>NW_028317894.1:3104545-3415000 GCF_062004578.1 Staurois parvus | reverse complement strand
TTTTTCTGTGAACAACAGATTTGTGTGCATACTGGTGTTTGCAATCAGAAATGGGTTTATTCAACTTCGTATTAAAGAATATGTAAACCCTCACCTTGAAAAACAACCCATTCAGTTTAAAAATGAAAGGCGATACATCTGTGTATAGATATGAAAAACATAATTTATACCTCTTTTCCCTATTTTTTTTTATAAGTGGTCACGTTCCCTCTGTTCTCAGCTGCACAGAGAAGTGGAGGGGAGAGAAACAGTAGCACTATTTGTATTATTATACTTGATTTATACAGCACCAACAGTTTGCTCAGCGATTTACAATATAAAGGGAGACAATACAGCAACGATACAGTTCAATACATGAGGGTAAGAAGGGCCCTGCTCCTTGGAGCTTACAATCTATTAGGGAGGGGCTGGTGGTACAGAAGGTAATAACTGTGGGGAATGAACTGATGGGAGAAATAGAAGATTCAGGTTATTAGCTGAAAGCAGGATAGTCTTCTCTGAAGAGATTGGTTTTCAGGGATTAGCTTTAAGTAGACAGAGTAGGTGATATTCGGACAGATTGGGGTATAGAGTTCCAGAGGATAGGGTGAAAATCTGGTGAAGTCTTGTAGACAAGCATGAGAGGAGGCCACAAGGGAGCTATAGAGCAGGAGGTCTTGGGAGGAGCGAAGAAGACTGGGTGAAATTTACAGACAAGATTGGTGTTGTAAATGGCTTTATATGTTATTGTTAATGTTTTGAATTGTATTTGTTGGACAATGGGAAGTCAGTGGAGTAATTGGAAGAAAGGGATAGCAGACATGGAATGGTTGGTTAGGTGGATGAGTCTGGCGGCAGCATTCATGATAGACTGAAGAGGGGATATCCTTCAATTAGGTAGGCCAATGTGGATGGAGTTACAGTAGTCAAGGTGAGAGATAACAAGGGAGTGAATAAGTTGCTTAGTGATTTCAGTGGTTAAAAAGGGGCGTATTTTGGAGATGTTACGGAAGTGAAATCTACAAGATTTGGACAGCGATTGGACTTGGAGCTGAAAGGACAGATGGGAGTCTTGGATTACACCTAATACCCTGGCATGAGGGGAGGGACTGATGGTTGTATTATTGATCTTGATGGAGAAGCCAGGGGAGGGGGCATGGGCTGGAGGGAATAGTATGAATGTGATGTAATGTATTAGGAATGTAATGTGAGAGGAGACTGAAGGGGTGAGGTGAGGAGTAGAAAGATAGATTTATGTGTCATTAGCATAGAGACGGTACTTAAAGCCATGGAATTTTTATCATGTGACCAAAGGAGGAGGTGTAGATGGAGAAGTGAAGGAGTGCAAGGACAGAATCTTGAGGGATCCCTACAAAAAGAGGAAGTGGAGAGGAGGAGGCAGAGTTATAGGTAACACTGAAGGAGCGCTGCGATAGGTAGGAGGAGAAGCAGAAGAGGGCAGAGTCTCAAAGGCCAAGAGAATTAATTTTTTTTGAGGAGGGGATGATCAACAGTATCAAAAGCGTCAGAGAGGTCTAGTAGTAAGAGTGTGGAGTAGTGGCCATTGGTTTTAGCAGCTAGTAAATCATTAATGAGTTTTAGTAGGGCAGTTTCAGTGGAGTGCTGCGAGCGAAAGCCAGACTGTAAGGGGTCAAGAAGAATGTTCTAAGAATTAGAGGTAAATGGGAGCAGGGAGATGGGTCTTATGTTGTGGTACACTGATCTGTGCAGTGAAAGGCTGGGGGGGGGAGAGGGTCGTGTGTCAGCAGAAGTCTGATCATTGAAGAAGAGAACACTGAATTCTGAGCACAGCTATGGAACTGACCATGCTGTGCTTTCATGCCCAGTTTAGCCAGTTTTTAATAGGAAAGCAGAGTGACTGGTAGGAACACCAAGGATTTCACACAAAGGAAGCAATACAAAGAGAACAGGTTACTTTTTCATACAAGTACATGGTATAGCAGGCACATATCAGAAATATGAAATGTTGGATTTACATTTTCTTTAATTTTATATTGTTAGACGCTTCTCTGTAAAAACATCTTAAGAATTTAGATTGAGGTCACCTGGGTCTTTCCAGTCTCTAGTGTACTATCTAAAGTCTCAGCATATAACTGTATAGTCTCTTAAAACAGTCTAGAGCAGGGGTGGGCAAACTTTTTGACTTGAGGGCCGCAATGGGTTCATATATTGGACCCGGGGGCCGGACCAAGAGTAGATAAATGATGTGTAGTAAGTATAGTAATATTCCCCCATAGTAAGCATAGTAATTAATCCCCCATATAGTAATTCATCCCCCATATAGTAATTCATCCCCCATATAGTAATTCACCCCCATATAGTAATTCATCCCCCATATAGTAATTCATCCCCCATATAGTAATTCATCCCCCATAGTAATTCATCCCCCATAGTAATTCACCCCCCCTATAGTAATTCATCCCCCATATAGTAATTCATCCCCCATAGTAATTCATCCCCTATAGTAATTCATCCCCCATATAGTAATTCACCCCCCATAGTAATTCATCCCCCATATAGTAATTCATCCCCCATATAGTAATTCATTCCCCATATTAATTCATCCCCCATATTAAGTCCCCAAGTCCCCCCTGTGTCAATTCACTTATTTTTGCTCCGCGCGTTCCTCTCGCCGTGTTCCCGCGCCGTTCCGGTGTAGCATGAAGATCTGTCCCCCTCAACGTATCTGCGCATGTGCCAGTTTCAGGCATTAGCAGCCGATCGGCGATCTCCGGCACATGCGTAGATACGTCGAGGGGGACAGATCCTCATAGGAGACAGATTTTCATGCTACACCGGTCTTCAGGGCGGACTGTGAGAGAAGCCTAGCGGGAGCCTAGCTCCGCGGGCCGGATTAAAAGGTCCGCCGGGCCGTAGTTTGCCCATTGCTGGTCTAGAGAGTAAGCCAAGTTACAATTGGCCCTCAAGAAACGTTGTCACATGCATGCAGTCAGGCTTTGTTATGAAGGGTAAACTAAAGCTGGCCATATATGTATAAATTTAAATTTGAGAATTTTTGATTCGAGAACATTCATTTGATTCTCTAACTGTTACTGGGGTCAAATCAATGTTCGTTTTCCACAGCAGTGATCGGAAAATTTTGAAGGGGCAAAAAGGAAAACATTTTTCTCAATCAAAAGAATTATCGGCCAGTGTATGTGGTTCTCGTTCAGAAATTACATTAATTTTAAAATTGAATGCTAAAAGCAAAAGACGATTTTCAAACAACATTCATCCATTCATCGAATGTGAAAAGAATTTTCATACAACTTTTCTTATGAATATTCTTGATTTTCTAATAGTTGAGCTGGTGGCCATACATGTATAGATTTTCGTTCAAGAATTTTTGTTTCAAAAATATTCATTTGATTTTCTAATCATTTGTGGGGTCAAATCAATGTATGTTTTTGACAGCAGTGACCGAGAAATTCGAAGGGGCAGGAAGGAAAACCTTCCTCGATCAAACAAATTTTTGGCCAGTGTATGTGGTTATCGTTCAGAAGTTACATTCATTTTAAAATCGAATGTTAGAATCGAATGTTAGAATTTTTCCTCCATGCCTCTTTTCAGTTTGGTTGACCTTCTCTGTACTTTCTCCAGTTCCCCAATGTTCTTGTGAATTGGTGCCCAAAACTGAACTGCATATTTCAGATGAGGTCTTACTAATGATTTGTACAGGGGTAATATGATATCTCTCTCTCTGGAGTCTATACCTCTTTTAATACAAGAGAGGATTTTGCTCACTTTAGAAACTGCAGCTTGGCATTGTATGCCATTATTAAGCTTGTGATCTACCAGAACTCCCAGATCGTTCTCCACCATTGATTCCCCCAGTTGTAACCCCCCCCCATTATGTATGATGCATGCATATTCTTAGCCCCCAAGTGCATAACCTTACATTTATCAACATTAAACATCATTTGCCACATAGTTGCCCAATTAAACAGAGTATTCAGGTTGGCTTTTAAATTGAAGACATCCTGTAAGGATGTTATTCCACCACACAGTTTGGTGTCATCTGCAAAGACTAAAATGGGATTTTTAATCCCAGACCCTATATTGTTTATACATATATTAAAAAGTAAGGGTCCCAACATTGAACCTTGGGGTACACCACTGATGACCCCAGACCATTCAAAGTATGAATCATTAACCACTACATAGTTTGAATACTATCTTTTAGCCAGTTTTCTATCCATTTCCATATAGATTTTTCCAAGCCAGTAGACAAACATGTGTGGGGAACTGTGTCAAACGCTTTTGCAAAATCCAAGTATACCACATCCACAGCCATCCTTCTGTCCAAGGTTTTGCTCACCTCCTCATAAAAATAAATCGGATTTGTTTGACAACTTCTGTCTTTCATGAATCTATGCTGTCTATTGCTTAAAATATTTTTAAAACATTTATTTTTTCCTAGTCAAGCATGGTGGTGGGAGTGTCATGGTGGGGGGCTGCATGAGTGCTGCAGGCACTGGGGAGCTACAGTTCTTTGAGGGAACCATTAATGTCAACATGTACTGTGACATACTGACCACTGCCTTGCTAAAGAACCTGAGGGTAAAGGTATTGGACTGGCCAAGCTTGTCTCCAGACCTAAACCCTAGTGCACATCTGTGGGGCATCCTCAAACGTAAGGTGGAGGAGCGCAAGGTCTCTAACATCCACCAACTCTGTGATGTCTTCATGGAGGAGTGGAAGAGGACTCCAGTGTCAACCTGTGAAGCTGTGGTGAACTTCATGCCCAAGAGGGTTAAGGCAGTGCTGGAATATAATGGTGGCCACACAAAATGTTGCCACTTTGGGCTCAATTTGGACATTTTCACTTAGGGGTGTACTCACATTTGTTGCCAGCGGTTTAGACATTAATGGCTGTGTGTTGAGTTATTTTTGGGGACAGCAAATTTACACTGTTATACAAGCTGTACACTCACTACATCACATTGTAGTAAAGTGTCATTTCTTCAGTGTTGTCACATGAAAAGATAGAATAAAATATTTACAAAAATGTGAAGGGTGTACTCACTTCTGTGAGATACTGTATATATGTGATTTTGTATTTCCGGGTAGGGGGCGCGTATCCTACCCGTGCCGCCATTCGTGGCCTCAGCTGTCAATCACCGGGTCCCGGCCAGTGATTACTCGCTGGCACATGGTGATCGCCTAAGTATCTCCGATGGGGAGAGACCTGTGTATAAACAACACAGATCTCTCCCCAGTCAGTCCTGCACACTGCTTTGTATGGCTGTGCATAGCAGAGCCATGCATAGCAGTGTGCTTACAGTAAAGCACACACACAGCCCAAGTAGTTAAAACACCACACAGTAAACTCTTTGATCGCCCCAGATGTTATCCCCTTCCTGCCCAGTTTCATTAGTACAGTTGCAGTGCTTTTTATTAGCACTAATCACTGTATTGGTGTCACTCGGGATGTCAGTGACACCATGTCAGTTCCTCCCCCTTGTCAGAATGCCTTTCGCAGTCCCGCTATAAGTTGCTGATTGCTGCCAACTATAGCTTGAATATATTTTGGCAAATACCTGAAAAACAACTACAACTGTGCCTGTGTCCAAATATATATGGTCCTAACTGTATATACCACTATTTGTAGACTATTAGACTTTTAGTATTAATTCTACTTCTAGTCCCCACCCATCCGCACTCCAGCAGCCATAATCTTTTGGTGTGCCAGGGGTTAATAAAACTAAGGGGTGGGCTGTCACAGGCTCTCTTCAAGAGAGCTAACCTTAACCTGCCCTTTCTGCTCAACTGCTCAATTTATACTAGCTGTGATATAGCTTTTATGCATGGAAAGAAGTCTATGAATGGATCCTGGTGCATTTATAGAAGCTGTAGTAATGATTCTGTGAATGGAGCAGCTGGGAGGAAAGGGGTGGGGCACAGTTGTGCTTTCTTGATGAAAGCCTGTGACAGCACCTTCGTTTTATTAACCCTGCCACACCAGAAGATTGTGGCAGTTGGGGTGGGGAGGACTTTGATAGAGGAGGATTACTACTAAAAGAAGAGGAATCAACACAAGAGATACTCTACATATTGTACATTATATCCCTTGTGTTGATTTTCTATTTTTGGTTTTGGCTGCTTTAAATTTATATGAAAAAAGTACCTCAATCAATCTTTATATTACTATCTTGTTGTTCCTTGCACACCAGCAGTTAAAATAGGAGAGGAAGGGACAAAACCGAAAGTTACACTGCACAGTAAACCGGAAGTTGACTGATGGGAAGAAAGAGTAGAGAGATGATGTTGGTGTGGGTTTTCACCTTCAATGTCCAGTCATAGGCTTGGGCAATCCTTGACCCAGCTGTATTGCTTTAACTGTAGTAGAAAACATTATGTCAAAACTTTGCTGTTTGTCAAAACTGCCTGAACAGAAATGCAAATTCTTTGGTAGATAAGACACTTCACACTGACATACTTCAACTGTGTTTTAACTTTTTACTTTCTCTTTGTTTTCATTTCCTTTGAGCAGACATCAAGGGCTCAGACAATTCAAAATTTCTTTGTTTACTTTAAAGTAAACTTTAAAGTAAAGCTTAAACATTTTTTTTAGAGTTGTATAAAATAGGGAACAGTTAGATGTTGAGCTTTCAAAAGCTACTTATAAAATGGGGATGCTTCCATTTTTGTCTAGCTTGCTGGATTGTGCAAGAGAACGCAGTAGAGATCTTCAACTGCTGTTGTGCTTTGCTGAGCTTCTAGTGTTTCCCTGCAGAGGAATGAGCTCCCTCCAGGAATTCCTGCTCTCAATGTATTCATTACTTTATATGTTCCAGGATGGAGGCTCTCATGGGTTAGAGTTAGGACCATACTATACAGAGGGGCTTTGACAAGGCAGTGCAGCTTTCACATATATTTGCATATTTTGTACAACTAAAACCTCAGTTTTTAATGCAAATTGTTAAATGGTGTAATATTTTTCTTGCTGGCTAGCTGGTAAGTGTGCTGGGAAATTTTTGTTCTGTGAAAAGCCCTTGTCACGTACCTGATGGGAGACTAAATTGACGAGGTCGGCCTCAGTTGTGTCACAGCCTTGACTCCACTAAGGTTGGAACAGAGGAAGTCTAGGGACTAGGGGGACAAGAGCGCGAGTGGTTTGCTTGCGGCTCTTGCAGATGAAGACCTTGGTAGGCAGGATATCCTCTGATTTGGGTACTGTAGAAATAGACCAGGCAGGTTCAGTGGATTGCCGGATGCACAGCAGAGCAAGGTATGTAGCCAGGACACAGGACTGGAGCGGAGTCGTAGGATAGCCAGGGTTATAACAGTCGGGCAGCGCGGTACAGGATCAGAAGGAAAAGCCAAAGTCAGGATCAGAGCCGAAGTCAGGAGCAGGAGAGTAATCAGAGTTGGGTCAGGAACAAGCCGGGTCAGCAACAAAGGAAACAAACAGGAGCAAGCAGGACACGGGGGGAGCTGAAGACCAGTCAGCACTGAATCTGAGCAGAGGTGCTCCTTAAATGGCCCGTCTGGCAACAATCTTTGCTGTGTGTGTGCATGTGCGCGATCGCGCATTCCTGCGCGCCTGCGCACAACCGGCAATTCGTCTGCGAGATCTCCTTTCCGCATGCGCATTCCCAATCGCCATTCTTCTTGCTGGAAATCCCTTACATTGCCCCCCCCTTAGGGGCAGCCTCCGGATGCCCACTAGGGCTCGTTTCTCGGGACGACGACGGAGGTAGGCTTGAACTATCCGTGGGGCATGGACATTAGTGGACGGTTCCCAGGAGTTATCCGCTGGTCCATAACCCTTCCATTTGATGAGGAACTGGGTCTTTCCACCCCTCTTCCTACAATTCAAGATAGCCTCCACTTCGTACTCTTCATTTCCCTCTACCAGCAGTGGAGCAGGCACTTCCGCATTCCGGTTGGGAAACCCACTTGGGATGTATGGTTTTAATAAAGAACAATGGAATACCGGGTGAATCTTCAGGTTAGCTGGTAGTTCCAATTCAAATGTCACAGGGTTAACCCTTCTCTTGATGGTAAATGGCCCCAGGTATCTTGGACCAAGCTTCCTTGATGGACAACTTAATTTCAGATTAGCTGTGGACAGCCAGACTCTATCCCCTTGTTTTAGTTTCAAGTTGCCCCTTCTCTTCCTATCGAAAAATTTTGTGTTGCTCACCTGAGCTTCAGAAATCGTTTTCTGTAACACTTCGCCGTTCCTCCTGAGGAACTGCATCCTTTCTTGTACCGCAGGAACAGCAGCCTCCACTGGCATTTCTGGAAGAAAGGAGGGATTGTATCCGTAGTTAGAGTAAAAGGGAGATTGTTTGGTGGCAGAATGGATGGAATTATTATATGCAAATTCCGCTAAAGGAAGGAGTGATGCCCATTCATCCTGTGAATATGAGGAGAAGCATTGGAGATATTTCTCCAGAGTTTGATTTGTCCTTTCCGTTTGTCCATTTGTCTGCGGGTGATAAACAGAGGAAAAGCGTAACTCGATCTCTAATGCCTCACACAGAGCTTTCCAAAATTTCGATGTGAATTATACTCCTCGATCAGACACAATATTCAGGGGAACGCCATGTAGCCTTACGATCTCCTTGCTGAAAGCAGAGGCAGTTTCTGTGGCGGAAGGAGTCCCTTTCAAGGGAATGAAGTGGGCCATCTTGGACAGGCGATCAACTACTACAAAAATAGTGGTGAATCCCTCAGATGGGGGAAGTTCCACAATAAAGTCCATGGAGATCATGCTCCAAAGTTTTTCTGGTACGGGCAAGGATTCCAACAGGCCCCAAGTCTTGGCTTTATCAGACTTACTGCTCAGACAGACTGAGCAAGATCTCACATAGTCCTGGCAATCCTTTACTGCGTTAGGCCACCAGAAAGAGCGAGAGACTAAATCTGCTGTTTTGCGAATCCCAAAGTGACCTGCTAAGGGATGGTCGTGACATCTCTGGAGAATAAGAGTTCGGAGTTCTTCAGGCACAAAGATTTGTTCCTTGTGGAAGTACAGGCCATCTTTAAATTGCAGGTGCATATTTATGGACGGTGGATGATTATCCACGGCTTCTTTTATCTGCGTTACAAGGTCTGTCTGTAGAAGTAAGAAGTTCTTAACTGGCAAAATTATGTTGGGTTCAGACTGCACAATTGGGTCGGAAAACATACGGGAGAGTGCATCGGGTTTACCATTTTTTGATCCCGGATGGTAAGTCAGATGGAAGACGAAGCGTGAGAAAAATAGTGCTCATCTTGCTTGTTGTACCCTGAGGCATTTTGCTGTTCTCAGGTACTCTAGGTTTTTATGGTCTTTAAAAATAAGAATAGGATGGGCTGCTCCCTCTAGTAAGTATTGTTCCAATGCTGCCTTGATAACTAGTAACTCCCTGTCTCCCACATCATAATTCCTTCCAGAAACACTCAATTTCTGGGAGAAGAAAGCGACAGGGTGCAGAAGGAATTTGATTCCCTGTCTTTGTGACAATATGGCTCCTACCGCATTCTCCGAAGCATCAACTACAAGGACGAAGGCTAGAGCAGGGTCTGGATGCTTCAGGATGGGTGCGGTCGTGAACTAGGTCTTTAACTGCTCAAAGGCTGTTTGGGCCTCAGGAGTCCACTTGAAGGGAATATGTTGCCTGGTGAGCTGTGTCACTGGTGCAAGGATTCCAGAAAAGTCCTTGATAAATTTCTTATAGAAGTTTGCGAACCCTATAAAGCGCTGCACTGCTTTCCTGTCTCCTGGAATGGGCCATTCTAAGACGGCAAACACCTTTTGAGGGTCCATAGAGATGCCTTCAAGAGTAATCACCAGCCCAAGGAATTGGATAGATTGCTTCTCGAATTCGCATTTCTCGGCCTTTGCTTAGAGGTGATGCTGGCGTAGTCTATCTAGAGTCTTTTTTACGTGATCTCGATGACTTTCTATGGAACAGGAAAAAAACAGGATGTCGTCCAGATAAACAATTAAAAATAGATCCAGGTAGCCCCGAAATACATAATTTACCAGGTGTTGGAAGGTTGCTGGGGCGTTACAGAGACCAAAGGGCATTACCAGATATTCTAAGTGCCCAAATCTGGTTCGAAAGGCTGTCTTCCATTCGTCCCCTTCCCAAATTCTCACTAGTTTGTAAGCGCCCCTCAGATCCAATTTTGAGAAAAAGCATGCTCCTCATAGCCTTTGAAATAATTCGGGGATCAGAGGAAGGGGATAACTGTTCTTGATCGTTATTTTGTTTAGGTCCCCGATAGTCTATACAAGGTCTCAAAGTGCAATCCTTTTTCTCCACATAGAAGATGCCGGCTCCTGCTGGTGATGTAGAAGGCCGAATAAACCCTTTTTCCAGGCTTTCGTCTATATACCCCCGGAGGACCTCTAATTCGACTTTGGATAAGGGGTAAATTCTTCTGAAAGGAATTTTGGCACTGGGCAGGAGCTCAATCGGACAGTCATAGGGACGATGCGGAGGAAGGGTGTTGGCACTCTTTTTATTGAACACGTCCAGATACTCGTGATATACTCGTGGAACGAGCTTCATGGTTTCAGGATCAGAGTGGATACTGAGAAGAGGAGTTGTCACATCTGTCTCTTTGGGAGTACAGTGAGTCGGACAATATTCTGAAGGGAAGGAGATTTCTCCAGACAACCAATTGATGGTTAGATTGTGTGCTTTTAACCAAGGCATGCCGAGGATAATTGGAAAAATCGGGGAGGTAATAATATCCAGACATAGGAATTCTTGGTGTCCAGAAAGAGAGTAGCAGAATATTGGCAAGGTTTCTGGTGTTACAGGACACAGAACTGATACCAGACCCGTCTTCCAGATGAACTGCAAGCCTTTGTGCTTTAGTGCGGAGTGGAATCCGATTCTGAGTAGCGAAGTGAGCATCCATAAAGCAGCTACAGGCACCCGAGCTCTGATGAAGAAGGTTTGGCCTTCGAAACGCGTTAGTGAACTGAATGTCTACCCCCACGATGGGACTCGCGCTGGCTCCTTATCTTTGAAGTCCCTCTGAGGACTTACATGCCTGATTTTAATCGCTGTTTGTGAGTACCTTTCTTATTAATAATTTTTTGTGTACTGAGGTAATGCGCAAGGTTTGTGCGCTTCTCGTTTTTGTTTTGTTTTGCAGGACCATGATAATCCTTTCGGCCAGTTGGAGTTGTAGATGAAAAGAGAGGTGCATACGGCTTGTTCCCTGAGGGTGCATCATGTAAAAACAGTTGGGAGAGGGTTTGTGAGGTTTTATCGGGCAGGTAGCTACGAAATGTACTGCATCACCACAGTAGAGGCAGAGGTTAGACTTCTGCCGTCGGAGGCGTTATGCTGCGGATTACTGTGATCTCCAAAAGCTCCTTTTAGCTGGATTGGTGGGTGATTCTGATGAGGCAACATTCGTAGAGGCCCAACTTCTGAGCACATAAGAACTTTCCCACTAGTCTTTTCAGTCAATCTTTCCCGAATCCGACGGTTAATATGGATCGTCAGGTCTATCAGACTCTCCAATCTGGTTGGTACCCCCACTCGGGCCAGCTCATCCTTCAGGGTATCAGAAAGACCAAGACAGAACTGATGGCGGAGGGCAGACTCATTCCACTGAGTATCAGAACTCCAGATACGAAAATCGGTAACATAATCTTCCACAGGTCTTTGGCCTTGCTGTAGCCTACTGATCATAGATTCCGCGGTTTGGCACTAGAAGGGATTTGCATAGATTTGTGCCATTGCTGAAAAAAATGTATCCACAGAAGTTAGGACCGGATCATGTTGTTCACGGAGATGATATGCCCAGGACTGGGGTTCATTTCTAAGAAGTGTGATGACAAACCCCACTTTAGTATTTGGTGAAGAGAAGGTCCAGGGGAGCAGGTAAAAATATAACACACAGCAGCTACGAAAGGTTCTGAACTTCCGGCGGTCTCCTGTAAAGAACTCAGGCATAGGTACCCGGGGTTCTGGTAGGGCAGAGGTTTCAAGGATCATACTGGTCTCTGTTTGAGTGGCTGTATCAAAGGTTACTGTGAGAACTGTGTCTGTGAGGACATTAGAGTCGGTTCGCAGTTTACTCTCCAGGTGTTTGAAGTTTCTCTGCAGGTCGTGTATCATGTTGAACAAGGTAGTCACAGATTGGCGAATGTACCCCAGTTGCGAGGCCTCCCTTTCAGACTCCATCATTGGCTGACTGGTACTGTCTACATCTGGCTTTAAAGCGGTTGTAAAAGTATACGTTTTTCTTTCTTAAAATAATAACCATGTTATACTTACCTTCTCTGTATAGTGGTATTGCCCAAAGCAGCCCTGAACCTCCTCTGCTGTGGTCTTCCACTGGCACTCTCAGCTTCTCCTCTTCTGTGCAAGCCACTTGTTATGGGGGCGGGCACTTTGTGGGCATGCTTTTGAGCAGGGCTGTGTGCATCCATAGATACACACAGTGTGGCTTAGCCCCGCCCCCACTCCCTTCTCATAGGATTTGAATGACAGCATTAGGAGCCAAAGGCTCACATTGCTGTCTCTGTGCCTGTGAGAGAGGGGGAGAGAAGACAAGAGCTGCTGAAGATGGGCACAACACTAAATCGAAAGGGGAGCCAGGTAAATATTTAAGGAGGGGGAAAAGGGGGGCTAAGGGAAGGCTTGTTACCTTAAGGCATAGAATGTGTTAAAGTAAAAAAAACCTCATGCCTATATAACCACTGTAATCGTCATCCGATAGCTCTGTAAAAGTATATGAGCTTGGGTTTTTGAATACGTGTAATCTCACTTAGGTTTTGAGGCACCCCTTCCTTTCGCTTCTTCTCCTCCCCTTCTCTTTCCCTCTCTCTGCTCTTTGTCATTTAGTATTACATTTTACAGGCTATCTTTCTCATTGTATCTAGATTTAATTAGCTTTTTGTGAACATTTCTGTACTGATTAGCCCTGTTATCAGTTTTACGTACAGGGGTATCTCACTATGTTCTTGTATATTGTGACACAAATAACCTTGTTCATATAAAGGCTTGTATACTCTATTCTCCTCCAAAATAAATACTATTAAACAGAAAAAAAAACAACTCTTGGGCTTTAGATATAGTTGAGCCCAATTCAAACATCTTCCAAATGGATCTAGGTTTAAATATCTTGAAATATTTTGAGACTTGAGTGCTTTTAAAAACCTGTTCAAGTACACCAGACATTTGTTTAATTGGTATTCTAGAAGCAGAAGAATTGGCCACACAATTCTAGAATATTCTTGTAAAAAACGTTGTAGTTTGCAAAGCCATAACTAATTAATGGAGTGACTAATAAATTAGTTTAATAAATTAGTTCATACTTCCCTACTGTAGCCTAGTAGAAATCCTTGCTTTATGAAAAGCATACACACGCACGCACGCACGCGCGCGCCCATAAATATTGGGACATTGACACAATTCTAACATGTTTGGCTTTATACACCACCACAATGGATTTGAAGTGAAACGAACAAGATGTGCTTTAACTGCAGACACTCAGCTTTAATTTGAGGGTATTAACATCCAAATCAGGTGAACGGTGTAGGAATTACAACAGTTTGCATATGTGCCTCCCACTTGTTAAGGGACCAAAAGTAATGGGACAATTGGCTTCTCAGCTGTTCCATGGCCAGGTGTGTGTTATTCCCTCATTATCCCAATTACAATGAGCAGATAAAAGGTCCAGAGTTCATTTCAAGTGTGCTATTTGCATTTGGAATCTGTTGCTGTAAACTCTCAAGATGAGATCCAAAGAGCTGTCACTATCAGTGAAGCAAGTCATCATTAGGCTGAAAAAACAAAACAAACCCATCAGAGAGATAGCAAAAACATTAGGCGTGGCCAAAACAACAGTTTCGAACATTCTTAAAAAGAAGGAACACACTGGTGAGCTCAGCAACACCAACACCCTTCACAACAGTTGGCCAGATCAAGAACACTCTCCAGGAGGTAGGTGTATGTGTGTCAAAGTCAACAATCAAGAGAAGACTTCACCAGAGTGAATACAGAGGGTTCACCACAAGATTTAAACCATTGGTGAGCCTCAAAAACAGGAAGGCCAGATTAGAGTTTGCCAAACGACATCTAAAAAAGCCTTCACAGTTCTGGAACAACATACTATGGACAGATGAGACCAAGATCAACTTGTACCAGAGTGATGGGAAGAGAAGAGTATGGAGAAGGAAAGGAACTGCTCATGATCCTAAGCATACCACCTCATCAGTGAAGCATGGTGGTGGTAGTGTCATGGCGTGGGCATGTATGGCTGCCAATGGAACTGGTTCTCTTGTATTTATTGATGATGTGACTGCTGAAAAAAGCAGCAGGATGAATTCTGAAGTGTTTCGGGCAATATTATCTGCTCATATTCAGCCAAATGCTTCAGAACTCATTGGATGCCACTTCACAGTGCAGATGGACAGTGACCCAAAGCAGACTGCAAAAGCAACAAAAGAGTTTTGTAAGGGAAAGAAGTGGAATGTTATGCAATGGCCAAGTGAATCACCTGACCTGAATCCGATTGAGCATGCATTTCACTTGCTGAAGACAAAACTGAAGGGAAAATGCCCCAAGAACAAGCAGGAACTGAAGACAGTTGCAGTAGAGGCCTGGCAGAGCATCACCAGGGAGGAAACCCAGCGTCTGGTGATGTCTATGCGTTCCAGACTTCAGGCTGTAATTGACTGCAAAGGATTTGCAACCAAGTATTAAAAAGTGAAAGTTTGATTTATGATTATTATACTGTCCCATTACTTGCACATATGCAAACTGTTGTAATTCCTACACTGTTCACCTGATTTGGATGTAAATACCCTCAAATTAAAGCTGACAATCTGCAGTTAAAGCACATCTTGTTAGTTTCATTTCAAATCCATTGTGGTGGTGTATAGAGCCAAAAATGTTAGAATTGTGTCAATGTCCCAATATTTATGGACCTGACTGTATAGGATTGGGAATTGTAACTTAAAATTGCATAAGATTTGGGACACATGTCATTAGTCTAGATCTTTGTTTTAAGAAACATATTTGTACTCTATGCAATTACTGTAATCATGAACAAATACGCACTTTTGTATTTATGTGCAAATGCTTGAGTTCAATAAACAGTTAAAAAGAAAAAGGTGCTCAAAGTTCGC
Organism: Staurois parvus; assembly: GCF_062004578.1. Taxonomy (NCBI): domain Eukaryota; kingdom Metazoa; phylum Chordata; class Amphibia; order Anura; family Ranidae; genus Staurois; species Staurois parvus. The sequence continues at coordinate 3,399,903 of NW_028317894.1, read as the reverse complement.
TAACAGAAGTCACATAGTATGAGCCAAGCTAAGCTATCTCTAGATTTCTGCTTCATGCAGCTTTTCCTCTTCCACTTTCTTTTTTTGTATGCATTTTTCCTGACTCTAGACTGAGGGTATTTGTTGTATAGTAACCTTCAGTTTATGGCTGCTGGCTGTGAATGCATTGAGTTAACCTGGGAAGAGGTGCACTATAACATACAATTTTCATTTGTTTCACTTGGCGCACTTATCCATTAATGTGTATATAAAAACAGTAAGAGACCAAATTATTTAGGCTCAAAAGAATGTCATTGACCTTAATTACAAAATATATTTTAAAAATGTCATTTAAACAAGTTACATTCTGAGCTTTGCATTCTGATTCCCTTCCACTGAAGGAAGAACACAATACTCTTGGATAAGATTAAAGTATAAAGCCAGAACTGAATATGTATGATTTAATTTGGACTTCATATTTGTCTCCTAATAAAACATCATAAAGGTAATTGTTATGTAATTGTTGCTTGTGTTGTAGCTTATCACTGCTTGTGTCTTGCCTTCGTTGAATCAGATTTTTAAAAGCACGAGGTGTGACTATTTAATTCCAGAAATAGACTGTAAAAAACAATGTTTGCATACCTATACACTAGCAGCTGTTGTCACCTTCAGAGTAGCCCCATTCCCCTTGTGAAGCAACAAACTTTTCTAGACATCTGTGCCACTGCTGGAAACATTCCTGGAATTTGTTTTCCAGAATGCTGGACAGTATCTTTATTGTGACGCACTGGATGCCCAGAATGTTATCAGATCTATGTTCTTTTGAGGAATTTTGGAAAAAGCTAAAAGTTGTGGGGTGCTAATTCCAGAGGAATAAGGTGTTTGGTCAAGTTTCAGAGTAGATTCTGGGCCAGGAACTTTGAACACTTAATACTTCATGTACAAGAGAATTGTCGTGTCAGGACAGAGTTTTGGTCTTTTCCTCTGTACAGATTACTGAAACTGTTTCAGAATTTCCAAGTAACAATGTTGGTTGACCCTTGTACCATGTTCTTGCATCATTGTGGTCATCCTCCCGCCCCTCCTTATACCACCTTTGTCATTCAAAAACACTTGATTTCTTCGTGGAATGTTGTAAATGAGCTAAAGTTTCACTCACACTTTTGCCAATTTCCACTAAAAATCGGAGGTTAATCCTCTGCTCCACTCATTTTCTGCCAACAGCACAACACAAACACGTGTCATTTCTTCTACTACACCGTAAAGTTTGAGTCAACTGGTTTACAACCCATGCGAGTGCAAGATAGCAGATGTCAGCACATGCTTGAGAGCGAATGGCTTTGTGGCTCGTCACCCTAGTGCCATGCAGCGGGCATTCTGGGAATTAAATTGTAACACCTTGTATATTAATACTGTACTTAGTAATCAATTCCTGGGGAAGGTACAGCCACTAGTCTGCATTGCTGGTTTGAGCTTAGGTAAGCAACACAACAAAAAAATCTGACAGGTTATAACCTCCCTTACTCTATTCAAAATTAGATAAAAGTTTTGCCTTTAGCATGTAAAAACAAGTAAAAAAGTAAGCAGCAATATTTAAATATTTTTTTAAGCTATGTGAATGGAAACATGTAGCACATATAAAGTTGGTGTTATCCCAATTTGGCTGTGAAAGTGAAAATACACTTAAAGCAGAACTCTGGGCTAAAGGTTATTTACATGTCCTTGTTGCTAATTTCACTTTCACTGAATATGTCACCTGTCTTCTGGTTCGCTCAGTAGTTGCTCTGAAATAGTCTATTCATTTTCAAATCAAACTGTTAATTCTCTTCGGTTTCCTGTTTGTAACACTGGTGGCTGCTATGACTTCTGTTCCCCCAGCCACTAGTCTTGGCACATCTCTTCTGTTGTTTTTTCTCTAAGAAGTGATGTCATCCAGCTCCACTTTCAGTGGTGAGCGGACCGAGACTCTCAGCACATTCAACATGTACAAGCCTAGTGTACCCACCCACATTCCCTACAGTTCCCTGTGGTTGATAGAAATTGTAGTTTCCTTTTACTGCAGAGAGAGGAGAGGATATGATATAATCATTGCTGTTACACCTCCTCCTTGGCAGAACAGATGCTGCTATCTTTTGAATTACAGAGATGAGGTCATGAAAATTCAATTAGACTTTTCTCCTAAATGGTAAGGATTTTCAAAATTGTATTACGTTTAGTGTTTTGTGTAGGGGAAGTGTACTAATGGGTGATTTTTTTTTTTATTTTTTTTGCCTATCTCTGAGTTCTTCTTTAAAGCCACCTAAAATACACATATATGGGATACACTGTGACGTTTTTATATGTGTGATTGAAAGTCCCTTTTTTCACACATCTCTGCTTGTTTGTCCACTCGTTTCTGGCCCTGTGTTGTCACACTGAAAGGCCTCAGAATGCTCCTGTAATGGACACTTGCTACAGCCAATGACCATCATCCAAGCCACCAGTAAGCAATTTGTGCCCTGCCTACTGGAATCTTCCCACACTACAGATCAGCAGAAAGACCTGTCCTTTTAATACATATCATTGACGTGGTTACCATAGGTCTATGTACACTCAGATACAGGTCCTCTTAAGCAGAGTAGGTTCTACTTGGTAGTCTGCGATGAGACATGCTTTGTAATGCAGGCTCCATGTCTGCTGTCATACGTGACCTGTCAGATGCCAAGTTGGCTTCTGGGTTGTAATGTGCTTTAATTAAGTGATCAGAACACTATTGATCTTCCAGTCCATTTAATTCCATCAAGATCGACAGTTCTCATCAGTTAAAGGGTTCGTGTGTCAGCAGAAAGATACCATTATTTGGTGCAGACACTTTCCTGACACTGTAGCTGTGAAAGTGTGTTAAGCAATCAAGCTGATATCGTATCTGCCAGCAAATTTAGCCCCATTACTGTGCTTCCAGCACTGACTTATATCCAGCTGTAGTATAGATTACAGTGGGGAAAATAATTATTTGATCCCCTGCAGATTTTATAGGTTTAGTCACTTACAAAGAAAGGAAGGTTTATTATTTTTATCATAGGTGTATTTTAAATGATAGAGACAGAATGTCAACTAAAAATCCAGAAAAAACACATGATACAAATGTTATAAATTGAGTTGCAGTTCAGTGAGTAAAATAGGTATTTGATCCCTTACCAACCAACAATATTTCTGGCTTCCACAGACTGGCTATGTGCTCATGTATTACACAGATTAGGCTTGTCAATTTAGGAATGTGCTCCTAAGGACAACTCGTTATGTGTATAAAAGACACCTGTTCACAGAATCTCATTCTTCCTCACCATCATGGGCAAGACCAAAGAGCTGTCAAAGGACGTCAGGGACAAGATTGTAGACCTGCACAAGGCTGGAATGGGCTACAAGACCATCAGAAGAAGCTTGGTGAGAAGGAGAAAACTGTTGGAGCGATTTTTCGCAAATGGAACAAATACAAAATAACCATTAATTGCCCTCGGCCTGGAGCTCCATGCAAGGTTTTGCCTCATGGGGTAAGGATGATGATGAGAAAAGTGAGGGATCAGTCCAGAACTACATGGGAGGAGGTTGTGAATGCTCTCAAGGCAGTTGGGACCACAGTCACCAAACAAACCATTAGTAACACAATACGCTGCCATGGATTGAAATCCTGCAGTGCCTGCAAGGTCCCCCTCCTCAAAAAGGCACATGTACAGGACCATCTGCAGTTTGCCAATGAACATCTAAATGATTCAGAGAAGGTTTGGGAGAAAGTGCTGTGGTCAAATGAGACCAAAATTAAGCTCTTTGACATTAACTCGACTTGTTGTGTTTGGAGGAAGAAAAATGCTGACTATGACCCCAAGAACACCATCCCTATAGTCAGGCATGGAGGTGGAAACATTATGCTTTGGGGCTGTTTCTCTGCTAAAGGTACAGGCCAACTTTGCCACATTGAGGGGCCAATGGACGGGGCCATGTATTGTAAAATCTTAGAACCTTTTCCCTCAGCCAGAACACTGAAGATGGGTTGTGCATCTGTCTTCCAGCATGACAATGACCCACAACCTACCGCCAAGGCAACAAAGGAGGGGCTCATGAAGAAGCACATTAAGGTCATGAAGTGGCCAGCCAGTCTCCAGATCTTAATCCTATAGAAAATTTATGGAGGGAGCTGAAACTTTGAGTTGCCAAGCAACAGCCATGAAATCTTAAGTATTTAGAAAAGATCCAAAATCCCAAATCCCTCCTAAAATGTGTGAAAACCTGGTAACCAACTACAAGAAACATCAAGTACTAGATCAAATACTTACTTTACTCACTGAACTTAAACTTTGTAACATTTGTAACATGTTTATTCTGGATTTTTGGTTGATATTCTGTCTCTATCATTTTAAATACACCTATGATAAAAAATGATAGACCCTTCATTTCTTTATAAGTAGGCAAACTTACAAAAACTTACAAAATAATTGTTTTCCCCACTGTATATAAACCATTACCCTCCCTTTCCCCAAATTCTGACAGTTATTGGGGAAGTACATATCCTCCGAAAAAAAGTGCTTACTTTTTAAAGGATAAGTTTGCCTTTTGACCAGAAATAATAAATGTAAATTTTTTTGCAGGTAAAAAAATGTGCATTTATTATTTTTAATTGCAGGAGCCTGTAAAGCATTGCACCAGATTAGCAGATCGCTGGTGCCATACAAGTCTCCTGCAGATCTGTCAGTATATCTACTTGCCCATAAGGGTGTATAGGCAAGCAGATATACTGACAGGAAGAATCAGTGAACTACCAGGGCGCTGCACAGTGCTGTGATAGTTCATTGAGAACTACAAGCCGACACAAACTTGTAGTGCATTCATTAACAGAACTCTGTGAATGAATGATATGGTCGTGTGATCAGAGCCCCGCATGGCCACGCTCTATTAAAAAAGTGATGACTAGTATGGGGAACCTCTCCCTGTACAGGGTCGAAAAACGGGTGTAACATGTAAGAATGGTTCCCACAAACGCACTATGGTTTGAGATGCACGGGGGTGCCATTAAGAGTGGATGTCAGCTCCGTGCATCTCTACAGAGCTGCAGATTTTGGCTACAAGTGGTTTTGGTTGCAGGAATAGCTGTGATACCCGCAATCACCCTGCACAGCATGAACCTAGCTTAATGGCCGCTGATCCGTTAAAGTCAAAAGTAGGTAAAGAACCTAGAGCTTGCTACATCCACATGTCCCACACTCCTTGACTGGGCTTTTTTCCTCCCCTCCACTTATATTCTGTTTTACTGTATTGCAACAAACCAAATTTGCACCCATACACTGAGGTTTAAAGAACCATCACCTATTGTATTTAGTTAACAGTATGTGTTTAATCCATGTAATCACAGTATTCAGTGTATGTTATGAAAATGGTAGCACATTAGTATGCAGCCACTTGCTTAAATCTTCTTTTTAGGGCTTTTCTTACCCACTTTTATTAAAATAGCATTAAAGTCAATAAATGGGTTTCCCTTACAAGGGTTGTTCAGCATTCAAAAACCTAACATTCAGCAGCCTCCTGGCTTACACTTGCAGTGCTCCTGCTTTGGCCTCAATCCTTAGGGCTTTGTCCGTCTCCTCCAGACTGTGTTCTCACACAAATTCAATGCATGCAACTAGCAGCTTCCTGAAGAGCTGGCTTCCACCTGTCTCCTAGGTGGAGCCCTCCTGACTCCTGGGTAGAGACCCCCTTTGTCCACTGGGGTAGAGCCTTGAACCATGGTCACGTCTCTAAAGCCCTGCACACACCTGCACAATGTTCTGGTTGTCCACAAACCCTAAGTTAAGGTTTGGAGACTGCATTCTTCACAAGTGTCTATAAAGCCTCTATACTGCAGGTCCCAAACCAGGTTTATATACACTATATTGCCAGAAGTATTGGGACACCCCTCCAAATCATCAGTTGCAGGTGTTCCAATCACCTCCATGGCCACAGGTGTATAAAATCAAACCCCTAGGCATGCAGACTGCTTCTACAAACATTTGTGAAAGAATGGGTCGCTCTCAGGAGCTCAGTGAATTAAGCGTGGTTCTGTGATAGGTTGTCACCTGTGTAGTAAGTCCATCTGTGAAATTTCCTTGTTACTAAATATTGCACGGTCAACTGTTAGTGGTATTATAACAAAGCGGAAGCCAGACAGAGAAGAGGGATTGGTCACTCTTGACAACTTTTGCGCACTGTGTGCTTCAGCATGCCCTGACCCCGCTCTGTCATTTTATGTGGACTACCACTTTGTGGCTGAGTTGCTGTTGTTCCCAGTTGCTTCCACTTTGTTACAATACTACTAACAGTTGACCATGGAATATTTAGTAGCAAGTACATTTCACAGATGGACTTATTGCACGGTACTACGCCTTAATTCACTGAGCTCCTGAGAGCAACCCATTCTTTCACAAATGTTTGTAGAAGGAGTCGGCATGCCTAGGTGCTTGATTTTATACACCTGTGGTCATGGAGGTGATTGGGACACCTGAATCCAGTGTTTTGGAGGGGCGTCCCAATACCTCTGGCAATATAGTGTGTGTGTGTGTGTATATATATATATACACACACTATATTTGTCATATTTAAATTCATGTTTACAGTCAGACCAAATTGTCAAATAAAAGTAACAGGGATAGGGTTTGGGACAAATTGTGCCACTGAAAGAAAGGCAACAAAACCCTAAATCCACATTTCATTCTGGGGCTTTTGGGTACAACTTGCTCTAACATGGCTTAAAGATTGCCTGATTTAACCACTTAATGTACTGCGGACAGGCGGGCTCTGTAGGCAGAGTGTCTTATTGTACGTTGCTGCCTACTTCTGAGTATTGGGCATGCACACCCCCTGGTCAGCACCCTCTGTGATTGTACAAAGCAGGAGCCTGTCAGCAAGTTCCAGCTAATGATTCACGGCTTGAACCTGCTGATTGGCTGTGTGCAATCACAACCCTGAGCTCTGTGTTGACAGTATACATATAGCTCTCTACACAGGGAACAAGCTCTATGTTTCTCATCCCTGCAAAGCAGGAATGAGGAATTTAGTGATCTGTTAGTAAAAGCAGCACACTTTACACATATTATACAGATTTAGGCACACATTTAATTCTTTCATCAACCTAGATGTTACCCTTTCCTAGACAGTGTCATTAGTACAGTGACAGTGTATAGTATTATCACTGATCACTATATTAATGTCCCTGGTCATGCCAGTGGCAGTTAGTTCCCCGAATATTAGTTTGTGTCAGATTGCCTCCCACACTATCACAGTCCCATTCTAAAAAAAAAATTCTAAAACAATTCCAGTATATTTACCATAGTTTGTAGGCACTATAATGCTCACGCAAACCAATCAATTTACACTTATTGGGATTTTTTTTTATCAAAGACGTAGCAGAATACATTTTGGCCAAAATTTATGAAGACATTTAGATTTTTTTATTATTGGATATGTTTTATAGCAGGAAGTACAAAATATTGTTGTTTTTTTTTCAAAAAAATTTTTTATCGCGCAAAATATAAAAACCCAGTGGTTTATACGATATAAATTTTGTTTGACTACAGCGTTGCATGACTGCATAATTACCAGTTATAGTAGCACAGTGTGGTATAGCAAAAACGGCAAGGTAATGAAGGGGGTAAAATCTTCCAGAGTTCAAGTGGTTAAAGTAAATGTAAACATAATCACTAAACTCATACATTTTCAACATATTAATGTAATTTCAAAAGTAACATTCAGCCCAAATTACAAAGCTAACACACCAAGATAAGGATTCCTATTTTTTTAAAAAGTGACAGGTATTTTCAGGTTCAATCAGTCCAAAGAAATTTAAAGATTAGTCACAACAATTAAGGTGCCCTATTCTTGTGTAAGGCATCGTGAACTGAGCCTTTTGCAAATCTGGACCTTTTATGACACTTGTTAAGATCTTTGGTCAGTGGTCAGGCACCACCTGTTTTAGGGTGTCTCGCTCTGTCCCTGTCTGTCAATTGCTCTCCCGGAATTTCAGCCTGTCACATGTGCTTCCAGTAGAGGCTATAGGTTGTCGGCATGGGCAATTTCATCTGTTGTACTCATCAGGAATCAGGATCCAATGGTCCCACCACAGGAGAAAGTACTGTACAGTGAGGAACAGAAGTATTTGAATACCCTGCGATTTTGCAATGTCTCCCACTTAGAAATCATGGAGGGGTCTGAAATTCACATTGTAGGTGCATTCCCACTCTGAGAGTCAGAATTAAAAAAAAAAATCAGGAAATCACACTGTATGATTTTTAAATAATTTATTTGTCTTGCACTGCTGAACATAAGTATTTGAACACCTGAGAAAATCAGTGTTAATATTTGGTACAGAATCCTTTGTTTGCAATTACAGAGGTCAAACGTTTCCTGTAGTTCTTGACCAGGTTTGCACACACTGCTACAGGGATTTTGGCCCACTCCTCCACACAGATCTCTTCTAGATCTGTCAGGTTTTGGGGCTGTCGCTGAGCAACACAGAGTTTCAGCTCCCTCCAAAGATGTTCTATTGGATTTAGGTCTGGAGACTGGCTAGGCCACTCCAGAACCTTGATATGCTTCTTACGGAGCCACTCCTTGGTTATCCTGGCTGTGTGCTGTGGGTCGTTGTTCTGTTAGAAGACCCAGCCACGACCCATCTTCAATGCTCTGACTGGGGGAAGGAGGTTGTTGCTCAAAATCTCACAATAAATGGCCCCATTCATCCTCTCCTTAATACAGTGCAGTCATCCTGTCCCCTTTGCAGAAAAGCACCCCCAAAGCATGATGTTACCACCCCCATGCTTCACAGTAGGGATGGTGTTCTTGGGATGCAACTCATCCTTTTTCCTCCAAACACGACGAGTGAAGTTTATACCAAAAAGTTCTACTTTGGTCTCATCTGACCACGACTTTCTCCCATGCCTCCTCTGGATCATCCAGATGGTCATTGGCAAACTTCAGATGGGCCTGGACATGTGATGACTTGAGCAGGGGAACCTTCCGTGCAATGCATGATTTGAAACCATGACGGCGTTGTGTTCTACCAACAGTGACCTTTGAAACTGTGGTCCCAGCTCTCTTCCTGTCATTGACCAGCTCCTCCCTTGTAGTTCTGGGCTGATTCCTCACCTTTCTTATCATCAGTGATACCCCACGAGGTGAGATCTTGCATGGATCCCCAGTCTGAGGGAGACTGACAGTCGTCTTTAGCCTCTTCCATTTTCTTACAATTGCTCCAACAGTTGATCTATTTTCACCATGCTGCTTGGCAATTGCCCCGTAGCCCTTTCCAGCCTTGTGGAGGTCCACAATTTTGTCTCTGGTGTCTTTTGACAGCTCTTTGGTCTTGACCATGGTAGTCGTTGGCGTCTGACTGACTGTGGGGTGGACAGGTGTCTTTAAAGAGCTCAGACAGGTGCTACTAAGTTAGATTAATGAGTGGAGTAGAGGTGGACTTTTTAAAGGCACAGTAACAGGTCTTTGAGAGCCAGAATTCTTGCTGTTTCTTAGGTGTTCAAATACTTATATTCAGCAGTGCAAGACAAATAAATTCTTTAGAAATCATACAGTGTGATTTCCTGATTTTTTTTTTTAATTCTGTCTCTCAGAGTGGAAATGCACCTACAATGTGAATTTCAGACCGCTCCATGATTTCTAAGTGGGAGAAATTGCAAAATCGTAGGGTGTTCAAATACTTCTGTTCCTAACTGTATATACTAAATGAGAAAAAAATGGATACAGTGTCATACTGCTGCTTTCTCTTAAGTTGTCCATGTTGGGCTGATGGCTTTTGTATATGTTAATACCTTAAGCCCTGGTTCACACTGATGCGGAGCGGAATTTGCAGCGGTTTAAGTGCGATTTCCGCACCGCATCAGAATCGCACCCCATTCATGCGAACCGCTATGGGTGTGTATGTTAACAACACACCGAAAGCGGTCCACAAAACACTGTGTGATGTGCAGAATTGGATCACATAGGTGTGAATACCCATGCAAACTGATCCTAGTGCGGACCAAAAAAAATGGGTCCTGCACATTTTTTGTGCAGTGCAATTAGAACCATACAAAATGTATGACTCCAGTCGCACCGCACACAAATCGCATGTGATTTGCACAGGAATGTGGTGCAGTTCCTGTGCGAATCACATGCGATATATCACACTGCATATATGTGAACCCAGGCTCAAGGACTAACTCTCTGATCTATATTTGATCGCTGCATATACTGTAGTACTGCCCTGCTATATTGTCTTTTCCCTGATCTTTATATCTTCACTGTCACTTTGTGTATTCCAAGTGCTTTATCTTTTGTTAAATTCAATGAATACCTGTATATTGAACATGAAACAAATAACAATTGTTTATTGTACAATGTGTTTTAGCAACCCCATTTCATCCAGATAGGATTTGGATCTTCTTTAAGTGAATCTAATCCTGCAGTTAGTTTGCTGTTTATAATATGTGTATATATTTTTAAAATACTTTTACCTTTTCTCATCCTTTGTTGCATCTAAATGTCAGTAATCTGTGGTAGCCTCTCTCAGCCAGTACCTGTCAGCATGCACTCTTTCAAACATTTCCTGCACAACATGCATGGCAGTGTGCCTTGTCATGGCAGGGGCATGAGTTATGAGATGACAATGGAGGAGCACAGTTGTCTCTCAGTAACTGGAAGTTCCTAAACAAGGACCTTCGTGCCAGGATGACAATCTGAAATCAGATTCTGAAAAAGTTGGAAAACCGTTTTACATTAACAAGGTGAGGTTTTAGTGATTAGGTTTAGATCTAATTTAACTGTGTCAGTGGCCATTACATTGTCCATTAGAAACCACCCCTTTCGATGGATCAGATTTTGATAAACACATAACCATTAGCAGCAATTTAGGGGCTGATCAGATATAACAGAACATGAATGCAGTCATACTTTAAAGAAACCTTCTTATCCTGTTTAAGTAAACCAGTGCTTATATAGGCAGCTGGGCTCTAATATTGTAACTTAAAGTATTACTAAACCCACAACAGTAAAATCAGTCTGTATATGCAGTAAAGCATCCTTATTATACTCACTGTGGAACCTAAGGGGTTAATCCTCTGCATTATGTAAAAAGATCCAATCTTCTCTAACCCTCCTCTTCTATTGTCCCTAATCCATCTGCTGTTGGAACAGAGCCTTGGGGGCAAGCTGCACATGCTCAGTTTGGTGTGTACTTCTAGAGAGTTTGTTTTTTCTTGGGAGGATGCATGTGATCAGCACAGGGCCATTCAGCACTGTGCAGACAGAGGGTCAGGGGTTTTGCAGCCTCATAGGACAATTGAGGAGCAGAGGTAACAAGACTGCTATATACTGCTGATGAGAAAAGGTATTTAGCAGTTTATATTTACTAAAATAATTGCATTTCCATGTTGTGGGTAATGTGGGAGACCAGATATAGTGAATGCAGGGTCCTGGGTTTAGTAACACTTTAACCACCTCCCGCCCGTCATATTACTATAGGTAAGGTGGTTCTCTCGTTCTGGGAGGACGTCCTCCCATTCTCACTGCACATGCGCGGCTCAGGGAGCGCGCATCGCGGTGATCGGCGGTGCGCTGTGTCCCTCGGACACAGCGGATCACCGATCATGGAAGGAGCCGAAGATGTCGGCTCCGTCATGTGATCAGCTTTGTCCAATCACAGCTGATCACATGTAAACAGGGAAATGCTGGTTATCGGCATTTCTCTTTTCTCAAGCTGTCACGCTGACAGCTCGAGAGGAGAGGAGAGCCGGTAATTGGCTTTCCGTGGAGGGAAGATGTACTCTGATCATCAGGGCACTGATGATCAGTGTAGCCCCAGCAGTGCCACCTGTCAGTGTCCATCAGTGCCTTATGTCAGTGCTCATCAGTGCACACCAGTGCCCATCAATGCCACATATCAGTGCCCATCTGTGCTGCCTTTCAGTGTCACCCATCAGTGCCAGTTAGTGCCACCTACCTATGCCAATCAGTGACACCTATCAGTGCCAGTCAGTGCTGCCTGTCAGTGCCACCTATCAGTGTCTGTCAGTGCCGCCTAACAGTGCCATATGTTAGTGGCATGTATCAGTGCTGCCTTTCAGTGCCAATCAGTGATGCCTGTCAATACACATCAGTGCCACCTACCAGTGCCTCCTCATCAGTGTCCATCAGTGCCACCTATCAGTGTCCATCAGTGCAGCCTATCAGTGTCCATCAGTGCAGCCTCATTAGCGCACATCAGTGAAGGATAAAAATCGCTTATTTACAAAATTTTATAACAAAAACTAAGAAAAAACATTTTTTCAAAATTTTCAGTTTGTTTAAGAAAAAATAAAAAACCCAGAGGTGATTAAATACCACCAAAAGAAAGCTCTATCTGTCACAAAAAAATGATAACAATTTCATATGGGTACAGTGTTGTATGACCACACAATTGTCATTCAAAGTGCGACAGCACTGAAAGCTAGAAATTGGCCTGGGCAGGAAGGGGGTATAAGTGCCATGTAGGCTAGTGGTTAAAGTAGAACTATAGGCAAAACTTATTTTTCATTTTGGATTGAGTAAAGGAGAGTTGTAACACCTGTAAGTTTTTTTCTTTTTTTTTTTTTTTTGCCACATTGGGAAGATCGACCTTGACTTCCTGTTCCATAGCCAAAACAGGAAGAGAAAGTAAATTCCTGCAAGTTAAGGGGATCCCTTGAGCCCCCCGGTCACAAGGAATAGTGACCTCATTGGAAGATTTTCCCTGTACTACTTTTCTGGGTACAACCCAAATTTTGGGATTTTATTTCACTTTCAGTGATGGTAGCAATAAAAACTGGCATGTGTTCTAATCCCTCTCCAAGGTTTACTTTTAGTTATACTTTAACTTTCAACAATTGTTCTGTATAAATATTTTTGGCATATCAGTGACATGATATACTTTTTAAATAGTATAGGTACAGTATATTACCCAGCATATTATATTATACCTGTATAGGTTTCATTATGGAAAGGGTTTCCATTTGCAGGTATTCACATTGCTACTCTGTCCAAGTTAGTTATCTGTAGCTGGAAATATTTATTAACCACTTCCTGCCTGACACACACATATATGTGGCCTCTCATCTGGTGGGCTGTTATGCCAAGTAGCTGCATAAATGGATCTATATGTAAACAGTTTACCTTGCTGAGAGCACACTCCCTGCATACTCCCAACACAGTAACTAAACTGTCACAGAAAGCCCCTGATGCATACTTGCGATTGGGAGCTTTCAATCATGTGACTGCTGTGAAAGCCAATCACAGCGATCACATGCCTGCAATTCCTGCCTCTGCCTCCTTCACATTCCAGTCCACTTAAAGGGTCAGGAGGCGGTGGTAGGAAGGGTTTAGGGCACTGACAAGGGCCTTATTTATCCAGCTGGCCAACTGAAAATCTGATTATGTTGTTCATAGCAACTCATCAGACGTAGCCCATTATTTTTTCACTATGGTCTTAATATAAAGCTGGACACCAGTCTTCCAATCTGTTAGTACAAATCTACTTTATATTTGCATTGTGCCATGTAAGAGGAGGGTGTACCTGATATGCATTGAATTAATTGCTTAGGTAGACCTTCTTAATACATAGTTGTTGGTAATCTATTATGGTGGTTGTACAATCAGATCATATTGCATGTGATCAGAAGATTCTGGTCTCTTGAGGCTACATGAATAACCTTTCTTTCAGAGACATATAAATCTACTGGCATGTGTGAAAACAGTTTTGTCAGCTGTAGATTACTGCTGGCCATTCTAGCGAGGCAACATGCCAGAGAGTCCTACAGAGGCTTCAGCACTGGAATAAAGCAACGGTAGTGGTCACAGATCTCCGCCGAGGTGAATATTTCTCACATGGACCTTTCATCTGCATTTATTTTTTTACCTGACAGGGTTGTATTATAGCTCCATTCAAATTTATGCTCATGCATTATTATGCAGACTCATATTGAAATGCACATTGGCACACGTGCTGTTAAAACATGTGCATGCATTTATGACGTACGTAAATTCCTTTCTAATGGGCTCCTGTTTTGCAGCAAATAACACACATCCAATAACACACCACAGCACAAATACTTTTTTTTTTTTTTTTAATGCATGGACTTATATTGTGTACCCATATATAACCGAAAATGTAGTACATCCGCACGGTCTGCAAAACAGTCAAGTTCCCATTTCACATAGCACCGCTTCACACCATGTCTAGCTGTTTATAAAACCAGAAGCAAATCACCAGCCAGACATGGTCCAAAACGATGCTATGTGAAATGGAAGCTTGACTGTTTTCTACTACCATGCTTTTGCAATAAATTGAAAGATCTTTTAATATTGGCTAAGACCTATGTGTGAATGTACTACATTTTTGCATGCTTGAGGTTCCTCCAAGTTTTTGCAGTAGGCACTGAATAAGATGTGTGCTACTTAAGTAGAAGTTGTTTTGAAGGACCCATATGTAATGGAGGGGGAACACAGAGAATGGAATTGTAGTGTTCCCCGCACAGTCCAGAGACATGCTGCTAGGTTAATTGGCTCCTGTCTAAACTGGCCTTAGTGTGTAACCTCCATGAGGGCAGGAACTCATGTGAATGTACAAAATAGATGTGGCGCTATATAAATACCTGCAATAAATAATAAAGAGATACGTTTGTTGCACTATATACAGTGCTTTGTGCTCACATGGGGAGGTAGTGGGCTAAAAGGCAATTCCACCCAGTCAAATCCCATGCCAATTTAGCTATTGGGTTGTATTTTCACTAGACTGCCTCGAGATCCCTAAATGTAAAATATACCTATATAGGTTTTGCTAGAGCTGTAGTTAAGAATATTCATACTCAGAGAACAGGTCTTGCAGTGATTTTATTTTCAGTAAGAAAGAAGAGAAAAGGTTTCTGTATTTGGCAGCAAAGTTTTCCTGCTGTTTTATTTATTTTCTGCTTCTCTCATCTCTCTGCACTGTAAATTTTGTCCTGTCTTGATTTTCTTTTGCCTTTCCATTCTTTCATTCTAGTATTGACTAAGACATAAAAACAAAATTCTTACCTGTGGATGCCAATTAGATGAGCACCCGCTGTGCAAAAAATTTTGCTTTTGCTGAGTTCACTTCCTGCTGGATTCACAGATCACTTGCTGAATTAAAGGCTGGTATATTAACACAAAGACATCTTCCCCATTGCCTTTACACATAATGTACTTGTATACTTTCATATATGTTTATATACATGTTAACTTCAAGTTTTGTAAGGTAGCAGATTTGATATTTTAAAATGGTTGTAAAGGCAGAAGGGTTTTTTTTTTATCTTAAAGAGGAACTTCAGACCCCCCCCCCCAGTATTTTTCACCTGATGCTGTGGATACTCGCCTAGCTAGTGGATCCAGCATTGTTCTGCTGGGATCTTCCTCTCTGCAGCCTCCCCATGGATCCTGAGCTGCCATGTTGCCTTGTGACAGCTCCTGGCTCCTCTGGATGCAGGTGCTGCTAGGCCGACCGCCCTCCTTGATTAGTGAATGGAACTACGGTAGTATAGAGCTCTTGGTGCTTCTTTGGATATGAATGTCATGCATCCCAGGAGGCACTGGAGGCACTTATGCCATTCACCTTGGAGAATTGAGGGCAGGCTGAAACCTTTTGCAGAAAAAAAAGTAAATAACCCCCCCCCCCCCAAAAAAAAACAGACAAATATTTGTGTTGCAGAAAGGGGGGATGGGATGGAGAGGAGCAAAGTACTGCAGAAGGATGAAGATTCGCTTTATTGCTCCTCTGAATTAAGGCAGCAGCGAGAGCCATTTTTCAGTCAAATCCTTTGAGGAGGGAGCGGGTCAATAGACACACACAGCCCAGCTCGAGATCGAGCCTGCACGTGAGCCACCACAGTAAGCTGCTTCCTATGATGGCACATGCAGAAAAGGAGGAGCATAGAGCGCAGATGGGGGACCCCAGAAGAGGAGGTTTGGGACCTCTCTGTGCTCAGCCATTGCACAGAGTATGTATGTATTACGTTATTTAAAAAAAACAATCTTTATATTTACAATCACCTAAAGTGAAAAAGTAAAAAACCTGCTGGGGTGCAGTTCCCCCCGCAGCTCGCCCCCCCCCATACTTATCTAAGCCTCATCTTGATCTCCAGTATTGTGCAAGGGAGCAGCTGCGCTCCTGGTCTCTCTTTTCTCATTGTCTGAGACACAGAAGCTGGAGCCATTGGCTCCTGGTACTGTAAATCACAGCCAGTGAAGAGGTTGTGAGGGGCGAGGCTGAGCCATGGAGCTTGTGGACACACACAGAGCCAGCTCAGGAGCAAGCACGCAGTCAGCATGGGGGTAAGGGCCAGGAGCATCAGTGGGGGACCTAAAAAGAAGATCTGGGCTGCACTGTGCAAAACTATTGCCCAGGTAAGGCAAAACTAGGTAAGTATGATGTTTTTGTTTTTTTTAAAATGAGCCTTTAGTATTATTTTGCATTTTAAAAGTCTTTCTACTTTTTTTTTCTTCAGATGTAAAAGGTACAAAATAATTCAGCTCTGTAATATTTAATCCATCCCTAAATGCAAGCAGTGGCAGTACCTAAATTTGACTGTGGAAGTGAAACTGCAGCATGGAATGTCCAGGTCCCGTACCCTGCTAAACAGGGTTGTGTTGTGGGTCAAAGCTGTGAAAAAAACAGACCTGGGTGAACAGAAATATTAATTATTTTGCCAAGTAAATCAGCTTGCATATATGTATTTAGTTTGGGTATTTATCTCTTTTCTTGGAGTTCAATAATCTAAAATTAGTCCCCATTTTTATAATGACAGGGAGTCTCTTTCTTTCACAAACACACTCCATTGTGTTGAGAGTAGATTATCATGGATCTGTGGTTCCTCTGCTGAAGGAAGCTAGTGTTTTGCTGTACCTGTTCAGATATAATGGGTTTCTAATGGCTTCTTCACACTGAGTTTAAATAACATTTACAGATTGCTTTCTAAGCAGTTCTACAGTCAAACGGATGGCAATAATACTTACCTGGCTTTTATATAGTAGAAGATGAATGCAGGAATTTACAGTGGAGTTCTGATACATTGCTTGGTTTGTGTGGTAGTAAAAACTTTTGCTATGTTTTCTGTCCTATAAGGTGGGAACCCAATAGTTAATTAGAATGTTACCCACAGTAATAACAGCTACAGTGTCATATGGTTTTCAAGAGGTCTTTTGTTACTGGAAACCATTCATTTTCTAGAGCGACCTCACCAGATTGCAATCCACATTCTCTTTCTTTTGCCCAGGACACTAATCTCTGGTCAGCTTAGAAAAATAATATTTTGCTGCCACTTGTATACTAGGGGTATATTGGTTTTTGAGTCTAGGGGGTATAATGGAATGGAACACTTAAAGTCTACCTGCTTCTTCCCCACCATTTCTGATATTTATGACTGGCCCTACGAAGCCACTTCTGATCGCTGGTGATGCAGCTGCTCCTTCACTGACATCACCACATGCAATCATGACTAAGTCATACTTCCAATTTTTTAAGCTGAGTAGAGTTCAGCATTACATTTTGCGAAAAAGAAGGGGGCCATTTAACATTTGATTTTCCAAAAATACAGTAAAGGTAAACTCCCAGCAACTTGCAGGTTGCTAAATACAGATAAGACACACAAACTCTCACATTCATGCATTCCGGAAATTAACATCATAATGGATAGATACAAGGGTAAAAAACCTAAAAATAAGTATTTGGCCCCCATGTGTTAGCATCATGGAACTAAGCTAAGTTAATTTAGACAGCGGCAGAAGACAGTTCAATCCAAGGCCCCCAGATTTTTTTAAATTTGGCAAGACAGGTTCTATCTTTAAATATGAGCTTGTCTTACAAAAGGCCTCATCAACGAGTTTCAAAAACATCTCCATGGTAGGGGAGCGAGATTCTTTCCAGAGGAGTAAAATAGGTATTAATGCATAAAAAGTAACAGTTTTTAAACAAACGTTCTGCTCATGAGTCAGTGAATAAAGGGATCAAGGACACCCTTTAGCAATACCTCCAGAGTTTTGGGGGCTGCAAAACCAAGGCGGTGTAAAGGATTCCATGAGTTTGTGTCCTGTAGTGTTGTACCAAGGGATATAGTTTAAAGGAAAAAAATTAATCTGCTGCGTGTGAAGATGTACTTAGCACCCATGTTATTGGGACCATGTTCCAACCTGTCTTTTATGAGAGAAAATGCAGTCAGAAAGCAGCTGTGGCCAACCAAGCCTTAAAATTTACGAACATTATTAGGGCGTCCACACCACACATATATTTTGGCAACTTGGAAAAGTATATTACAACCATCCAATCACTAAGGCCCCTTTCACATGGTTGCTCCGATCGGGTCCACCTATCCATTTTTCAGGTGGACCTGATTGGAACTTCTATTCTTCTCAATGGAGCAGCGGTTATAAACGAACATGTGTCCTTTTACACCTGCTTACATCCAATCCGATCCACCAAAATGAGATGGATGAGGATCTGTTTCCCTTCTATCCAGCAGATCAGAGGGCAGTTAGATGTAAATGGATAGGTGGTCTGTTTACATCCGACCTCCTGTAGAGGTGAGCGGTCTGTGTCCGTGTCCGTGTCCGCTCTGCATAAGTGGAGTGGACACTGACCTGTCATCCACCTGCTCAGCGGGGATCAGCGGACAGATCCCCTGCTGAACAAGTGGATTGTAGCCACAGTCCACCCCATGTGAAAGGGGCCTAACAGTAGAAGTGCAGTGTCAATTTTCAGTAGCTCAATCATGCAAGTATCAGTTTATTATTAGAAGTTATTGTTTGCTGAACAATTGCACTCTTATGAGTACACAACACAAGCAATATGTAATAGCAATTGGTATCACACATTTGAAACTTGCACAATAATGCTAGATAAATTGCCACTGCGTGTTACTTATAACTTGGGATGTGCATGTGGCCAGTTGAAGGGACTCACAGACATGTCTTTTATAAAAGGCCATTAAAAGTAATGAAGCCAAAACTTTTTTTTTGTGTTAACAAGTTCATAGTTTTGACCTTTTAATTTTGCTATCAGTGTTCCAGTGGGGGAGATTTCCATTCACTGTTCCAGAGAAGACACAGCAGGAAGTGAGAGGAAATCTCTTCTAAGCAAGACAATATCTCATTAGATTGTACGCCCCTTGAGGGTTAGGGACTGATGTGAATGTACAATATACAGTTGTGTTCAAAATAATAGCAGTCAGACATCACTAACCTGATCAATCACTGGTTTTGGTAGAAATGATATTTCTACATGGCAAATAATTTACTAGCAGGTGTAGTAGAGTAATAGAAATCCAACAGACCCAACAGTCATGACATGCATGCTGCTGATTCTGTGTAATTGAATCACTAATTGAAAGGGGCATGTTCAAAATAATAGCAGTGTGCAGTTCTATTAGTGAGGTCATTAATTCTTTGAAAAACAGGTGGCAATAATTGCCCTTATTTAAGGAAGGAAGGCAGCAAATGTTGTACATGCTGGTTACAGTGCATTTCTCTCTGAAATTCTGAGGAAAATCGGTCGTTCCAGACATTGTTCAGAAGAACAGTGTACCTTGATTAAAAAGTTGATTGGAGAGGGGAAAACATATAAAGAAGTGCAGAAAATGATAGGCTGCTCAGCTAAAATGATCGCAAATGCTTTAAAATGGCAACCAAAACCTGAAAGACGTGGAAGAAAGAGAAAAACTACCATTCGAATGGATAGAAAAATAGCCAAAATGGCAAGGACTCAGCCAACAATCAGCTCCAGGAAGATCAAAGAAGGTGTAAAGTTACCTGTGAGTACTGTTACAATTAGAAGACACATATGTGAAGCCAAGCTATCTGCAAGAAGCCCCCGCAAAGTCCCACTGTTGAAAAAAAGACGTGCTGAAGAGGTTACAATTTGCCAAAGAGCACATTGACTGGCCTAAAGAGAAATGGCGCAACATTTTGTGGACTGATGAAAGTAAGATTGTTCTTTTTGGGTCTAGTGGCCGGAGACAGTTTGTCAGACGACCCCCAAACACTGAATTGAAGCCACAGTACACTGTGAAGACAGTGAAGCATGGTTGCGCAAGCATCATGATATGGGGATGTTTCTCATACTACGGTGTTGGACCTATTTATCGCATACCAGGGATCATGGATCAGTTTGAATACATCAGAATACTTGAAGAGTTCATGCTGCCTTATGCTGAAGAGGAAATGCCCTTGAAATGGGTGTTCCAACAAGACAATGACTCCAAACCCACCAGTAAACGTGCAACATCTTGGTTCCAGACCAACAAGATTGACGTTATGGAGTGGCCAGCCCAATCCCCGGATCTTAATCCAATAGAAAACTTGTGGGGTGACATAAAAAATGCAGTTTCTGAGGCAAAACCAAGAAATAGAGAAGAACTGTGGAATGTAGTCCAATCATCCTGGGCTGGAATACCTGTTCACAGGTACCAGAAGTTGGTTGACTCCATGCAACACAGATGTACAGCAGTTCTCAGAAACAGTGCTTATACAACTAAATATTCATTAAGTGATTCGAAGGAAAGCAAAATCTTCAAGCATTTTTCAGCTTATATAGTGAATGTTTGAGTTTGTAAAGAAGAATACAAACACTGCTATTTTTTTTGAACAGTCTAATATTCACTTTTCTTCACTTTGTTTAGAGGAACAACACAAATATGATATTTTTCTTCATTTTTGATTTGGAATAGAATGTGTAGTATTCCCAATGCATTTGTGTGTATGGAAATAAAAGCTATTAGAAGGATTTTGAGCTTTATTCACTTTTTTCAACACACTGCTATTATTTTGAACACAACTGTATATGTAAAGCACTGCGTAAATTGACAGCGCTATATAAGTACCTGAAATAAACATATAAATAAATAAATATTACTTACCATCAATCATGCACAGTTGGACCAGATGTTGCACTCTCCAGTGTTAGTAAATCAACCTCAAAAGCTTAAAGGCTAACTACACTTTTGTGGGAAAAAATATAGCAAATAAGATAAAAATGTAGCATAGTGTATACAACTGCAACACAAGTCATATTGTAATTGAATGTTAGTAAAAATGACCTTTCATTTTCAATCCATAAGAGCAATATGACTACTTATACAGACAGTGTACAGAAATTTAATTTCCTGCTTGTGTGATTGTCTCACTGATTTTCTCAGAAGTCTGAACTAAGATACAAGTCAGATTTTGGGCATCCCCTGCAACAAAAATGTCATTTTTGGTAAGACTCCCAAAGAGAAATCAGGTCTAAAGGGATGCATACCCAGCCACTTTCCTCATTAGAGCCCTGCAGGTGCAGCAGCAGATTGATGATTATAAAACCACTCCCATCCAGGGTCATTCTGCACATGGACACAGACAAACAGCTATTGTTTTCAGAATAACAAAAGGTAGGACTCTGCAAAAAAAATGTACAGTATATAGATAACCCAGAGGGGAAAGTTGTTTTCTCAACAAAAGTGGAGTTACTCTTTAACATGTAAAATGTCAGATAGGGCCAGGTCTTTTGGTGCTCAGAATCCCATTGCCCAATTATCTAATTTAGACTTGGCAGCCCTTGAGGGCCTTAACAAGACACATACATCATCAGCAGCTCTTGCTTTCTAGTGATGCCAAAAAGCACAAATCTGTGCCAGAGAATGATAGTCTTGTGAACTGCTGTTAGAAATTACCATTCTCTCCAAACGTAAGGTTGCCCATCACTTTTGTGACTAGCGCCAGATCTTCTTTTCTCAGTGAAAAGAACATTGTTCTACTTTGAGCGAGAGACTCTCATCATTTATGTTTCCTTCTCTAAGACCTGTTCTGCCATTGTGTTATTTACTCGTTATCTGACATCCTTTGAAAAGCTTTTCTTTATAGAATAGTCTGCAGTAAGCCTACTGCCAGTAAAGGCAGCCTGTGTCTGTCTGCTGCTTTGGGCTGCCAATCAAAACAAGTTGCATGAGTGGCATAGTCTCTGTCCACCTGTGACCCCCATTGCAGACCTAGCATAACGGGCTGACTTATGTCCACCAGCAGTGAGTGGTAATTTTCAGCAGCTTTATAGCATACTGAATGAAAGCAGCCCCTTGATTGTTATAAAGTTTTCACAGAAAATAGAAATTGGCTATGAGAAAATAAATAACTCCCATCACACATCTGGGAGAATGGCACTAGAGATAAACGTAAGTCTGAAATAAACGAAGCCCCACACAAGGGATAGCTTGCCAATAAAAGGAAGGATCCAGGATGTGATGGATGTGAGATGGATGCCTTAAGAGAGCTGCCAGGAACTCATTATGTTTGGAAATGATGTCATTTACATATAAATGGTGCTAGTATCCATCTCTGCGCTATGAAAAGTTCTGGTTGACAAAGTTGCCTGTTTGATGAGTGTTTCATATTTTAAAGGATAACTTCCTGTGTTATGTCATATGTGTTTTCTATTTCTGGTTTCTGTTTCTGAAATATAACTAACAATAGGATCAGTTTAAAAAGTTTTAACACAAGGGTCTTTATTTTTTAGCACTGTGTGTCATTTCCAGATATACCTGGAATCATCTGAAAATAACTGTGACCTCTTTGGAAATAGAGAATTCATATCCTGCTGCATCCTTAGCCTTGTTAATCGATCCTTATGTGTCTTTATTCCTAAAGCAGTTCATCAAACATTAATGTGAATGGGGTTTGAGCAGCTTTGTATGGTGGAAAAATGGGGACAAAAACTCCAGTGAGCAGAGTTTGCATCTTTATTGACCATATACTGTATATAATTTCTATTGCAGTTTAAATAGCAAAGTCTTTTAAATGCTTGTGTTACTCAAAATGTATTTTAGCTAGATTTGGTAGCTGCTAGAAAGTAAAATCACCAAAGAGTTTTTAAAATACGTTGGGGACTTTGGTGATGAGAGTTGTATGCTTGAGCTAACCGGCCTGCACATCAACAATTCCACAGGGTCTAACTCTTTAGGCTGGATATTTAATATTTTGTGGAATGCAACAAGGGGGTGTAAGCAGCTAAAACCCTAACATGGGCAAAAATGGGGCTAGGTACTATGTTCAGAAGATTAAGAGGTTGTCAGCACTGAGGTCAAAAATAAAAAAGGGCTTGTGCTTGAACACCAGCCTTTTGAAAACAACCTACCCCTCCCACAATAAAGCAGTGGTTTGATAGAATAAACATCATACTTATGGAGGACCTCACCAGCACACTGAAAGGTACTGCCGAGAAATTCCACAATACTTGAGTACAAGGGTACAGATGATTATAGATCCCTTATGTCACGGGTGTCAAACTGGTGGCCCTCCAGCTGTTGCCAAACTACAAGTCCCATGAGGCATTGCAAGATTGACAGTTAAAAAAAAAATAATAATTTGCGCTAGTAAAAAATATTATATATAAATACACATATACATGAATAAATGTCCCAAAACAAATGAATATAAAAATAAAGTCCAATAAAGTAAAAAAAAAATATATATAAAGTCCAAATAAAGTGAAAAAAATATATTGAAAAAACGTGACAATCCACCACCAAATATACTAAAGTAACTCACCAGAGCTAAATGCTGATAATATTATAAACCAGCATAAAGCGGACCATGCACTCCGGGAAAAAACAACAGCTCATAGTGCAGTACCTTTTAAAAAAGATTTGTTTAATATGCACACATCGCACTTCCAAGAAACGGTGTCCTAGCTGACACCAGCATCAACAGCATGTCAAACACAATAGAGGAACCCAGCTGCTCAGCACATGTGCCGTGAACCTCTGGGAAAGGTAATGACGTCACATCAATCAAGCCCCTCCCTACGCGTTAAAAGAGTAATTGGCTATTGGGCCATTTAGATATAGATTTTTTTCTGTGGTGCCATTTATATTTATTTATTAAGATTGACAGTTACAAGCATGACTCTGAAAGGCAGAGGCATGATGGGACTTGTAGTTTCGCAACAGCTGGAGGGCCGCCAGTTTGACACCCCTGCCTTTATGTGCATAGATTGATCCTACTTCATACCTCTCTCACTCTCCCCTTTTATAGCCTTCCTAATATATCCCTCCCCCCTTTTTGTTCTTTCTCTCCATATTCCAAGGCTGGATTCCCAGAGAAAGCTCTTATCACCCCCTTCTTTTTGACTCCCTTGCCTACGTTCCTATATCATATCTTACTAGTATTCCCTTCCTACCCCAAGACATTACCCTTGAGAATTTCACTTTCCGCAGCTTTCAGACCACCCCCATATCATTATTTACCTCCCCATTACTGATAATGCTACATTTTCATGGAATTTACCATATATTTTTACAAAACCTTTTATTACTGTTACATATGTGGACCTTCTTTCTTGGTGATAAATAAATTGTAAAAAAAAAAAAAAAAAAAAGACAAAGAAGCCAACTTGCCCATTAGCCCACTAATGGCAGCATTTGGAGCCCATTCACACCTATTTGAGTGACTTGTGCTAATGCGCATATTAAGTCAATGCATGCATAGTACAAGTGTTAGTGATTAGTGGTGCTGTGCATTACCATCCCAGTTGGTGACCCCATTTACTAACACAAAGCACCTTAGATGCAGCTTTGCATTGTAGCCAATTAACTTCTAACTTAGGCTACGTTCACACTAGCGTTGTGTGCAGGCGGCAGAGAGGCGTTTGGGAAGCGTTTTTACCGTTTCCCAATCGCCTCTGCCAATTCTGTACATTACAGCACATGGTGCTGTTCTAACGGGAGCGTTTGCGTCGCGTCGCGTTGCGGAAAAATGGACGCCTCTGGTCGAGTCAGGAGGTGTTGAAGCCTCCTATTCTCGTCTATGGTGCCGCTCCGAAAATGCCTGGCCGGCGTTTGCGGTGCGGTTGCGGGGCATTTGCGGAGTGGTAACACCACTCAAACTGTATTATAGGCGTTTGTGGGGTGTTATTAACGCTCGGCAAATGCCTAGCAACCGCTGCTAAACCGCGCATGCAGCGTTTGCGGAGCGTTTGCCAAGCGTTAAAAACGCTCCACAAACGCCGGACCAACGCTTGCCAAACGCTATAGGGGCGTTTGGCAAGCGTTGGTAAAACAGCCAAGTGTGAACGAGCCCTTAAGCTTGCTCAATTAAACTTGGACAAAAAAAAAACATAGAAGCTGGTTTGTTTGCAGAACTGCACCATATTTTGCACTCTGCAGTGTTAGTAAATCAACATCAATGTGTGTGCAATAATGTACTGCAGCAGGCTGCCTAGGTGTGATTAGACCCGTAGCCTCCCTGGTGGTATTCCCGAGTGTAGCTCGGGGTAAAGTTTCAGTACCACAAGTGGTAACCCCGAGCTACACTCGGGCTTACCATGCGGCGCTGCTCCGGGATCTGTTCTTCTCTTACCTTGTCCTGCGCTCCCGCGATGTCCCTTCTGCAGTGTCCCCTGTAATGTCCTCCGGCGGATGCCGGCATCTGTCTTCTGGGTTCCGTTCCCTGCGACGTTGGGACGTACAGGGGACGGAACTGGCGGGAAATTTGAAAATGACAAAAAGTGACATTCACTAAAATCACATAGTAAAACATTACTGTATCAAACCATTTCACATACATTTTGTCCCTACTGCTTTGTCCTCTGCCCTGCCTGCATTTTACTGTTCTTTCTGCCTGGAAACTGAGAAGCGTCCATGGCGTCCAAAAAGCGTCCCTTTAGGTCAAAAGCGGTTTTAGACCAGCTAGAGAACAGCGATAGTAAATTAGAACTACTTGCTGAATTGAGTGATGATTTGTGGGGAAATTCCTCATCAGACACTGAACGATTTTGCGATTTTGCTCAATGATGTGCGAACTTGGCGCTATATTTCACATTTCAGTGCTTTTGGTTTGAGTATATTATTGAATTAAATTTATTATTACTATATTATTATTTTTATGATTATTTAATTATAATTTATGATTTTGTGTTTCAAATTTTAACATACCTGGGATTTTTACTAGACTCTTGTTTGGACAGATTTCAGTGAGTTATTCCTAAAAATGACAGGCCGACAATAAAAAAAATGCATATTTCCATGCAAACAAAATGTACCGCTTTGAGCACAGAAATATGTACATAATCAGACCGCTAGGGAGGTTAAAGCTGAACTCCAGGTAGATGTAAAAAAAAAAGCATTCATTTTTTTCTATTTATTTTTATTTAATGCAACTAGTGTAAGCACCTAAATCTGTCCTGAAAATCCCATTATTGCATCACTAATGCAGGCCATACACAGTTCGAATTCCGAACGATTTTACATCTGAAAATGGAAAACATTGTTCGCTCGGTAATCCGATGGTGCCATCAATGATTTTGAAAATTGGCCGACCAAGTCATAAAGTTCACCCCATATAACAGGTGAAACGTCTGTCCCTTCCAGGTCCTGGCTCATGCGTATATTCTTTTTGAAAAAACGATCGTACAATTTGAGCATCGAGTTTAAAATCGGTCGTTTTTCACAAAATTTCCAACATGCCCGAACACCGAAAAGGGGGGGAACCATGAAAATCGGCCGGTGCCATTGACCCACTGACAGAGCGAAAATCAGCCGATTATTCTTAGGTCTGATTTTTGGACGACAAATCGGTCGACCCATGTATGGCCGGCCTTAGACTGGTAGACAGGGAGGCAACCAAGCTGTATTGCTTAAAGAAAAGTCAGGTCACCAACCTGGCTGTCCTGCAATGCTGTTTAAATCTCAGGACTGGCTGGAGGGAATTAGAAATCCTTTGGCAAAGCAATGGAGCTCCCATGTAATTCAGCTATGTATTTGTCTGTTAGCTTTGAGTTCATCTTTAAATAGAATATCAGTTTTGGATGGATAGGTGTACTAAAAAAATGTGTATGGAGAAAAAAAGTCCTCCACACCATTTTTTCAGGCACATGTTAGAAACAGACAACCTGTCTTACCTTGTCCTGCTCTGCATGTTATGCCTGCGTAACTCCTGTACGTTTTCTGTGTAAGCTGTGCTATTAGACACAAAATGTGTCAGTGTTGTTTTTCTAACAACTGATGCTTATATTTTTACGTTAATCTGCACTTCTTATTTTTAACGTAACTGGAAAAATGTAGACAATGCAGTACAGGTACAAAAAGAAAAACACTGGCTCTTTAATATGTACTTCCACTTTTAAATATAGGTCTCTGTTTTAAACCTATTAAGTGGCCAGCTTGTGTGTTTCCCAGTAGGTAACATTTATTCCTGTTTTGACCTATAGATAAATACATCATTCATTTAATACCTGTAATCTAGTACTTTTCTGAATGCTTACCATGTAACTCAGCTCAAATGCACAGATACTATTATTGTCAATTTTGTTTTAAAATCTGTTTTATCCCATCAGTTCCAGCCCACAAAAATAGAAGTACCTGCAAGACAAATAGGGAAAATACGCATACTGTATGCCTGAAAAAAAAATAAAAATTTATTTGCACATTGGACAATACAAAACCTCAGCTGGTTGCATTGAAATATTTTTAATGTGTTTGTTTTTATTTCTTTTTTTTTTCTTTGAAGTCATTTTCAAATGTGCATTTAGTGCAGCAGAGAGGAAGCATTGTTATTTCAAGTATGTAAAAAAAAGTAGCAGAATGTAACCTTTTGTGTCCCCGTGAATGCCTAGAACAGTGTGCCGCTGTGATAAACAACAAAAATGGGCGACAATCCGAAACTTTTAATAGCGAACACTTTCCATTTAGACGGGGGAAAATGTTCTCTTTCTAAGCTGTCATTCAGTACCTAAAACCTTAACCAAATGCTTTTAAATGCTCATATCAGACTGAGAAGATAAGTATTTCATCTGCTGTAATTGGCATCTCTCTGTAAATGTTTTTGGCTTGTGATTGTGCTGTAGCAGGTTGCAAATAACGTAGAGGGCTCAAGGCTTTGTGGCATGTCATTTAAAGATTTGGGGTAATCAAAGCGACTGGACAGCCATATCTCAATTTAGCTTCTCAACCCTTGAGCACAGCAAGACTTAATCCTTCCACGTGTTTGGGAACACAGTTTCTTGCTGTGAGATACATTTATTTTTGTTTGTAAAAGGCTGCTGGGCTCAGACTTTTTCATAGCTGTTTATAGAGCGGCAGTGTACAAAAGCAGGTTTCCATTCAAAAGTAACTTTGTTTTGTCCACGTTTGTTCATTCATTCCTTTATTGTTTTATTTTTGTTCTAAGGTTTTGTTTTTTAATGTACTATTTTTATTCACCTTAAAGTGAACCTGTGGCCAGACTATGGACATTTATATATTCTAAACATGCAGTAAACATACAGTACTTTAAAACAAGGTTCTCACTGACTACTGTATCTGCAGGTACTGTGCCAATTCATCCTCAAGGATTACATCAGAAACACTGATGTTCTCTCAGCAGCTTAGCTCATCCTGCCCTCCCCCCCCCCCCTTTCCAGCATGGACCCAGTAACCTTCCATCCTCTAAATATCTTTTATAAACACATAACAGGTCACTTGGATGGGCTGCAGGGTGGGCTGAATTACTTAGTGCTGAGAGAACTTCAGTGCTTCTAATAAGAACCTTGGGGATGAAGTGCTCTAGCATGGCCGCAGCTATAGAGGTCAGCAAAGGCTTGTTTAAAGCCCATTTACTGAGAGAAAAAGTTATATATGAAATGAGTTTAGAGTTGTGGTTTAGAGCTACTCTGATAAAAAAAACACTCAAACATTTGAAGATTGCTGTTCATAAGAAGCATCATCTGATGTGAACAGAGTCTTTCAAAAAGAAGCTTTTTGAAGATACACAATCAGAGTAGTTAATCCACATAAGACTGGGAAGGGATACAATGCAATTTAAAAGTGTTTAGGCTTTCATCAGTTACCAGTTAGACAAATGGTCTATAAATGGAGACAGCTTAGTACTGTGGCTACTCTTCCTACAAGTGCGCCCATCCAAGATGACTTCAAGGCACAACACAAAATCCTCAATGAGGTCAAAAAGAACCTACTAGTAATAGCCAAAGGCTTGAAGACCACTGGAACTGGTAAACACCCCTGTTCATGAGTCTATCATGCATAAGTCTTTAAACAGGCAGGGTGTTCATGGCAAAACACCATGTAGGAAGCCACTGCTTTCCCCCAAAAAAAACATTGCTGTGTGTCTGAAGTTTGTCAGTTGCTACTGGAAAAATGTTTTGTGGAGTGATGAACCAAAAGTTGAATTGTTTGGGAAGAATATTCATTATTATGTATGGTGTAAAAAGGGCACAGCTTTCCAACATCAAAACATCATCCCAGTGGTGAAGTATGGTGGAGGGAACATCATGATTTGGGATTGTTTCGCTGCCTCAGGACCTGGACACTTGCTGTCATTGAGGGCAAAGTTAATTCCCAAGTTTACCATTCTAATGTTAGAGTGGCTGTCTGCCAGCTAAAGCTTATTAGATGTTGGTTGATGCCGTAGGACAGTGATCCTAAGCATCAAATTAAATCCACCACAGATTGGCTTCACCAAAAGAAAGTGCATCTTTTGGAGTGGCCCAGTCAGAACCCAGACCTTTACCCCTTAGAGATAGGACTGATGTTTTAGTGGCTTGTGCAAGATAGGTACCCTTAAACATACTGTATATGGTTGGATTTTCTGAAAAACAACTCTTCTGGATTAATGTTTATCAACTAATATACACAGTATTAGGCTGGAGCATATGCAAAAATACATATGAGGTCCTCTCCAACTTATGTGGTGAAAATACCAAATTTAATTGCTCATTTTTATCTTTACAGCAGCTAAGTAGACTCAGGCTAAAATTTAGTGATCCACATAGGCAACCATAGCCAATTCAAGAACAAAGAAGCTTGGTATTTTTTTTTTCAAAATAGATTTTGATTGCTCTGTATTAGTTATATCACACCAAATTTCTGAATATCTCCTGTATATTCAGGGATTTAGGTGGATTTCCAATACTCGGGATCCTCTTTTCCCCTTCCCACTTATACCCCATCCTACCCCTGACCTGCTGCCCTGTTCTAAAGCTCTTCTTTGTTTTTACATCTTTTCATGTCTTATGGCTTATTGTCTTCAAAACATTGACTTTACAGTTGGGTCAGCCCAGTACCTCATTATTGTATCATGTATGAGTGATCTGACCACTGTGGTCATAATGTGACTTTGGGTAGTGTTTCTGGCCTGTAACTGTACCCTTGACTAATGCCATAATGCCAGGTCTAGTGTAATTCTTTTTTATTATAAAACCAATAAGTAAACAATTGCTTTCACATATGTATGTATAAAATAAGCAGAAATGCCAGACTGGAAGTCGTACATCGATGTGTCTCTCCGGCCAGAAATAATGCCACCAACAGCTGTCACCTGATGTGTTTTGCCCCTCCTCCAGGGCGTTCTCAAAGGCTATGCTGTAGATGATGAATAACTATGTATACTCTCTATTCCTCCTTTCATTTTCACTCTCCTTCCCGTGACCTACTTGTAGCCATATGGAGGCTGTGCAAACTTCTATTTTCTGAAGCCAGCTACACCTATGAAAAACCACAGAAGGAAGTGGATATGACATACTAAGAGACAGGAAGTAGATCACAGGAAGGAGCATGAACATGAAAGGAGGAATACAGAGTATAAATACAGGTATTCACCTTCAGCAGCATAGCCTTTGAGAACGCCGTGGAGGAGTGGCGAAACGCGTCAGCAGACAGCTGTTGGTGATGATATTTCTGCTGGTGAGATGTACATCGATGTATGACTTTCTGCTTGTTTTTTACATACCTATGTGAGTGCAATTGTTTACTTACTGCTTTTATAATATCAACTTACTTACTATTTCTTGAATACATACATATTGAGGTAAATCATCATCGTCATTATATACTGATGAGGAGAACAGGATACAAAAACCAAGGAGGACCATTAGTCCCAGATTAACGAGAAATAGCACACAGTGCATAAGACTCTTATTCTCCTAAGAGTACATGCCATCTGGTAAGCCATTGGGAGCACTGGAGGGGAGCACTTTTTATGCACCTTTTGTTTGAAAATGAAGGCACTTTATGAAGGAAATATGGTCAATTGTCACATAATGATTAAAAAAAACTAACAATTCTTACTGATAACGTCTGTCATCAGTAATTAAAAGCTGTCAGCTGTCTGCAGGGGAATACAAAGCACTCAAATTTAAGTGGAAACTAGACCAAGGAAGCCACATACCCATCCAATTAATTGCCCCATTTATTATATTAAAAAAGGAGTTATATTTACCAAATACCCCCCCCCCCCCCAAATGATGTGCCAAATCTCAAGTCTTTTTGAATCTACCCTGCAAAGTGGTTTGGTCCTTTTTTATGGTACCCATGCCCCTTCCAAGTGTTAAGGACACTTCCCATTGGATCCCTCAGTGGGGTCCTCACAATGTCCCGAAGACTCTAGTGGTTGCACAGTGACATCTAAACAAGCTGTGGCGACAACACAAGTCCGAGGGCTCAGATTTCAGCAGCAGATCACAACTCTTCACTCCCAAAACTCCATTTTTCACTCTCTACCTTGGAGGGTAACATGATGGCATATTCAGATGAGGAAATAAGTGCTTAGGTCAGATTTTTTTAAAAAATTGGCCGGGATGGGAACAAATTGTTCCTTATTTTAACTTAGTTGTGGTGTTTTTTTTTTTTTTTCCTTCTATTTTTAGCCAGATGTCATATGCCATTAGTGTGATGTGTTTTCTCTTAGAGAGGAATTATTTGATAGCTGCAGTCATTTCTGACGGTGATAGAAAAATTCTACCTTGTGTATGAGATGGTCCTATTTTTGGCATTTGATAGAGAAGATGGATAGGTTTTTTCAGGAATAATACTTATACATATTTATAGGTGGTTTGAAGACAGTCTGGCAATGAATAAAATGTCTGTCTATAGTAATATCAATGACATAGCTGCCAGCTGTACATAATATCCAGGGCAGGTGCCATGTCAATAGCTATTTCTGTGAACAGGGAACAACAAGATAAGTTGAAAATTAAAGCACACCTGTCATTTGTGCATGAAAAGTAAAGTAAGGCAGTAGCTGCATATAAGGCACACACGGGTGTTAGACTGTATGTTTAGATTTGCTGTCTCACTCCCCAGCCCAGCACTGCAGCCCTCTGAAATCTCACTGATCTGTTTAGTGGATGCAGCACTGTGTATTTAAAATGCACTGTTCATAATTGTCATGAGTAAGGTGGCACTTTAAGGAGACGCTGTCATCTTTATGCAGAGCAAGGTGGCAATGTCTGTGCAAGGTCTTCCACCACCACCCTCTTGATCACCTTATACTCACTTTACCAGGCATCTCATAAAACGCCCATGCGTTAATGTTACTACCTAATCATTCTGCTGCATCCTCACTGTATTACTCTGATCCAATCATATACAACTTTGTTAAGATCAGCTTAGCAGAGTCAGTTAATGAATCTAATTAAACTCTAACTTGATTTTAAGCCCTGGTGAAGAAAGAGTAATTTGCTCCCCTGAACACCCTCCACCCATGGATCACACGCCACTGGCGTGGGCCATCGCCTCCCCCTGAAAAATGCCACCCAAGATAAACACCTTGTTTGCCTCATGGTAGATATGCCCCTGACCATTGCATTGCATTGGATGTGTGCTGGGGTCAATTAACTTTGCTTTACACATCTACAGCAGGTTGTTTTGCATTGTGGTATTGTGCATTGTAACAAAGTAATGATGCTTGTTTTTATGTTCAGTATGGTGTGAACAAGCCCTGTAAGGACAATCCCAACATACATGGAATTCATTTTATTCTAATCAGAACTACCAGAGATTTCTTTCATACTTTCTAATTGGCTTCAACATATTTTTAGTAATGTCCTTGTGATACAGCACTTGTCATCTGTCCCTGTACAGTGCTTCTCTTTGTCCAGGTGAGGCTCTAGTAAGGTCAGACTTAAAGCAGAACTGGTACTTGGCCAAGGATTGGCAGCTCTTTCCATAATGTGCAAATATTCATATCATGCTTGTCTATTATGGAAGACTTAACTCTGGATTTGCCCTCCTCCAGCACTGACAGTTCTGTAATCCTTGTCACCCATCTGCTGGCTGCCGTCCTCTTTTTTACTGCTTCTTCCATCCAGGTGTATTCCCTCTGCAGCCATTGGGGGGCCACCAATGGTGTAACTTTCATGCATTTGCAGAGAAGTTACATCATCCTTTCATCATCCGACTCCATACTTGGCATTTTTTTTCAGATAATGTACATCCATTTTTTTTTTTGCTTGAAGACATACAGAGTCTCTTCTGCCAGAAAGCTCTACCACTTAGCATTTTTTTAAACGTTCTGCTTTAAGGCAGTTCTTGGAACTAGCAAACACACTGCACTGCTGTTTTGCCAGCCCATATCCCAAAACACTCATTAGATGCAGAAGCAGCAACTATAGAGAGGTACAAATGATAAAATACCAAGATAAATATCAGAGCCTATAGGCAAGCAAGTTGTTTCCTTAGACTTTGTTGAAAGTAGAAGTCAGCCTAAAACTTTTTCTGTTCTGGACAGAGTGGGGAATAGTTAGAGCCTCTGCCAGGTTTTAATTGCTGTGTTTAGCTGGTTTCTTATCCCAGGTGTTGCCAGTAAATGGGGCAGGAAGTGAGTGCAAATCTCCCATGGGTTCACAGGCAGCAAAAGTAGGTGACAGATGTTCTAGCCTTTCCCCATACTTCTAAAGTAAAGGTTATTTATTGCAGTATGTGTTTGTCTCTCCTCACTCTTTGTCCCTGATGGCAACTGTCAGTAGAACAGGAAATCAGAGGAAATCATCCCAGAGGAGACACCGAGTGACAGAGGATTCTATCCTTTCCAATGCTATCCAAAGCTAAAGCAAACATTTTGGATTGACTTCATATTTAAAGTCAAAGTTTCATAGGTAGAGATTGCCTCTGCAGGCAAGACATTGTGTATAATACACATTTCATGACAATATTACTTGACATAGATTATTGGTATACTGTAGTGCAGCGGGTGAATAGGAAATACTTATCAGACTTGTCTGTGAAGGTTTCCATTTTTTCAGGTCATGGTATGTCTAGCAGTAGATGAGTGTCAATGATTGTCAGGAAACTACCCCAGCGTGTGGTCTTTTTATTAAAACTGAAGTTGCTTGGATAAGTCCTACAGAACAGGTCCAGCTGAATATGACTGACTTCTACCAAATACCGATCAGGCGTGTTTATTCAACACTTCATTGGCGGTGTCAACCTTGAAACGAAGTATGGCTGCATGTGTGCAGAGATAGCTTTCCAGCCCTTGGCTGCTTAGTCTGACACTTATTTCTCTTCAGTACAAAGCAGCTGCTGCTCTGCCAGCTCTGTCTGAGACATTGGTATACCACCAGCAGATGGACAGTAAGTACAAACACCGTTAGAGTGACAAGTATAATTGGGGACACTGAAGGCATTGAACTTCTGTGCTAAATGTACTCATGTTTTCAATTTTTCACTTGTAGAGTTTCTTTAAAGTAAAACTACTCCAACATTTTAAAAAACGTCTCAGGTAATTATACATTTTATTTTGCTGTGACAATTATTTTACAATTTCAGCAAGGTTTTATTTCCGTATATAACCTTCTATCTCTGATTTTCTCTCTTCCGTTACTATGCTGGTTAGCTAGACATGTCATTGCTATGAATAAGGCTTTCCATCCAAAGTATGGCAGCAGAGTACACTGTTTATTCTCACAGTTATGAAGCAATAAAGTATAGATCAAGATCCATTTTGGGCATGGCTACCTGTCTAGTCAAATAGTTCTGTTAGAAGTGTTGGCAATACACCTCCAAGTAAGTGTGCAGTGTGGTTGGCCTAAGCAGAACATCTGGATTTCTATAGCAAAAAAAAAAAAGAAAAAAATTATTGGAAGCAAACTAGCACTTTGAGGGCAAAGCAACAGGTTTGCTTTGAACCCCCCCCCCCCCCTTCCTCACACAGAGCAAAAGGTAAGTATATTCTGCTGTGGAGGTCTCCATTACAGTGAACCAGTTGCTTTGACCTGTATGGACAAAGCACACATTTTTGTTAAAGTTTCTGTGCTGATGTTGCTTTTCTCCTTTGGGGCTGCTGTGGGGTGACTGTACATTGTCGACAGTCAGGTAGAAGTGATTTTAAAGTTTTTCACTTATTTTCACAAGGGCTCAATAACTAAAACAGATTTTTCAAGATAGCCATTACATTTTGGAAACTGCAGGCTGCCATAAGCACACAGCCAACAAAGACTCATGGAAAGGGAAACAATAACAAAGAACATAGGACAGATGGAAAGTGTGAAGAAGGTAAGCCTCAGATTTAGCATGTAGGAATATTCTGGGTTAGGGCACTAGAGGTGAAGCAGTAAGGTTTAACTATAGATGACATTCCTAGCTGTATTCTGCAAGCCGTTAATTTCATTTTTACTTTGATGATAACTTGCACTTTCCTCTCTATACATTTATAATGGAACATTGCCTCTGTGTTTGTTATAATACGACCACTATTGATTTACTGCAGGAGAGGTCATGACCCTTCTTTACTACACCTAAAATGTGTCAGAATTATTTAATATCTTAGTGTTGGGGCAATTATTTTAAAGTAGACCTGAGCAACTTAATGGATTGTGTGATGGCATACTGCACAAGCAGCGGTTCCATACAGTTGTTGCCACACAAAGTGGTAACCTTCCCCATTTTCCCAAAGAATCTTAATTTGACATTTCGTAAGTTGAAATTGACACAAGTTAATTGCATTGATCATTCTTTATTCCATAGTACGTAGAGCAAATACTTTGAATTAAAGAGCCAATGTCAACTTGCTCATTCAGAGCAGAGTGACAGTGCCTTTGTAATGCCCCGTCCCACCCCTCACCATCAGACACACCTTAGCAGTGCAGTCCGGCTCCTGCCTCTGTTGCATAATACTTGATGCTTCATGGTATAGGAAAAATATAATACCCTCCCCCGTGTAGTGCCCAGGTTTAGTAGCCAATTGCAAGGCCCAGGCATGTTCACATAGATGTGGTAGTTACTGTCGATACTAAGGATTTTATTGCCATCTGCAACAATATCTAAAATGTCACTTTTGGATGATGTTGCACTTTAAGTGTAAGCAGTATTGCTTTGTAGGGTATATAGGAAGTATCAGAGATATGGGATCCACACTGCCAGAGCACATACAGACAATTTTTGGACAAATATGTTGGGGATTTCCAAGATGATTAAATCCTTTAACATGGAGGCTTAATAAGCTGATTCTCTCAATGTGCTCCTTCTCTGCATTTTGTATGTGAGGATGGTGGCCTTTTCTGTTTTCCCCCCATTATTAGCATCTTGGGTCTGCATGACTCCTTGTGGGTTCCTTGTTGAGTATTCTGGTCCGTTTTGGCACTCTGTGGTCTGGAGTGAATTTCTTTTCTTTTAATGGTTCTGGTCTTGTTCATTATGTATGTGAATTATGATATCTGGCTATGCCCTTTAAAAAAAGATCTAGACGTTTTTGATTGAAACGCATTGGGGCTTTCATCTGGATACTGTATGAGAACTATTTGTGAATCATGATCAACCGTATTGTATAAAAATTGATGTATACTATACAGTGAATATATCATGCTGGAACCTCATATTTTAGGGTATCCAGTGTTGACAGTTTCTAATTATGTATGAATAAAACTATACTTTTTTTTTTTTTTAAGATGTTTAATGTTTTGTTGCTGCCCTAAAGTTCCAAGGGGAATTGTTAGTGTTTTGGATCGGAGATCAGGTTGATTGATTCTTCCATTTAGCCTGAGTTCATGGGACCAATTGCTTAGTCCAGGTTTGGGGAAAAAACAAAACATAATTTTCTTCATTAATATTTTTCAACCTATTAATCTTTATCCATTCAGCAAAAATATAAACACATCTTTTAACAATACATGTGCATCAAGGTGGACACACAGTCAAAAAGTGAAGATTTCTATAGTTTAGAGCATATCTAGAAATCTTATTGTGCCTAAGCAGCACCTAAAAAATAACCATTTGTCTGGAATTCCTCTTGAAACATAGCAGTGCATTTCTGGTATCTGCTGTGTGAGATCTAAAACACTGTGTCTCTGATCGCTGTTCTCCTTTGCCGGTGGATCTGACATGAGGAAGATGGACACCTCCACACACAGACACAGTGCAGACCAAGGCATAGTAAGTTGGTAGGGAAAGCTGCCGGGCACCATTAGGCAATGCTGGGGTCTAGATCTTTTCCCTATTTTCCAGAGTTTAGATTGTCTTTAAAAAAATATTTGAAAAGGAAAAATGTTTTTGACTGGTGCTCGTTATTGGATAAATCAATTAGATTGCTTGATAGTATAATTAGATTGCTAGATAGAGAAAAATCTGCCTGTACACAGCCCATATTATCATTTGTTGATTAATAGTTCTTGAAGTAAGCCTTTCAGTAAATGTTATAAGCCTGCTCAAACTAATGCTTGTCGTATCACAATATACAGCAATAGTTCAGAATAGCTCAACCATTTTTTATTGCTATAAAGCAATCTTTTGGCTAGAGTTGTGACCTTGCCTTGCCTGAGATGATGTAATCATTCTGCTGCAAGCAGGAACAAGCATTTTCTAAGTTATGTCTTCTCCTATGATATCATATCCTGCAACATTGTAACTTTGAGAGGCCAGATGCTACATCAGCGGCTGATCTATGTCAGACATTTATAAACACAGCCAGAACTGCAGTGTACCGGAACTCTCATCTGTCATCTCTGAGCCAGTATCTCAGTCCAGGAAGTAGATGGTGGTACGTGATTCTGCATAGATGAAGATGTTCCACACCAGAGAAAATCAGATGAAAGCATTGTTTGCGGGAGTGCTGTGATTTCTTTGTGTTAGAACTAATAAATACCTTTAAATGTTACCATTACACATTACTTAGCATGAATGCCCTAAACATGAAAAATATACTTTATATTCGGCTCGCTTTAAGAAGCATGTAAATCTCACTTATGTTTCTTTGATGGCTTTTAGACAGATTAGAAAACCCTAACTGATACCATTATAGTATACTTTCCCAGAGATAAAACTGGCGTCTTTATCATTCAAATTAGATTTGTGGTCACACAGGTAGGTGATCATGAATGTAATCATAGAACGATATAATGGACTCCCCTGTGAGATAAAATGTTATTAAATATGCAGAGAGTGAACACTCTCACCACCCTTACATGAAGATAACACCTATAAAGGTTTACATATGTCAATTGAAAAGTAATAATGTAGTTAATTTTATGGTATTGCTTTGAGGAATCTCTTACTGAATTTATATCCACATTGTTTGTTGTGTGTTCAGAACAAGATTGTGAAAGAAAAGCAAGAGCTGGGTCTGGGTCAGTTCCCTTTATAATAAATACATAAAATGCTGAGAAAAAAGTGGTGTATATGTGTATGTATCATCAAGTGTTAACAAGCAAATAGACAAAAAAGCTTGAATGTATTTAATTAGATGGTACTGCTGTCAGCCTTTTCACGACCTGAAATGGATGATTACATAAAGCTTAAAGCTGAAGTTTAGCTAAAAAAAACAAAATATCTACAGCTTTAGCCACATCAAACATCTGTAATGAAGTATGTCCCAAGTTGTGCAGGCAGCTGGAACCTGGAGAAATCGTCACTGCAGGGATGCTTGTCCTCTTCCTGGCTCTGAACCTCTGGCACTGTGGAGGCTACCAGCTTTGGGTTTTCAGGCAGAACAACAGTACAGATGGTCTGACGTGGACCCCCTCCATCAGAAAATTTATCTTGCTGCTTGTAACACGATCTGAGAGTCTGATCAGTTACATTCTTTCCCCCATTTTTACAGATTGTTTTACAGGCAGTGTAATCAGCAAAATAACTTTTCTCTGTGGTGGAGGAGGGTCCTCTGTACTGCTGTTCTGCCTGAAGACCTAAAGTTGTTAACCATTATAGCGCCGGGAAGTTCAGAGTCAGGAAGAAGACAGGACATCCCTGCAGTGAACGCATTTCTTCAGGATCCAGCTGCCTGCACAGTATGAGACCTACTTCATTGATGCAACTAAAGCTGTAGAGATTGTTTTTTTCGAGCTAAACTTGAGCTTGAATTTTACGGCCAGCTACAGATGAAATGTCATTTCGTTGAAGTTGCTCTTCGTGGTTTCATGGATTTTTATCACACCAGACCTGTCTATCAGTAGCTGCTTATTTGAACTCCTATAACTTCATATTTATTACTTCAGTGGGTATAAAAAAGAATTGCCCCCTTTAAAATAATCACATTGTACTGCTTTGCAGCCTAAAATGAAGAAAAACACAGTTTTTGTTTTATCCAGCTGTATTTACTCAGTGCACTTTATAACATCCAATTAAAAGATATAACACCAACATGTCAGAAAAAAAAAAATCAGAATTGGAAAACGAATCACCCCTTGTGTCAATATTTTGTCTGTTGGGATATGTCTCTACTAATGTTGCACATCTATATTTTGCAATATTTGCTCCCTCACCTTTGCAGGACTGCTCAAGTTCAGTTAAATTTGATGGTGACTGTGGACTGCAGTCTTTCCACAGATTTTTCAATGGAGTTTAAGTCTGGACTCTGACTAGGCCATGCAAGGACATTCACCTTTTTGTCCTTCAACCACTGTGTGGTCATTTTTGTTGTGTCCTGTGGGTCCATTGTCATGTTGGAAGGTAAACCTTCTTCCCATTGACAACTTTCTGGCAGAGGGTAGCAGATTTTCCTCAAGAATTTGATGGTAGTGTGCGCTATCAATTCTTTCTTCTATCCTGACAAGTGCTCTAGTCCCTGCTGTAGAGAAACACCACCATAGCAAGATATTACCACCTCCACAATTTTATCCCAGAGATATTTTGACAGTGCCTTGCCACCCGTAGTTGATCGATTGCTTCAGTTGCACTATCAGGGCCTGAAATGCTCCAGGAAAGCTCTTTTCATTTTGAGCTAATCAAAATGACCACAGCTGATCACAGTTAAGTCAAGTGGCTTTGTGTGCCATTGAGAAGGTGATTAGCTACACCTGAGTTTACAAGTCATTTTTAGGAGGGGGTGGGGGATCTTTTTTAAAACTTGTTGATTCTGTTTTTGAATTTTTTTTTTTCACACATGTTGGCTATCTTTTACTTGGATGGTATAAGTTGGAGTAAATACAGCTGGATAAAACAAAAACTGTGTGTATATTCATTTCAGGCTACAAAAGCAACAAAATGTGATAATTTTAAAGAAGGGGGGGGGGATGATTCTTTACTAATCCCACTGTAGCAGCAAACCACTTAATTCACTTTCCTTTAAGTGGATGTTAAGGCAGATCCTAACTAACTTTAAACCTACTCTCAGCCACAGTTTACGCCTAATCTATCTGGCACTGTAAAGAAAAGAATCACTATACTTACCTGCAGTCACTCCGGTCCAGTCCCACACTGAGTTGTCAGGAGTTTAGGAGAAGAGGCAGCTGACAACAGAAGCCCCATAGTACCTCTATGGGTGATGTCACTTCCCAGACATTTCCCAGCCATTGTCGGCAGTCTGCAGCACACAGAGGACTCCGCTAGAGACCGGACCAGAGCAGCTGCAGAACAGGCAAGTATAGAGCTTTCTGCTTTACAGGGCTAGATAGACTAGGCTTAGAATGTGGCTGACAGTAGGTTCAGAGTTAGGATTTACCTTCACATCCACTTTAATGATCTTTAGTAAAATCCTGGTATCCCAAGGCATTTGTTCATATTATTGTTATTAGTTAACCATTTGCCGCCCGGCCAATGGCCGTTTAGCGGCTTCAAAAGTGTTGCTGCATTCTGGGTGCATGCCATTTGGCGTGCTCCCGCACATGCACAGTTTGCGCTAATGCAGAGCGGCGCAGCAGCGCGATCTGTCACCGGCCGTGTACCTCGGACACGGCCGATGACCGATCCGAGTACCAGCTCCCGTTGCTGGTACCATGTGACCTGCTGTGACCAATCAAGCAAATTGTGTAAAAAAAAAAAAATACTGATCACTTCCCCAAAGTAGTACAATGTTACTATGGTAACATTGTACTACTTTGGTCATAGTAAAATATGAAAAAAAAATCTTAAATGAAAAAAAATGTAATCAAAAAAAAAAATTTTTTTTTTTTTTTCATACTGTCACCAGTCAGTGTCCCTGTTCACCACCATGCCAGTTATATGATGACGCTGTACTGCACTGGTGACAGTATGTAAAAAAAAAATAGTGAAAAATTTTTTTATTATTTTTTCATTTTCCTAAATGAAAATTATGACAAAAAAATACAACTTCAAAAAACTTGCCATGCCTCTTATGAAGTACGTCGGACTGTCTACTCTGCAAAAAGGGGTAATTTGGGGGATATCTGTACTATTCTGACATTCTTGGACCTCAAGAAATTAGATTGGCCGTCAGTACTTCAGGATTGATCAATATTCAGATCTATACCATAGTTTTTGAACTCTATAACTTTCCTACAAACTAAATAATACATCCTAATTTGGGTTATTTTCACCAAAGACATGTAGCAGAATACATCTTGGCCTAAATTTATGAAGAACAATTATTTATTTGTAAACTTTTATAACAGAAACAAAGAAAAATTTGGTTTTTTTTCAAAATTTTTGGTCTTTTTTTGTTAATTTAGCAAAAAATAAAAACTCCAGCGGTGATTAAATACCACCAAAAGAAAGCTCTAGTTGTGTGAAGAAAATGATAAAATTTTAGTTTGGGTACAGTGTTGTATGACCGCGCAATTGTCATTCAAAGTGTGAGAGCGCTGAAACGTGAAAAATGGCCTGGGCAGGAAGGTGTAAAATTGCATGGTATTGAAATGGTTAAAGATGAAGGCAATTTTTTAAATGATAAAATAAGAACAAACATTTCCACTTTCCACCTTAAATTCTGAAGATTAAAATACATGAAAACTTTGAGATTAGAGGAAGATTTGCTTTTGCTTCTTTTGTTGTATAAAGAAGAGCATTCCCAGAATTACGTTAAATACCCATGCTCATTAATGCAGGTGATTGGCAGATTGAGAACAAACACATGTAGAAAGATGCATGATTGCTTGTTAAGTGTTCTTGCATGGCAAGACCACTTACTGTTATCTCACATATATATTTTTATTATTATAGCCAAATTTACCACCCTAACTCCTCCCACAGTTTTGACACTACATACACAGTAATATACCGAAACGTGCGGATTGTCCCCGTTTGGTGTGCTATTACTTTGTGGAACGTTTCGCCGAATGGGTCACAAAATATCGGCGTTTTTGTGGTGAAATTGGTCCCATAGGAATGAATGGCAGAATGTTCAAAACTAGAGTGGGAGCTGACAAAAGCTAGAGTGGGAGCTGAAAAATCAGGACATGATTTCTAAACTGCCATCACTCTGTCATTTTCAAGCCCACCTACACAAATCTCATATCAAAACGTTCAGCTATCCCTGCTGCCACTAAAAATGTCCACTGCTAAGCCATAGTCCGGATAGTTTTCACAATATGACCATTTGTTTGCAACTCATGCTGCCCATTGACATTCATTGAAACTCCACTCTAGCCACCTCAAATTTGAAGGGCAATATCTAAACTGCGACTGTGCCTTCATTTGTATTATTTCAGAGACATACTATGCATCAAAATGTAGGTCTGGGTCTTGTGATTCTCACAATATAAAGCTCTTTGGTGTAGGATTTATAATTTTTAAACTGAAACCATTTGAAGATGGCAACTGCCAGTGAAGTGAGCAAGTTGGAGCAGTTTGTTTTTAACCGCTCTTCTCTGCCCTTGCTG
Source organism: Staurois parvus (assembly GCF_062004578.1). Taxonomy (NCBI): domain Eukaryota; kingdom Metazoa; phylum Chordata; class Amphibia; order Anura; family Ranidae; genus Staurois; species Staurois parvus. Next base: position 3,357,128 of record NW_028317894.1, on the reverse strand, counting down.
TAGAGTGAGCTGCCATAGGAACCCAGGTGTGTGAGCAGGCAGCAGAGTAACAAGCCACTCCACCCAGTTACTCCGCCCACTCCAGTTGTAGACTACTGGTGGAGGCAAGAACACTTCATACAATTTCCTCAGAAATTGTAGCTTTTCTAGTTTTGGTATGATTCTGTGAGCACATTTGTGTAGTTTTGTCAGTTATCTACCAAGAAATTTAGAATATCATTTTGGAATTCTTGAAGAGATCTCAGGGGACAGCAGTGATAAGGAAAAATGTGACATATATTTTAAAATGTTTTTCTTTTCCTAGAAATAGGACTTAAAATGTGACTAAATTATAACAACAAACTCTTTTTTTTCCCCCTTTTGGGTTGTCAGTTACACCAGTTAAAGGGTGTTTTTATATCTGTTCAATAGGTACAAAAATTACCTATTGCTCTCAACAGAAAAAGGAAAGTAATGCAGCCACCACATTTAAAGAATAGAAACATGCAGTATATTACCGGTACTTTTATGATTACGAGTTTAAATATTATTTAAATATTAATTTCAGGAATTATTTGTATTGCATATTTACTATGGTCCAGTTTGGCACAATGTAAGTATGCATATCTTATACCTGATGGGCTGCTGGGAAAGCTGAAAATCACTGCAGTAGTTAGTGCTACCAGTGTTAGGCGTGATCTTCCAGGTCCTGCTTAAGATCCTGAGAGAGGCTTCCCTCTGCATACTGAGGTTTATTTGTCTTTTGTAAGTTTTTCAAAGAATACAAGGCGCTGATTGAATGAAGTGGAGATTGTGACAGCACCTCCCCTATCCTCATCCAATCAGAGAACATTACAAGTACATAAATGGTCCATATAGTGAACTTGGTGCAAAGTTATCCAATTTAGGGCAATTTTAAAAGAACTTTTGGGTACACTCCGCATATAGAAAGTGTGACAGACCCAACCGGGACAGTGGCTTTTGGAGGGGATTAGGGGCTAGCCTGCTATCCACTGATTATGGTTCATGGAGGATACCGGCAATTTGTCTGTTTCTCACAGTCAGAGCGTGAAAAAGAGCTCAGTTCAGCCTCTGATCCCATGGAGAGTGCAGATCATTCTCTAATGATGGACAACATGATGAATGCTGAAAACGAGGCTTGGATTAATTCTGTGAATAAAGACAATAAAACGTTCCTTCTGGAGTGGATGGAAAGGTGTAATATTAATCTTGTGCAGGTTAATGGTCAGGGGAAATATGGTGGCCCTCCTGCAGACTGGGTTAGAGAAGCTCTTCCACTCGGGGCAGAAATATTTATCAGCAGTCTTCCTCAAGAAATCTTTGAAGATAAATTAATTCCACTTTTTCAGACTGTTGGAACATTATATGAGTTTTGTCTTCTGATGACTTCTCTAGTGGACAGATTACACAAGAGGAAACCAAACACCTGAAAGACAGCATGTGTAATGTACCTTGTATATCCAGGGCTGTGGTTGCTAGACTGTCTGGGGTGGTCTCACTGACTAATCAAAGCTGGTTGGGTGCCTGGCTGTTGATTATCTTGCTGTTAATTAGGCCACTGTTTAATTAGGTTACTGTTCATTAGATGTACTGATGACATTACTGTTTAAAGTTTGCATTGTTCAGCATCATGTGATCAAACTTTTATCTAATTTAGTGTGGTATAAACTCTGTGTGAATTTTCAATAAAGACAGTTTCAGTTTGCACTTGAGCTAGTGTTGTCTAGTTCTTGGGTGCAGTTCCCAGCTATAATACCTTGTTCCTGTGTTCTAGCGGCAAGGAAGCAGCTCTCTGATGGAAGCACCCAGGCAGGGTGCCAGGCGGTCTGTCACAAGCCCCCTCAAATGCCAGAGCCCATAGTCAGTTGGCAAGAGGCTAGCCTGCAGTCTCCCCCAAAAACCCTGTCCAGGTTGGGTCTGTCACAGAAAGGTTTACTCTGTGAAAATGTTCCAGCTGATTGTTAAAGTGGATATTTTGCCAGAAAATTAAAGTGGTTGTAAAGGTTCGTTTTTTACCTTCATGCATTCTATGCATGAAGGTACCATTCTCTCTGCACCAGCTCCCCCAATACTTGCCTGAGCCCGATCGCAATCCAGCAATGTGCATTCAGCTCCCTGAAGACTCTTCCTCATTGGCTGAGGGAGCCATTGGTTCTTGCTGCTGTAAATCACAACCAGTGAGCCAATGAGGAAAGTGAAGGAGTGGTGCTAAGCCATGGCTGTGTGTGTGAATGGGCGTGCAGAGCAGCAATTCAGGAACGAGCCTGCTTGGGTGCCCCCATAGCAAGCTGCTTGCTCTGTGGGCACTTGTCGGGAGGGAAAGGCCAGGAGCGCTGATGGGGGACCGGAGGAGAGGAGGATCAGGGTGCTCTGTGCAAAACCACTGTATAACATTTTGTTTATTTTTAAAAATTGCCTTTAATATCTCATTAAGTCCTGGTAGATCACTTTAGGCTTGCCCCTTTTGCAGGTATAGCTATGTAAAACATTAAAAGTAAGTACCTATACTGTTTAAAATCCAGTAATGCACTGTCTCACCCTGCTCTGCATATGCTCAGTTGCTCTCTATTTTGTGGCACTGTGCCAGAAATGTAGAGGCAGATCTGCTGATAGCCTATAGATTTACTGCTGCACAGGTGCTCTGGGCTTCTGCAAATGGCAGCCCCCATCAAGAAGAAACAGGAACAATGCAGGAGGCAATTTACAGCACACACTAATTTTGGTAGCTTAATTATTGATGTGAAATGTATGTTCCTTGCTAAAGAACATTATTTTTTATCAAGTTGTTATGGGTAAAGTTCCATTAAGTAAAAATCTGTTTATAAACTTTAAATTCTGTGCATTTAAGAATAGAGGTAATAACACCAGAGATTGTTGATCTGGTGAATATCATATTGTCCTAGGGGTTTTTCATACGGGAAGCCTGGGGGTGGTAAAAACAGGCGGCTGAGTTAAGGTTTTGCCATCCACACAAATTCTAACATAACAGCTTGACATGACAGTACACATGCTACAGTTTGGACATTTTTAACCGCCTCCTGCCCGCCACATAGTACATTGACGGGCGCAAGGCGGTTCTCTCATTCTGGGAGAACGTCATATGACGTCGACCTATGCTAACCGCGCATGCACGGCTCCGGGAGCGCGCGGCGATCAGCGGTGCGCTGTGTCCCTCGGACACAGCGGATCACAGATCAACAGAAAGAGCCGAAGATGTTGGCTCGGTCGTGATCAGCTGTGTCCAATCACTGCTGATCGCATGTAAATAGGGAAATTTCTCTCCTCACAAGCTGTCACGCTGACAGCTCGAGAGGAGAGCAGAGCCAGTAATCGGCATCCCTCAGAGGGGACATGTACACTGATCATCAGTGTAGCCCCAGCAGTGCCACCTGCCAGTGCTCATCCATGCCACCTGCCAGTGCCCATCAGTGCCACATCAATGCCATATATCAGTGCCTACCAGTGCCCATCAATGCCACATATCAGTGCCCATCTGAGCTGCCTTTCAGTGTCACCCATCAGTGCCAGTCAGTGCCACCTATCAATGCCATTCAGTGCTGCCAATCAGTGCCATTTATCAGTGCCAATCAGTGCCGCCTATCAGTGTGCATCAGTGCCGCCTATCAGTGCCCGTCAGTGCCGCCTAACAGTGCCAGTCAGTGCCACCTATCAGTGCCATATATGAGTGCTGCCGTACAGTGCCCATCAGTGATGCCTGCCAATGCCCATCAGTGTCACCTACCAGTGCCTCCTCATCAGTGTCCATTAGTGCAGCCTATCAGTGTCCATCACTACAGCCTCATTAGTGCATATCAGTGAAGGAGAAAAATCACTTATTTACAAAATTTTATAACAAAAACTAAGAAAAAAAGTGGCGTTTTTTTCAAAATTTTCAGTGGTTTTTGGTTTAAGAAAAAAAAACCCAGAGGTGATTAAATACCATCAAAATAAAGCTCTATCTGTCACAAAAAAGATAAAAACTTCATATGAGTACAGTGTTGCATGACCGCGCAATTGATATTCAAAGTATGACAGCACTGAAAGCTGGAAATTGGCCTGGGCAGGAAGGGGGTATAAGTGCTCTGTAGGCAAGTAGTTAACCAAGGCTGCAGAGTTTGACAAGTGGAAAATTTGGCTATTGAGATCATTAGGAGCACAACACAATTACAAACGCTTGGATCCACTGTCGATTGCTTTGTAAGCATTGCCTTTCTCTGGATCGTCTGGTTCAAGTGTGGTTATAGAGATCTGTATATGGAGGTTTTAATTTTTTATTTATTATTTTTTTGTTGAAATGGAGCTTGTGTCTTTTTTTAACATGAGTAAGTAACACATAGGACACCCTAGGGCTGAACCTAGGACTTTGATTCTGAACGAAAAGTGAGTACCTCGTGGCCATCATAATATGAAGATTTATTACTGGCTTATTTATAATAGGCAAGTTCAGTTAGAAGTCATGACTTCATAAATCATAGGTCACTATGCACCTTCAATAGTCAACATTCTGCATGGGCCAAATAATACAGCTATTGACATGGTACCCAAGTCCTACATGCTACTAGGGTTTACTGCTGAATGTCAAAGGCCATTGAAGATTAAAGTTGTGTGAAGTGGATAAAAATCATCATTACTTGATAGTTTGTGGCCAATTAAAACATTTTTACAGCTGCTGTATTGTATGAAATGTGCTGTAGGTTAGATGGCTTTCATGCATCTGATAATTACTGCACTAGATATATTGAAGAACTCTGTTTCCCTTGATGTCTTGATTGCCTGTGCGGAGCAGGAACTATGGACATCCGAGGTAGCGTTAGGTATGCCTTTTTGATGTTTGATTTCAATGGAATGTAATACGAATCAAAATTTAAAAAAAAAAAAAAAAAGATAAAACATCAATGTGCAAACTTTTAAACACCAAAATGTAAAATAAGTTTGACCAAAGATGCATACGGTAGGAGTTACCTCAGAACTTTATCACTCAAGCATAATTTGTAGTGAGCCAAGCTATCCCACTTATGATTTGTTGTTATATGGCAATTTAGAGACCGGTATTCCCTACTTTGACCTCTGCTTTAAAAGTCCAAGCCCAATTTTTTGTTAGATTGTATTACTGTTTCCATTGTGTTTTTGTTAAGAGTGAGGAAGTACATCTGACAATGTGTTTATTACTGTCTCTGTTGCCCTGTCCTGATGATGGCTAATTTTTTGTTTTGCTCTCACAGTAACTGGAAGGGAGGAAACATCTGCGTAGTTGGGCCATAACAGATAAAACATAATGACAACTCTCTCCTACCATATCCAAAATGTTTACAAAAAAAACTTGGTGGATTTGGGATTTAAGACACTGACTGGGGAATTATCTAAGCTTCCTGCATAATTATAATGGCACAGGAAACTGGGACAGATGCTGTGCACTACATTAACAAAGCTGATTGAACATTTTTAGGTCTTTCTGTACCACTTGTTCCAGTTTATATTTGAAAATGGAGCCTGGCACCGGGTCTGCAGCTAAATAACCAAGAAATTTCAGCAGCTTTCCATATAAAAAACTGCTGTAGAACAAGCCTGATGTTCAGGAGGTGATCTTTCAGCAGACAGCTCACATCCCTCTCATGCCTGTGCAGTGATTACACTACAAAAGCAGAGACTGAAGAGATAACCGTTTTACTCCTTCCCACACTGAGCTAGGTGGCAATGGGTGCAGATGGGCATGGGAACTGGGATCGTGCAGGTCCCATTGAACTGTTATTAATGCCATGTCTGTCTCATAGATACAGACACAGCATAGAACATGTAGTAAGTCGTTCCTAAGTAACAATGGGGCTTGCACCGGTTTTCTTAATTAGGCTCAGTATCTGCTCCTTTTTCTCAGGTTTTTTTCCCCTGGAGATAATAAAATTATTCACGAGCACTTACATTTAACATACGTTGTTTTTTGTATGTGTTTGCACAGATAGAAAGGGTGCAGGTCATTGGAAGGGGGGCTGCCCTGATATCAAGGTGGGTTCTGTGCCCTTCGGGTCTTTTGCCTCTCCCCATCTGGAAGGGTCTCTCTTTGGGAAAACCCCTCACCAAGTACTTGGTGGACCGAATTCAGCTGGTTCCTAAGGAGTGGAGTTCACCTTGGTTTTGGCCCAGGTTGACCATAGCATACCTTGCCTCTGTCGGGAGCCTTGTGCCCCAGGAGGTTCAGGGTTCAAGGCCCTTCTCTTTGCAGAATTGTCCATACTGTACCCTCTGGTGAAGTTTTTGTGTGCTGTGATTTCATGGTTCACTTTTCTGTTCACAGAGGTTTGAAAATAGGGATGCACTGAAATTCCGGTTGCCGAAACGTTTCGGCCGAAAACACCCCTTTCCACGCTCAGCCAAAATTAAAAAAACACCCATACAGGTGCCGAAAAAACACAGCCGCTCGCCACCGCCCGCCGCTCGGTAGTTCAGTCTTAAATGAGAAACCATCGATCCTGGCGTTGGGCATAGAGATGAGAGAAGGAGAGATGGCCGCCACACATCTCTATGCCCTTAGAGGACCGGAGCAATGTCACTTCCGGTTCCTGCCATTTTTTTTAAAGCACTAGATCAATGATATTTTGTATCTTATAAAACAAAAAGGTGCAGCTCTAAGAATAATTAGTAATGTCCATAAATATATTAAATTAAAAAAACAAATGAAAGTGACAGTCTGTGTGAATAATCAGTAGAATCCAATGATAGTGCTCTAAATAGTGTGGTAAGATTACGCACTCACCAGATGCGTAATGTATATACACATTAAATGACTCTGTAGAGGTCCCCTTTAGGGGCTGGGTAAGATCCTAATCCAGGAAAATCCTCCCTCTAGTAATGGTGGTACTGTCAGGAGCTCACGGACAGGTACAGGGTCCAGCTGTCCAGAGATCCCTTTAAGGGATGGGCGGATGTAGATGCCTGCTTTCAGGGACTCCCTTCTGTGGATACTTTAGTGATGGCTGGATCGGATGGGCTCTTTTTAAACATCCAGGTGTAACTGAAGAATTTTTCCTCATGTATAAAAGAGGTCATTATACATGACCCAAAACTGCCCTTTGTTCTCTATTGCAATCACTGAGTGGATTCCAGTATTGGAATGTTCTCCTCCTCTTCAAGCAACACTGCAGAAGTTGCTGCAAAAATCACTCTCCTCCCCCGGCATTGGCTGTTGCCCCTCATGGCCCCAGTGATGTGAGCTCGGCTCCTCCAGTGTCAGCAGCTCTCAGGCGTATGAGAGGAGAGCACCACTGGCATGTTGTTCTCCTCAGCCAGGTCCGGACAGCTGTTTCCACGGTGGCTCGGGGCTCAGCTGTCCAGACCTGGCTGAGGAGAGCAATAATTTGTCACTAATTATTTCTATCACAAGGGATGCATGCATTTCTTGTGATAAGAATGAAAGTGATTACAATTGTTTTAAAAGAAACAGTGCAAAAATAAAAAAAACATTAAATAAATTTTTTTTTTTAAAGTTTAAAGTCCCCCCGTGCTCGCACATAGTGGTGAACACATGCGTAGGCCATGCCCACGTATGTGAATGGTGGTATCGCCACGAACGTCGGAGCAAGAGCAATAATTCTCACACTAGATCTCCTCTGTAACTTTACACTGCTAACCTGTAGAAATTTTTAAAGCATCACCCGTGGAGATTTTTAAGCACCGCAGTTTCACGCCATTCCACGATCGTGTGCAAGCTTAAAGCATGACATGTTGGGTATCTATTTACTCGTCGTAACATCCTCTTACATATTTTACAAAAAAATTGGGGTATATATTGTTTTTTTTAATCAAAGTGTATTTTTTTCCAAAAAATATATATTCATTTTTAAAAACTGCGCATTTCGGTTTCAGTTTTCGGCCAGGTGCATTTTGAAGTTTCAGTTTCTGCACCCGAATTTTCATTTTGGTACACCACTATTCAAAAAGCCACTGCTTAAAAAAGAATATAATCATTGGCTTGCAAAGCTGTGCACAATACAGTTGCTCAGATTACAGTAAATTATGTAGAATTTCTTTACCACATGTGAAATGTTTGCTGAATCTTCCTAATAAATGTCAGAAACTGCATCATCAAGGAATAATTGACATTACAATATTTGAGAATTTTGCATTTCTCTAGCTTTTAATTTGTACCCATACAGCGTGTTTTACTAGTCTTTTGCAGATTAATACATGTTCTTATTTTCTACCAAACACTGTCCTAACTAAAATTTACTATCTTTCTTCAGGCCGACCCAAACATGCTTATCAAGATGGTTACCAAGTATGTGTCAGATTATGCCAGCTCCAACTGGCCCATAGAGCTGGTGCCCCTGATTGAGCAACTACACTACTATAATGAGAGGTTGGTGGACTTCACCCAGGCACATATCCTGCAGGGCCTGGGAAAAGGAGTAGATGTGCACAGGTTCTCAACAGACAGCCAGTACAAGACGGAGACCATCCTGGGTCTAGCAGAGTAAGTAGTCTGGATTCTGGATGAATGGAATAAAGGTATGTGTAGGAGGGAGCGGACCAGGAGCTGGGACCAAAAGGTTCTGAGCCTGAGCTCATAGGGGTCCTGCTCTGGAAGATTGCCATACCGTAGGTAGCATAACCTAATATTAGTGATTTGTACTTGTCACGAACTTGCTGACGGTAGCTCTATGGATCCACAGATCGGGATTCCCCAGGGCGTGGAGTCTAAGCCCCAGTCTGCTTGTTCACCAGAACCCCTGATGGTGGGGTTGGACTTGGAACAGGCTGAGACCAGGTCGCGGCCCCTGGGTACGCCCAGCTGTAGCAGAGGAAACCGCCAGTGGCATGTAGCTGGATAAGAGCTTGTTGTGAAGAGGCTGAGCAGGCCTCGACAATAACGGATGGATCCATGCAGGATGGATGGACGGAACACACTGTGAACGGTAACAGAATCAGACAGGCCGGGTCGGTAACAGTGGGGGCAGAACGGAACAGAGCAGCAGGCAGAGAATCGTCGGGTCACAGGCCAGGTTCAGCAGCAGGAGGTCAGACAATCGGGGACAGGCAGAAGAGTGGTCAAAAACGAGCCAGGGGTCAGGGCAGGAGATTGTCAGCAGTAATCAGGATCAGGCAGGGTTTGGCAACGACAAGATACTCTCACAAGAACAGGATAAACAGGGAACAAGACCATACGGCAAGTTGAGCTTTGCAAGAACCGTTTTAAATAGTGCGCCCTGCGCTGTCATTGGTGCCAGGCGTGCGTCCGCGAGTGCACATGCGCGGGCGCAGCTGTTGCCGCGGGCACCTATGTCCTAGCAACCGCACGATTGTCCGCCTCGGGATTCCGCGCATGCGCAGACCCGTGCGCCGCGGAGAAACTTGAGATCCCTGACAGTACTACATTTTACAGCACAGTCATTCTAAGTCATATAATTCAACTTAACAAGCAGTCTGGAAATTATTCACAACTTTCTAGAGCAGTTTCCCAAACTGTTTCCTCAAGTACCCCCAACAGGCCATGTTTTGACAATTTCCTTTAAATCACATAGCTGTCATAAGTACCAAGCCATTGACATTGATTAAAGTACCTGTGCAAGGTGAAGAAAACTTGAAAACATGACCTGTTGAGGGTACTTGAGGTATGGGGTTGGGAACCACTGTTCTAGAGAGAATGCACTGCTTGCTACAAGTGATGAGTGAGCTGTTTTGAAAAAGAGGTGATTTTATTTTCCTGAATATCTGCATGAACTATATGGCCAAAAGTTTGTAATACAGGACAGCAACACCTTTACAGTGCCTTGAAGAAGTATTCATACCCCTTGAAATTTTTCACGTTTTGTCATGTTACAACAAAAAATGTAAATGTATTTTATTGGGATTTCATGTGATAGACCAATACAAAGAGGTGCATAATTGTGAAGTGGAAGTAAAATGATAAATGGTTTTCAAAATTTTTTACAAATATCTGAAAAGTGGCATGCTTTTGTGTTCAGCCCCATTACTCTGATACCCCTAACTAAAATGTAGTAGAACCAATTGCCTTCCGAACTTACCTAACTAGTAAATGGGGTCTATCTGTGTGTAATTTAATCTCAGTATTAATATAGCTGTTCTGTGAAGCCCTCAGAGTTTTGTTAGAGAACGTTAGTGAACAAACAGCATCATGAAGGCCAAGGGACACACCAGACAGGTCAGGGAAAAAGTTGTGGAGACGTTTAGAGCAGGATTAGGTTAAAAAATATCCTAAGCTTTGAACATCTCACAGAGCACTGTTAAATTCATCATCCGAAAATGGATAAAGTATAGCACAACTGCAAGCCTACCAAGCCATGGCCATCCAGCTAAACTGATAGGCTGGGCAAGGAGAGTAATAATCAGAGAACCAGCCAAGAGGCCCATGATAACTCTGGAGGAGCTGCAAAGATCCACAGCTCAGGTGGGAGAATCTGTCCACAGGACAACTATTAATCATGCATTGCACAAATCTGGCCTTTATGAAAGAGTGGCAAGAAGAAAGCCATTGTTGAAAGAAAGCCATAATAAGTCCTGTTTGCAGTTGGCGAGAAGCCATGTAGGGGACAAAGGAAACATGGAAGAAGGTGCTCTGGTCAGATGAAACCAAAATTTTACTTTTTGGCCTAAAAGCAAAATGCTATGTGTGGTGGAAAACTAACACTGCACATCACCCTGAACACAACGTTCCCACTGTAAAAAATGGTGGTGGCAGTATCATGTTGTGGGATGCTTTTCTTCAGCAGGGATAGGGAAGCTGGTCAGAGTTGATGGGAAGATGGATGGAGCCAAATACAGGGCTATCTTAGAAGAGGACCTGTTTAAGAGTCTGCAAAAGACTTGAGACTGGGGTTGAGGTTCACCTTCCAGAAGGACAACAACCCTAAACATACAGCCAGAGCTACATTCGATCAAAGCATATTCATGTGTTAGAATGACCCTTTCTAAGTGCAGACCTAAATCCAATTGAGAATATGTGGCAAGACTTGAAAATTGCTGTTAACAAATGCTCTCCATTCAATCCCACAGAGCTGGAGCTATTTTGCAAAGAAGAATGGGCAAAAATGTAACTCTCTAGATGTTCAAAGCTGGTAGAGACATCCCCAATAAGACTTGCAGCTGTAATTGCAGCAAAAGGTGGTTCTACAAATTATTGACTCGGGGGCTGAATACAAATGCATGCCACACTTTTAACATATTTATTTGTAAAAAAATAATTTGAAAACCATTTATCATTTTCCTTCCACTTCACAATTATGTACCACTTTGTGTTGGTCTATCACATAAAATCCCATTATATCCCAATTATTTTTTTGGTTGTAACATGACAAAATGTGGAAAATTTCAAGGGGTATGAATACTTTTTCAAGGCACTGTATGAGTTTGTTAGAGTATTCCGCTTATTTGTGGCTATAGCAGCCACTTCTGAAAAGGCTTTAACACAAAATTGTGAAGTGTATCTGTGGGCACTGGTTCCTGTTCAGCCAAAAGACCATTTGTAAGGTCAGGTACTAATGTTTGATGAGAAGACCTGGGTTTTGATTCATCCCAAATGTACAAACAATATTTGTCAATTGAGTTTTCATGAGCTTGAATTTATGTGCCTGACAATAATCACTGTGACTGAAACATCAGAACTCAATTATTTCGGGTGGAGTACACATACTTTTGGTCATAGAGAGTATCTCTGGTCTGCATGAATCAAGATTGTCCCAAGGCTTCAAATCTACATGGATTCAGTCAACCACATCAAACGTCTACAAACTATAATTTCTCCTGATTTGAAATCTCTTTGTATTACCTATAGCCACAAGTTGTCTTCTCTTCTACATCCTGCTCTGGAGAAAAAAAAAAAATATATTGGTAGCTTTGAGCACAGATGGTTAATGTTCAGACACTCTCAACCACCATCATGTCAAATGTCTTCTCATGAGGCCTTATGTATACAGTAGTGGTGCTTGAATAAGACAAATTCTCTGCTGCCCAATGCTTCAGATGAGACCATTACTTATGAAGTTCCACTAAACTTTAGGCAAGTTTTTAAACACGGTTTGATGTTAACTTTTAGTTAAGTCAGGAACGTGCCCTGATGCAGTGTGACAATTGATTTCTTTATATCCAAAGCGATGAAGCATGGTCTTACCGCGTCAATATCGCTACAAAGCAGAAAACTGCAGAAAGATTTCACCTCTATTGATTAGCACAGTGATTTTGATTTTTTCCATTTATTCTCATGCTGCTTTTAAAAGACAAAACATATTTACGGCAAACTAGAAGACCAACTAAAGTGAGAATACCATTACACAGGGTTTGCAAAGTGCAGGTGTGGTGCGGGTGATATCAGCATTCTGAGCTAAAATCGTTCTGTACCCTATACTCTACATTACTGCAGTATCTTCACTTCAGGAAAGTGCCATACTGGCGAAAGACATTAACCTTTGATGTAAAATATGTTAAAAAATGAAATAATACAGAGCCCAGTGCAGTGTAATTGGGAGATCACATTATAGGTGAAATACTGCTGTACTGTCATACTCTTTTATGGGTAACATTCAAAAGCCTGAAGGAACAGAAAGTATGCCCCCAAAAGTAATAATGTCACCTATCAGTTGTAGTGCAATTGTAAAGTTAAAAGCAGATATATAATATGCCCTATTGATAACTATTCTTTCTGTTTGCAGCTTTATTTGCAATTTGATTAGACTGTGATACTGGAGCCTTTATATGTACTTTAAAAAGTCTGTTATTTTCTTTGCAATTGCAATATATAGGTTATTGTGCTTGCAGCAAGTTTCCATTGCTGACAGGCCATTGGTATATTTTATAAAAGATGTGCTCTCCTTCACAGTCATTATCAGGACTGGGAGTCTGATAGCCTCAGGTCTTGTACTAGGAAACAATCAGTGAAGTTTCCAAGCATGTGATCAGCATCAGCACCAACCATGATGGTTGCAAAATTATTAATTCCCCAAACAAACCTTTCCTTTTGGTTATAGCTGTTACTTTCTCCCATTATATATCCTTCAGCTGTTGAGAAAACTATCATTTGCTACTTCTTTCTAAGGAAAAACTATTATAAATGTAATTACACATTTCTAGTCTTAGGAAACTAGGTAGATTAAATTGGGATGTGTTTGATTGGGTTAATGCATAGTTTAGTGTGGGTCTATTAAGTTTCAATACAGCATTTTTTGTAGGGTATGTTTCTTTTCTTGCTGTCTGTGTGCCATTTTGGTGATTTCCTTCACATACTGTTCCAAAGACATAACAAGAAGTGAGGGTGAAACTTAAACAGTTGTCTCTAGAACAGTAGAGATGCACCGAAATTTCGGTTACCGAAACGTTTCGGCTGAAAACACCCCTTTTGGCTGTCGCCCAAAATGAAAAAAAGCACCTATACAGGTGCCGAAAAAACCTAGCCGCCACCTCCTGGCCGCCTCTCAATAGTTCTCAATCTTACCTGAGAAACCATCAATCCCTGCACTGAGCATAGAGATGTGTGAAGGAAAGATGGCCACCACTCATCTCTATGCCCTTGGAGGACCCATTTCAGCCATTTTTTTTTTTTAAGCACTAGATCAATGTTTTTTTTTTATATAATGCTTTACATTGCAGAGGAGAGATGTGGGGTCTTATTGACCCCATATCTCTCCAAAAAGAGGACAAGTCACTAAATATTTCTATCACAAGGGATGCATGCATTTTTTGTGATAAGAATAAAAGTGATTACAATTTTTTTAAAGGGACAGTGCATAAAAACCCAAAACGTTAAATACATTTTTTTAAAAAAGTTTCAAGTGCCCCCGTCCCCCTGTGCTTGCACTTAGTAGTGAACACATATGTAGGCCATGCCCATATATGTAAATGATATTCAAACCACACACGTGAGGTATGGCCACAAAGGTCAGCGCAAGAGCAATAATTCTCGCACTGGACCTTCTCTGTAAGTTTACACTGCTAACCTGCATAAAGCATCACTCATGGAGATTTTAAAGTACCTCAGTTTCACACCATTCGACGAGTGTGCGCAATTCTAAAGCGTGACATGTTGGGTATCTATTTACTCGCTGTAAAATCCTATTTCATATTTTACAAACAAATTGGGGCATATATTGTTTTTTGGTCTCCACGGGCTACCTCCCAGAGCAGGCATGTATAGCAGCAAGTCCGCACGGTCTGGTTTCCCAGCAGTTTCTGCCTGGTGACCTGCACAGACCCCAGCAGCAGACCTGTTCTGCATCGATCCATGTCTGTATGCTGTGAATTGTGGTCCTGTAGTTCTGTTGCCATTAGTATCCATTCATTTGTATTGAGCAGCGCCCCTTTAAGCACTACATACCCCATGATCATTAGTGTCTGTCTGGCAACTTCTTCCTTCAGCTAATCTTGGGATCACCTCCCTCCGACCTGCATTTGACCTGCTCAAGTGGGAAGAATCATCAAGTTTGCACTTGTCTTGTATTTCCCAAGCTCCTGTCATGCTTCACCTTTCATCCTGGGTTACCTACTTTATTGGATAGAGGTGATAATGCTGATTCATTGTCCATTGAGAAACCTGGAGCTAAAAAGCTGACACAGAAATCTTTAAAAACTGAAGCAGTAAATAGAATGGCATCTGTTATTTGTAGGCGTGTGTGAATCACAAGACTGGCTGAACACAGTTATCCTTTGATAGGTAATATACTTTGTATATATGTATTTCATCTGCGTTTTTAGCTGCTAGACTTGAGTTCAACTTTTAATTAACTGCAACTTTTTTTTTCTTTAACACTGGCAATGCGCATTAAGATCTCTTTTGTTAAGACCCCTGGACTGAACAAGAAAAATCACTTCTTTCCCCATCCACACTAAACCTGCGGCCGTTTGATTACCTGAAAACGACTGGATGCAGTCACTTTTTGGCTGAAAAATCTCCACCTGGCTTCTTTGTTTTTGTTTTTTTTTAATTGAAGTTTGTTGTACCGTGTAATACCAATAGAACCACCCACAGCTCGAATTTTGGCCAATTCAGCGGGAATGTGCCAAAAATCAAGCCGTGTATGGCCAGCATAAGTCTGCCTATTTATATCCATAAGCAGCCTTATCTGCTTGTATTGTATGTTATTGGCAGCCAGCATTTCTCTCTACAAGGTGGGCTGTTGTTTTATCAGCAAGAACAAATCTCTGTGGCTGGATCTGCTCTATAGAACAATGTGTTAAAGGTTAGTCACAGTATAATAGGTCTGTATGCAAAAATCTTTGTAGATAATGCAGAACACAGCAAGCTTGAATCTATGAAAAATAAATCGCTGTTCACACGATGGAGCTCCAACAGGTTAGCCGTCATTGCCCTGGAATTAATCTTGCATACTTTGCCCTTTGCTAAGACGTGAAACATCGTTGAATTTGTATCAAATAAATGATCAGGATTGTATAGAATAATAATGTGTTTTTGTCATCCTGCTCTGTGGGAACAACAAAGTGTGAGAGAGCCAATTATGGCATGCCGCTGATCTTTGAGATGGCTATGAATCATTTTTATAGTGTTTTTATATGCTTTTAATTAGACTTTTCAGAGCAGGAGGCTTTGTGCGACACATTGGTATGCAACGCACCTTTTCGAAAGCTCTTATGGGAAAAACATACAAAGCAAGGAATACAGCTAAAGCTATGGATTGAGACTCACTTCATTAAAGCTAGCAGGATGTGCTCATCTTAAAGTGAAATGTTAAGGCTTTTTTTTGACCCGTAAACTACTCTGCTTTTGAAATGTTTTGACCCATGCAACAGCAGTTTTATATGACAGTATTTGTGACTGTACTAAAACTGGATCGTGCTTAGGATTAATCAGAGCAGGAACCAGTCATGCTCCTCTGTAGTTTAATGCATGTTGGACATAGTTATTTTAAGATGTAAATTCTTCAAAACTGCAATTTCAGTTATAAGTGAAGTCTCGTGGGTAAGTCATCTGCTGGCTTTATCTCTTAGGCATTTCAGCATTGAGACATTTACATTGTAGATCATGTTATTCCCACTTATCCTGTAATCATTCTTGATAAAAATGAATAAAAATAAATAAACACACAACTGAGACAGTGGAACTTGTAATGGTCATATGGTGTATGTAGAGTGGAACTGGTATAGTGGAACACCCTTGTAATGGCCATGACAAGTGTGCAACTTGAGGTTGTGAGATCTTAGCATTACTCAATAGGTTTAGCTCTCTGATAAAGCCCATGGGAGGGTGGAATTTGCTGACTTGAAATCATCATCTGGTTATCTAGTTTGTGAGGCAATGAAGCCAAACTGAATTGGCAGGATGTGACAAACTGGGTTGCTTGTTAGCCCAGCCACCACACACCCCACTCGGCCTGAGTGGTAAGCAGGTAAAAGCATCCTCAGTTCGATTCATACAGACCATGGGAGACATCATCTGGATGAATCAAGCTGAGGTTGCTTTTTCCTGCTTACCACTTGGCCGGTTAAGGTCAGCGGTGACCGGGCTATCTCTTTCTATTTTGCAGCATGCTATGGGTTTGAACAGGCCTTTCCTCAGCCTGCACCCTCGCTGGTCAGCGGCATCCAACTGACCGGATCTTGATAGCCTGAGCGGGGACTCTTATTATTATTATACAGTATTTATAAAGCGCCAATAGTTCGTTCAGCGCTGTACATTACAATGGGGACAGAACAATAACAATACAATACAAAACATGAGGGGATTGAGGGCCCTGCTCTTTCGAGCTTACAATCTAGGAGACCCTTAAGCATTTATCATACAGGTGAAACTCGAAAAATTAGAATATCATGCAAAAGTTAATTTATTTCAGTAATGCAACTTAAAAGGTGAAACTAATATATGAGATAGACTCATTACATGCAAAGCAAGATAGTTCAAGCCGTGATTTGTCATAATTGTGATGATTATGGCTTACAGTTCATGAAAACCCCAAATCCACAATCTCAGAAAATTAGAATATTGTGAAAAGGTGCAATATTCTAGGCTCAAAGTGTCCCACTCTAATCAGCTAATTAAGCCATAACACCTGCAAAGGGTTCCTGAGCCTTTAAATGGTCTCTCGGTCTGGTTCAGTAGGAATCACAATCATGGGAAAGACTGCTGACCTGACAGTTGTGCAGAAAACCATCATTAACACCCTTCATAAGGAGGGAAAGCCTCAAAAGGTAATTGCAAAAGAAGTTGGATGTTCCCAAAGTGCTGTATCAAAGCACATTAATAGAAAGTTATGTGGAAGGGAAAAGTGTGGAAGAAAAAGGTGCACGAGCAGCAGGGATGACCGCAGCCTGGAGAGGATTGTCAGGAAAAGGCCATTCAAAAGTGTTGGGGACTTTCACAAGGAGTGGACTGAGGCTGGAGTCAGTGCATCAAGAGCCACCACACACGGACGGATCCTGGACATGGGCTTCAAATGTCGCATTCATCTTGTCAAGCCGCTCCTGAACAACAAACAACGTCAGAAACGTCTTACCTGGGCTAAAGAAAAACAGACCTGGTCTGTTGCTCAGTGGTCCAAAGTCCTCTTTTTTTCTGATGAGAGCAACTTTTACATCTCATTTGGAAACCAAGAACCCAGAGTATGGAGGAAGAATGGAGAGGCACACACTGCAAGATGCTTGAAGTCCAGTGTGTAGTTTCCACAGTCCGTGTTGATTTGGGGAGCCATGTCATCTGCTGGTGTTGGTCCACTGTGCTTCATTAAGTCCAGGGTCAACGCAGCCATCTACCAGGAGATTTTGGAGCACTTCATGCTTCCTTCCGCAGACGAGCTTTATGGGGATGCTGACTTCATTTTCCACTGCCAAAAGCACCAAACCCTGGTTCAATGACTGTGGGATTACTGTGCTTGATTGGCCAGCAAACTCGCCTGACCTGAACCCCATAGAGAATCTATGGGGCATTGCCACGAGAAAGATGAGAGACATGAGACCAAACAATACAGAAGAGCTGAAGGCCGCTATTGAAGCATCCTGGTCTTCCATAACACCTCTGCAGTGCCACAGGCTGATAGCTTCCATAGTAAAACAAAGACGAATTCTCCTGCGCTCTAGGACAGGTGGCGAATAGATGGAACCAGGCCTGGAGAGATCATCCACCAATGCATAAAGGGCTGTGCGGCTCCAAAACAAGGCTGGGGAAGCCCAATCAACACTGCAGAATGAAATGAAAACGAGAAGCGCACCAACCTTGCGCATTACCTCAGAAACCAAAATTTATTAATTGTAAAAAATATACTCACAAACAGCGAATGAAATCAGGCATGTAAGTCCTCACAGGGACTTGAAGATAACATGAGTCCCATCAAGGGAATGGGTGTTCAGTATAGCTGACGCGTTTCGAAGGGGGTCCCTTCTTCATCAGAGCTAACTGAACTGTGAGTGCTCTCTCCTATTTATACTCCTGGACTGAACATAAGCCCTCCCCACTGGGTTGGGCAGTCTCAGGTTAGTAGGAGGGGCCAAGATATCGTCAACAGACAATCACTATTTGTAATGCCATCAGAGAGAAATAATATAAACAAACATAAAATATATAATATATAAAACCACATTTTGCATAAACCACTTAGTATGCATGCAATATATCAACTTAGTGATAACACCAATGGAAATGATGATGATAGATAATACATGATGAAAAATAATAAATAGTAAATAGTTAATATTATTACATGATTCATTAGTGAACAATGTATCAAATGGACAATTCATCCAAAGAGCTTGTCATGATGCTGGATGAGTATATAGCATATAATGTAAAAATAACAATAAATTATTAGTCAATAGATGTCTTAATGGATAGGTGACCATACAGTGACACAAGCACATATATATACAGTATATATACATATATACACACACACATAAACCTTCAACCAGAAGCTGTGTGATGTGTACTACCAGGCAGCTGCATGTACTTCATGATCGGATGATGGAGAATCCATGTCTCTGGTGGATAGTATTGGATCAGTAATATTGGATCCGTAATATTGAATAGTCAGCAGCAGAGGGAGATCTTAGGCTTCCCTCTATAGCTGCTGGCTGATAGCTTCCATGCCATGCCGCATTGAGGCAGTAATTGCTGCAAAAGGGGCCCAAACCAAGTACTTAATTATGTTTTACTAAGATGCTTATGTATGGGCTTATTGGAATTCATGTAGCTAAAAACATATGTATATTTGCCAGTGAGATCTGCATTATAGGATATGTCTTCTACACATGGTGAAAGGAGTGGTCATTATATCACCGCAGGAAGCAGAATAAGTGCACTGCTTTATAGTTGTTCTGTGCTTTCTGGGTAGTGGATGGTGGACAGTGTATGAGAAGACTGACACCTAAATCATTTACTGTTGCCTGGTTTATTTCTCTTTAGGAAATTTAGAATAAAATATATGTCAGACTAAATTTCATAGAGTGATGAAAAATTAATTACTACCATTCCTTCGTTGGGACTGAAGTACTATTGATTTAGAAGCAGCAGTGGTCTGAGTTGGATCTTTATATTTTGCCTGCCACTAAGGTCCTGGCTGTTTATAGCTAATTGGGAGGAAGATTACCATTAATGGAGGTGATCCTCAGAGAAAATGAATTCATCAACACAGCATGATGGTTGGAAATTTTGGAACTATGTGTGTAAACCCTAAATTGCAAAGACCGATGAGTAATGGATGCCCACTATTGCCTATTTGGGATCTAAGTACTATTGATTTTGAAATAGCCATGGTCTGACTTGGATTTCATTTATATATCACACCTGCCACTAAGGTCCTTTAGAAGCTTGTACTGTCTACAGCTTATAGGGTGGGGGATTACCTGTAATAGATGTGATCTGCAGAGGAAGTTTGTATTGTTCAATTAATGTATCTTGAGTCGGAACAAGCACAGCACGTGGGTTGGAAATTTTTAATCTATGTCTGTAAACCCATAAAGTGTATTCCTGGACAAATATAAAATCTTTAAAATGCATGCACATATTTTAACTGCACTGTACTACATAAATATAGTTGTTCATTCTGCCAGAATCCAGTGAGCTCCTAACTTACTGTTCTTTCTCCCTCTGCTGCACTAAAATTCCAAGCAATATTTTTAGGCTTGCCCAGTTTTTGAGCTGGACCAAAGAATGTTATGGAAATTAAGAAAGGAGGTGGTAAACTGTAGTCTAGCACAGAAGAACTGCAAAGGTTTGACAACACTGCATGGGATTTCAGTGCAGCAGAGGCACTTTGTTGTCAGCTCAATTAGGAAGTTAGGAGAACTCTGGATTTTTGAAAGTTCAATAGGTATTTTTCTGTACTTGCAGAATTTTTAAAGAGAAAACATGAGGGAATGTGCATGCATTGAGGACATATACTTCAGAAAGATATTTTTTTTATTTTGCACAGTAATACATTTTCTAGGGAAAAAGGGATCCTTAATGTGTCACTAAACCCACAACGGTCTGTATATGCAGTAAAGCATCCTTGTTATACTCACTGTGGAACCAAAGGGGTTAATCCTCTGCACTGTGTAAAAGGATGTTTGATCCTGTCTTCTCTAATCCTCTCCTTCTTCCACTGTCCCCAATCCATCTGCTGATACTACAGAGCCCTAGGAGGCACTCTGCACATGCTTAGTTTGGTGTGTATTGCTAGAGTGTTTTTGTTTTTTTTTGGGAGGGGGGGTGCTTGTGATTGACACTGAGACAATCAGCACTGTCCAGGAAAAGGGCATGTGGTCATGCATCCTCATAGAACAGTTTTTCTACACTTTACAGTCGTGGCCAAAAATATTGGCACCCCTCCTTTTCTTCCAGATAATGCATCACTTCGCCTAGAAAATTGTTGCAATTACAAATGTTTCGGTATTCTCATGTTTATTTCTTTTGTTTGTATTGGTACGACACAAAAAGTGGAGAATCAGAATGCCAAATCTGACACAATCCACTCAAAACCCCAAAAATGGACTAGACAAAATTATTTGCATCTTAATGTTCCTCTGTTCACTGTGCGCAACATTGTCAAGAAGTTTATAGCCTGTGGAACTCTAGCTAATCTCCCTGGATGTGAACAAAAGAGGAAAAACGTGATCAAAGATTGCAACGAACGATTGTTCAAATGGTGGGTAAATCAACTTTCAGACAAATTTAAACTGACTTTAGGCACAGGGTACAACTGTGTCAGCTCATACTATATGTCACCATCTGAATGAAAAGGGACGCTATGGTAAGAGACCCAGGAGGACCCCACCGCTGACATAGAAACATGAAAAAGACAGTTTGGAGTTTGCCAAAACTTACCTGAGGAAGCCAAATTCCTTTTGGGAGAATGTGCTGTGGACAACCAAAACAAAATTACAGCTTTTTGGTAAAGTACATCATTCTACTGTTTTCACAAAAAGAAAATAGGCCTGTAAAGAAAATAATACAGTCTCTACAGTCAAACATGGGGGAGGTTCACTGATTTTTTGGGGTTGCTTTCTTGCTTCAGGCACTGGATGTCTTGACCACATGCGTGGCATTATGCCATCTGAAGAGTACCAAAGAATTCCAGGGTGCAGTGTAGGGCCCAGTGTCAGAAAGTTGGGTCTCCATCAGAGGTCATGGGTCTTACAGCAGGACAATGACCCAAAGCACACGTCAAACAGCATCCAGAAATTATTTAAGACAAAGCGCTGGAGAGCACTGAACTGGCCAGCAATGAGTCCTGATCTCCATCCCATAGAGCATCTGTGGAGAGATCTCAAAACAGTAGTTGGGAAAAGGAACCCTTCCAATCTGAGAGACCTGCAGCAGTTGACAAAAAAGAATGGTCTAAAATTCCAGTGGAGATGTGTAAGAAACTCATTGATAGTTACAGGAAGAGACTGATTTCAGTTATTTTTTCCAAGGGGTGTGCTACCAAATATTAAATTATTGAGGGTGCCAATCATTTTGTCCAGTGCATTTTTGGGGTTTTGAGTGGAATGTGTCAGATTTGGCTTTTTGTTCCTCTGCTTTTTTGTTTCATACCAATACAAATAAAATAAATAAACATGAGAATGCCTAAACAATTGCAACAGTTTTTAGAGCTAAGTGGTGCATTATCTGACAGAAATGCAGGGGTGCCAATATTTTTAGCCATGACTGCATGTTATATTGGTGATATTACCTGGATAAACAAGTGATCCATTTCTTACCACCATGTAGACAAAACATTTACAAAAATTAAAAAACAATAGCCAATAGATATAACTTGGGGAAATGATGAGCATGGTAATGTCTGTTTTTCAGTATTGTGGTATTAAGTGTTTTGTAATCTGATTGATTGAGGCCATCACACATTTTGGTGCCTCGAATGTTAGACCTGTTCTTGGGTATAATTGACCCACTGTTTCCAAAAAATGGCACCAATTTTCCCTTATCAGCTCCTAGTTTTTGACATACAGCATAAATGCCAAATACCACTTTTCACTCTGGTCACCCATCAAAAATCAGGATATTTTATTTAATCTTCCTGCCATAACCTCTATGGTGCTCAGCCTGCAAAAATGAAATTATATTATTTTTATTATAATACAGGATTTACATAGTGCCAACAGTTTATGCAGCGCTTTACAACATAACGGCAGACAGTACTATGACCATACAAATTAATACAGGAGGGATCAGAGGGCCCTGCTTGTTAGAGCTTACAAACTAAGAAATGAGTGGCAGTATACACACACCTCCTATACGATCATAACGATAACACATACACTGTAGAACACTTACACTTTAGAATCCCGTAACTTACACTTTAGAATCCAATGTATCAGATGCACAATTAGAGTTGGAAGTATATAAACACTCTCACTATATCAGCTAACTTGTGAGCAAAGACACAAACTAAGCAACAGAAGAACAAGGTGATCATCAAGATCTTTTCAAAAAGTTACAAAAAAATTATATGAATTGGACCATATCTAAGAAATAAGAACTGATGTAGTCTAGCCAATGCAATTGCCTGAATCAGTGCCCCAATCTTGTTGATATCATACATACATATTCATTTTTACCTTCCAAAAAAAGATTTATGGAGATGTTGAACAGCTGTGTCACTGTTCTGAAAATAGTACGCATCTGTTGAGTTGAACAGCAGTGTGTTTTATCGAAGGTTTCTCAGACAGAGATCTAGCTTTTTGACAGACTCTCTTAAAACTAGTTGTATATGGCCAATTATCTTTAGAGATGCTGTGATTGTTCACAACTCTTGCAATAATCAGACAGTGTAGGAGTTCAGTAACAAATTACTGAGCAGAAGGCATAAAATTCCTTAGTGTCAGTTGTGGAGAATACCAGCATCTGGAAGAGTTTCTGCATCCAATTAAGGATGTTGCTGTTTACCAATTTTACCACATCAGAAATTCAAATCACCAAGTACAGAAGTCCTGGTTGGTTCTGGTGGACCAAGATCTATATCTGACAGTTTCCACAAAACATTTGACGATTACAAAAGTTTTCAAGCAGTACTGCCTAATTGCTAGCATCTCAAATTGCCTGCCACAACATTTATTACTACAAAATTGGCTTGCAAATAATTCTTTCTATGTAGTAGCAAAGCTTAACCCTTCATGACTAGATATCACTGATGCCTAATAGAGGCATAAAAATGTGAGTTATTAAAAAAAAAATTAAAACGGTTTCTGTTGAACACTGTAATTGTATCTGGCAATTATAAAACAATTCTAAAGTTAAATAGATGCACACTTTCACCTCCAGGATTCAGTTCCATCTGCAAGCTTTATTTACAAATTTATTTTGTAAATTAAGTCTGCAGCCTGCATGTGATTACTATGTCATGGTTGACAGTGATCACATGATCAGGATCCTATGTTGGTTGGTTTCCTTTTATCCATGGGGACTGAAGTTGTCATTGATAGCCAGATTAGAGAGGTAGCATGTATAATGTGTGTGTTTGTTTTACAATTTGAGATTTTAAACCGGCTATACTGTATGTGGATTGACATTCTGGTGGTTCAGTCGAATTTCGATCCATGTATGGCCTAGCTTGTCATACACAAGCTGAACGATCAATCAGTGTGATCAGCCAACAACATTAATCATTGTATTCTACAGCAGGAGTGATTCTTCCATCCACATTGAATGTGTCGATGGGGAATCGGCACATTTTCATATTTTTTTAAAACCATGTATGGCCTGCCTTATACATGCTAGAGGGTTCCTTGAGCATTATGAGTTAGCTAAAGAGGCAGCCTAGCAAAGTAGCCCACTCTCTGGCAGTATCACACTGACACTTCTGACTAAGCCATCTAATAACTCATATAACTCTTTCAACTCTGTAAATTTCACTTTGAGCTACTGATCTCTGTAGACAACAAACTTTTTACAACATGTGGTAAGGAGACACAGGAAAATTTGAATATTTTTTGTTTATATTACCCTGACTAAAAAATAATGAAAACATTTTTTTTCAGACCTTACTAAACAAGTTAAATATATGAAAATCACAATACATTGGCGGTGAGTGGGAGGAGCGTGCCTGCATGTATATTTGTTTTCACAACATGTTGTGTCACCCAGGACCCCCCAGTCCCAGTTATATGCAAAAAAGAGAGGTTTAATTTTGGCTTTCTTTTCAGTCCTCTGGAAAATAAACCATACTATCCAGGGCTATGCTATATAGCCAGTGACTTTTTCCTGAGTATGGCCAGGTTTGGGTATCCAGTGCCACACAGAACATGACTGTACCAGCTGTCAAACTGGAACTAATTTTTCTCAGTCATTAGCAACTATTTTTAATTTGTATACTGCTAGTAAAAGTAAATAGATAGGAAGGTACAGTATTTTATATTTACCTGTTTTAAAGTTTTTTGCATCTCTTCCATTGCTTCCTGGTTTCTGGCCTAGGTCAAAATGATGTCATACATCCCGGAGTCTTCATGGACATTTTTTCCTTTCATCGGCTTTCTCAACTAAGCACATTCCCCTGTTTGCATGCCTGAGCTAAGGGCAGATGGGTTCCTGGAAGTAAATGCTCCATGAATCTTTTGCCCTCACTCAAGATAGCCACAGCTAGAAATGCTAGGGGGGTGTTTTTGAAAGTGATTTCTCAACGAATTAACTCATGGAGACATGGATAGATGGGTGCGTTTTTTGCTTTGAATATAAAAAATGAATTAAATAGGATTTTTGGTATGTGGTGCTCGAATACAGTTACATTCCACTCTAAGCACTATTGTTAAGAGTAGGTTGCTTTAAATTCTCTCGTATGTACAGTACCAAGGGAAGCCCTCTATTTTGGATGGCACACTGGAACTGAATCCTTGAAACACTCTTTTTGGGTAGTGATGAAGCAGCAGAGGTTGATGTCTCCATTACAGTGTGCAGCAAGAACAAGGTGGCTCCTTGAGTATGGTGGCTCCAGTTTGGATGCAGCCATAGCACAGAGTGTTGCTGCATCGGAACACAAATGCCTATCCATCCTCATTCATGCGTCTGAACAATGCATTAAAAAAAAAGGCTTCGGCGTAGCAATCTCAGTTTTTTTTTTTTTTTAAATAAAGTAGAACTTCTGATCTGATGATAACATGAGCAAAGAAGAGAAACCCCTCTGAGAAGCAGAAGACGCAGCTGTCTTTCTGTGATTGTCAGTTACATGCAAATTGATGCCCTCCTCTCATTTTGAATGACAAGAACCCATCTTTGTGTCCTTTAAAGCTGCATTCTACTTCGGCAGTGCTTCGGCACGGTGACATTTAATGGAAGCTCACAATCCAGGAACATGATGAATAAATAGACTGCAACAAGGAAGGAGAAAAAATAAAATTGCTGATTTGTTTTTCAAACTTCAAGAAAGTTTCTTCGATGAACAAATATTAGCATCTGATAACACGGCATAGCCGCAGTCAACGGGGGGTTCTGTCCCTTCTTCTGCTCTGTCATCATTGTAGCAGCATGAGTACATAATCACATCTTTACTCAGAACTATTACTGGACTGAGTGAGCCGAGCACTTCACTGCAATCCATTTTATGGAAGTGCATCTTCTTTTTTTTTGCAAGCTGAGTGATCGTCACACTATCTGGATTCTCATCATTTTTACTGTTAAATAGACAAAAAGTGTTTTATATGTTACAGAGGGCATGTTTGATTTAAAGAACTCATACTTGTAAAATATAGCAGTGCCAGGAAACTGGTAAGCGCACATTTGAAATAAGAATATATGAATTATTTTACCTGATAACGGATCATAATTCTGTTCAAGCCAGCCTTCTGATTGACACGACTGCAAAACCTAGCGTATGGCTCCATTATTTCTACTTGGCCTTTGCCCTCTCGTTTGCCACCTGCAGGTGACCCCAGAATCTGAAAAGCTAAAATAGGCAGTTGGCACCATACTGACAGGCTGAAAAGAATTAGAAATCTGGCAGGTGAAATATTTGATATTATGTAGAGGGTATTTATCTGTTCACCTAGAGGTCTACTTAAAGCTACATTCTATTTAGACGTGCCAGAAATGTGCTCTAAATCACATGCTTTTCCAACATGCTCATTAACGAGCTGTTCTTTAGTTTAATTCTTAATGGTGCCCCCCTCTAAGCATCTGTATGCATTTTCACAGGCACCAAAACTCATGGTGCCACAGCACCCTAAGGTTTGGTGCAGCTTTTTTTAATTTTTTGTAAAAAGGTCATGGACTTCTTTTGTGCTTTTCTCATGCTTAGGGCAGCTCATTGAAATGAATCAGCTGCCCTACACACAATGTGGAAAGATGCTTGTGTGCTGTGTCGCACCTGCATGGTGTGAAAGGAGCCTAACTTTTTTCTGAGCAGCTTTCTCCTTCCGGTTATCAACCCTTCTAAGGCAAAATAAGGACCCTTATAGGGCTACTAGACTAATAGCTAGGTTTGATTTTGACAATTCCACTTCCCTCTATACCACTTTCAATTAAAGTGACTGTAAAGGCAGAAGGTTTTTTTTTATTTTCATGCATTCTGTGCATGAAGGTAAAGAACCTTCTGCATGCAGCTCCCCCCATCCCAGCTCTCCTTAAACTTACCTGATCAAGATCTCAATTCAGTGACGTGCTCTCCCTCCTCATTGGTTCAGACACAGCTGCTCCCGCTGCTGTCAGTCACAGCCAGTAAGGAGGGAGCGAGCAGGTGCACACACAGAGCTGGCTTAGGAGTGAGCACAATGGTGTACCATGATAGGAAGCAGCTTCCTATGGTGGCACACCAAAAAGAGGAGGAATCAGGAGCCCCAGTAGGGGACCTGAGAAAAGGAAGATCAGGGTTGCTCTGTTCAAAACCTTTATACAGAGCAATTAAGTATAACATACACTCATCGGCCACTTTATTAGTTACACCTGTTCAATTGCTTAGTAACACAAATTACTTATCAGCCAATCACATGGCAGCAACTCAATGCACTTAGGCATGTAGACGTGGTGAAGACAACTTTCTTTGGTTCAAACCGAGCACCAGTATGGGGAAGAAAGGGGATTTAGGTGACTTTGAACGTGGCATGGTGGTTGGTGCCAGACTGGCTGGTGTGAGTATTTCACAAACTGCTGATCTACTGGAATTTCCATGCACAACCATCTCTAGAATTTACAGAGGATGGTCCGAAAAAGAAAAAATATCCTGTGAGCATCAGTTGTGTGGACGAAAATACCTTGTTGATGTCAGAGGTCAGAGGAGGATGGGCAGACTGGTTGCTGCAACATTCAGATGTTAGTGTCAGAATTTGGCTTAAATAACATGAAAGCATGGATCCATCCTGCTTTATATCAAGGGTTCAGGGTAGTTGTGGTGGTGTAGTGGTGTGGGGGATATTTTTTGGCACTAGCAAGGTGTACCTAATAAAGTGGCTGGTGATTGTATTTTGTTATTTTAAAAAAAATCAAGGTTTTCAATCACTTTCAAGCTGAATTTTATAGACACACCTAAATACACAGATTCAATTTCTGTTTACTCATTCCAATGATTTACATAGTTCTTTCCCCACAGCACAGATGTATCTAGCACGGGAGGGGATCTGATTTTTTCCTGGTGCAGTTTCAATTACAGGTTCCCTCCCTGCATCTAGCCTTTGACTGGATAGTTAATGGAGACTACAATGCACTAATGAGATTATTCCTCTTTCACTTTGTTCTCTCCTACTATCAGATTGCTTCTTTTCTGTGAGCTTTGTTGTACAGACTGTATGCTAGACTGCACAAGGATGATACCACAAATTCTGATATTTACATAAATACATCTAATGATGTATTAATAATTACAGCATTTAGTGTGTACTTTATATCTGCCTGAAGTTCAGATTTAAGGCTTTCTAAAGTAATGACATAATTATCTAAGAAAGTTATTGTCCCTTTAATATGTTGTCCTATTAACATGGGTTGGCTTGTTCAGTGATTTACAGTGTTCAAAGCTTCTGCAGAAGAGCCAAGTCGAGACCTGTGTAAAGTCTAAGCCTAAACTGAGGCTCTATGATGGCTCTTCGCTTTATTTTCATCTGGAGATCTGGCCAGTAAGTCAGGTATTTTTATAGACCATGTTGTCCAGTAAAAGTAACAGAAGGTTGAGGCCAACCATTTAATATTTGACAAGGGTGCTTCCAATGGTCAGCTTTTATTTATATAAAACCTTTATCCTAAAAGGAAAATAAGCCTATCTCTGTAAGGTTCTTTTTACACAGAGGGTGGTGAAAAAAGACAGTTGAGCCACAGGTTTTACCGATCCTGACGACTAGGTCACAAGTTAATCTGACCAGTGGCCATGTTAGTACACATGGTCACGACACTGCAAAGTTTATACAACAGGTTATGTTCTCGGACAGTACCACCACTAAATGCGGTCACCTGGGTAGTGCAACAAACGCAATGCAACTGTGTATAATGCATGCAGTTGCCACGTTGTGTTACAGGGTTTCAATGGTTATCAGAGTTGATGAGGAGCTGACATATTGTCTGAGCTGCCTGTCAAACACAGCCACACACATAAACAGCTTAAAAAGTGTTAGCTGACTTTAGTGTGATAATTACTTATGGAAAGGCCAACTACATGTACTAGTCCATCTAACACTCCCCTCTCCACAGTTGACCATGCTGCTGTCCAAGGGTGGCTACGTTGCTTCTCCATAGAGAGAGTGAAGGAGTAATTGTTATATAGTTAATCTGTCTGAAAAAAAGACAAAAGTCCATCCAGTTCAACCTTTAAAAAAAAAAAAAAAGATATAATCATACACCCACAGTTGAGCCAGAGGAAGGCAAAAAAAAACCCAGCAAAGCATGAGCCAGTTTGCTCCTGCAGGGGATAAAATTCCTTCCTGATCCCCCGAGAGGCAATCGAATATTCCCTGGATCAACCTTACCTATAAATGTTAGTATCCAGTTATATTCTGTGTATCCAAAAAATAATCCAGGCCTTTTTTAAAGCAATCCACTGAGCTAGCCAAAGCCAATTATTGAGGGAGTCTATTCCACATTTTCACAGCTCTTACTGTGAAGAAACCTTTCCGTGTTTGGAGATTACATTTTGTTTCCTCCAGATGTAAAGAGTGCCCCCTTGTCTTCTGTGATGACCTCATGGTGAATAACTCTACACCGAGTTCACTATATGAATCACTGATGTATTTATACATGTTGATCACATCCCCCCTTAATCTCTTCTCAAGAGAGAATAAATTCAGTTCCTCTAATCTTTCCTCATAGCTGAGCTCTTCCATGCCTCTTATCAGTTTGGTTGCCCTTCTCTGCATTTTCTCCAGTTCCCCAATGTTTTTTTTGTGAATTGGTGCCCAAAACAGAACTGCACATTCCAAATGAGGTCTTACTAATGATTTGTACAGGGGGAATATGATATCTCTCTCTTTGGAGTCTATACCTCTTTTAATACAAGAGAGGATTTTGCTCACTTTAGAAACCGCAGCTTGGCATTGCATGCCATTATTATGCTTG
Source organism: Staurois parvus (assembly GCF_062004578.1). Taxonomy (NCBI): domain Eukaryota; kingdom Metazoa; phylum Chordata; class Amphibia; order Anura; family Ranidae; genus Staurois; species Staurois parvus. The sequence continues at coordinate 3,327,241 of NW_028317894.1, read as the reverse complement.
TGATCTACCAGAACTCCCAGATCCTTCTCCCCCATTGATTCCCCCAGTTGTACCCTCCCCCCCCTAGTATGTATGATGTATGCATATTCTTAGCCCCAAGTGCATAACCTTAGATTTATCAACATTAAACCTCATTTGTCACATAGTTGCCCAATTACACAGTGCGTTGAGGTCGGCTTGTACGTTGGAGACATCCTGTAAGGACATTATTCCACTGCACAGCTTGTATATCTGCAAACACTGAAATGGGATTTATTAATCCCAGACCCTATATAATTTATAAATGTATTAAAAAGTAAGGGTTCCATCACTGAGTCTTGGAATACACCATTAACAAACCTAGACCATTACTAAGGAGTGTGTTACTTTGTTATATTGACCATATGATTCATTAACAGGGTATTTATTTATATTTTTTTGTTTTAGCGCTACATCATTTTTTGCTTTGTTTGTTATACTTCATTAGATCTATTGGTATAGGATTAGATGTTAGCAGCTATATGTGCTTATTTATTGATCATTTCACATAAGACCGCAAGTAGATTTTGTATATTATAAAATGACTATGATGTCTTCTATGGGATGGGGAGGGAGTGGGGCACTTCAAGAGACACATTTGGGTTATTTTAATAAAGGCAAATAGTCTGTGCATTTTCATTTTATCTGAGTGGAAGCTCTGCTGATTTCTATCATCCTATCATGTGTAAGCAAAATTTTTGTTTTTTTATTTTCCTTGCATGTGATTGGGTATTTCTATCAAAGTGAAGCTTTACCTCATTTACTAAGGTCTGGAGCAACTGCAGTGCACAGTACATTTGCATTACCGAATCATCCCAAGTATTTCAAACAGAGGTTTTCTAATTTATTGGAAGATTTTGATGCAAGTGAGGCCTGACTTTTTGACTTTCACTGTTCTGTGAAAGACCATCATTGGTCAGATATCATGGCAAATACTGATATATGTCCCTGGTATTGTTCTTGTAGGAGATATAGTAGCTATTCATCTATGGGGAACGCAAGAGGAAAGAGTTTACCTCTTCTCTACAAAACCGCCTTTAAGTACAGTGAACTCTACTTTTGAGTCAGCCACCAATGCAATATAAACACACCCCAGTTTTGCCTGCAGTGCATACTGTTTGATATGATCAAATCATCATGTATGCATAATGATGACATTGTGGTTTTCAACAGTAGTAACTCTATAATTATTGAGGGATGCAGAATTCAACCAGAATGATGAGCTGTGTAGTTTTGCCTACAGAAGAAGTGGACACTTACCATATGCAAAAACTGTAGGCTTACTTTAGAGAAATACTGTATAATCCCTCTTATAGCAGCTATGCTCAAGTTTAGATTAGTTTCTTTAAGAGGATGAGCATCTCTTCTAAAGTCTGTGATTCAAAAGTTTTTAAGTTCCAGATTCACTTTATAATTATGATAGAGCAACTCTAATCAACAGGCAAAATATTTCAGTAAAGCAGTGCTTTCAGTCCTCTCACTGCATATTATCTTTGAGTTTAAAGTGTGACCCTTACAACTAGATTTGAGAGGCTTGTTACCCTGCATTCTGCAGCCTCAGATATATAAAAATGCCAACATTTGTTTACAACATCAGCATCCCTGCCCTCTTATCTTTCTGCTATAGAAATTAACCAGGAAGATCAACTGGTTGAGCAAAATGAATGCTATAATGAAAATTCAAGCCAATCAGCAGGAAGACATATGTATCCCCTGAGTAAATTATGCAGTCTCCATTTAAACCAGCGTGACCCTTCTTATACCACAAAACACAACCGCACGGATAAACCAGGGGGAAAAAAATGCAAAATAGCCAGTGAAAAATGTTCTACATAATAAATCACAGGGTTGGATTGTGAGTCTTATTGACAATTAAAGCTCTCCAATTTTTCCACCTACCTGAGAAAATCAGGCCCTCTACATCATTACTGCTTGCATCCACATATGAGATTGTGTGTACAGCTGATTGTTTGCTGATGAAGCTGCGATTTGGTGAAGGAATGTTATTCCATAAATGTTTCATTTAATGAGTCCTTGAAATGTTGATGTGTTATAGTGTTAATTGCAAGAAAACACTTTCCACCTCAACTGCAGCACAGCAGGTATTTGTATTCTGTTATTGAGTGAGCAAAGATCAAAGGGCAGCATGCACTCTGGAGGGTAAAGAGAAGAATTCATTGTTTCAATTCAGGGCAAATGTAGAGCTTGGAACATGTATACCAGGTATCCAGTATATTGGACAAAAAAAAAGAATAGCCTAGGGGCTCAGGTAATGTTAGGCATGAAAGCAGACCTTAGTCTTGTTTCTTTATGAGTAAAGCAATGGCCAGTTATTTCCCAATGACCTTGTGAAATTGGTGATAAGTGGATTGTGTGCTGGAGCTTAGTATGATTTTCAATGGGTGGTATATTCTAATATGTACAACTGATCATAAATGATCTCAGTGAAGCTAGAATCTTTTCTGTCTTCAGATCTGGGTTAGCGTTATGGAGGGCATGTTGTAGATGCAGGGTCTACAAACCTTTCAGAACAAGGGTCACATCGTATGTTTTAGATATATGCAGGGCCCAAAAATAATCTATTTTGTAAATAAACAAATCAAATGTAAGTAAATTTGTTTTACATGGATTTTTTTTTTTAGTAATCAGAATTATATGATTGAAAAAGCTTGAAATACAATTTCAGTGAAACAAAGTTAAGAATATCCAAATAAACTCGAGTCCCCCCTTACATGAGAGTCTCCATTAATATCCTGCTTGCATTGGAGTTCCCTTTACATCAAAATTTCCCTTACATGATAGGCAAACTGATTCTGTTCAAGCTAGCCTCTGCAGTCTGTACACGATTCTTGGACAGAACCCTGGATAATCTCTGTGAAATGACTCAACAGAAACCATTCAAGTCTTGTTTGACAAACGGGAGGTTCTGTACATACTTGGAGATCTACAGCTTCCGGCCTGCTTGTTTATGTCTATGGTAAGGAAAATAGAAGCCTAAGCTTCCACACAAGTGTCAGTGAACTGAATACAATGCTGTCTGATAACAGATATAGTAATGCTAAAGATAAAATGTGTCCTACCCTACTCTTGTCTGCAATTCCTTTGTGTTGTGATGGCAGAGTAAAGCATTACATTCATTTAACGCTATGACATGTTGTTTTTCTCATTCAAATGAAACCTATTACAAACTCAAGTAGTTCTAAAAGCATATGGTGCGAAATATATATGCAAAGGTTACCTGTATTAAAAATATGTAATTATGAGCACATCCACAGATTAAAGCATCTTAAGCAGCCCATACATTATGCAGTTTTTTTGTTCCACCACATGTGGAAGTAAATAAAATTTCTTGATCAAAACTGACTGTGTTGATGGGGGAATCTCTCAAGTAATGCTATTATGTTCTGTCAGTGGGGAGAATTCCCTGCCGACAGAACACAATGATGACGCCAGTGGCTATAGCTGATGGCAGTGATCACATGAAATAAAATCTGACTGGCTGGTTGTACTGAAGTTGATAATTGGATCATCTTCAGTACAACCAGCCTGCCCATAGATGGTTCAAATCTTGGCTGGTCCCTGCTACCAAGATTTGATCCTTCTATAGCCAGCTTTAAGCTGTGTTCATAGTTTTGCATTAATGTTGCACATGGCCCAGCCCCTCTTGCAATGGGGACCTTATAAATCAAATAGAAATATTCAAAACATAGGATGGTTGGGGCCAAACCTGACCTTTGGAAACAGTCAAGACTTGCAAATAACTACTGCTGGGCCAGTCTCTGTACCTTCTGATTGTGTTACTATGTAGTTTTTGACTGACAACCTGTTTGTATTGCCCTGGTTTTTGACAGGTTTATGATACCCTTGATAACTTGAAATAATTGAAAATATTAACATAAATTACAAAAAATTAAACAGATACTGTACATTCTAAAGCTCAGTTCCAGCTCGGGCAATACAAAAATCGCAGCTCTGGCTGCTACGCTAAGCCTTTCTCAGTGCTGTGTATATATATATATATATATATATATATATATATTGCTCATAGATGAAGTTATACGAACACCTGGTCAACATTTGATTAGAATCAATTTTGCACACTTTTTTGCAGTATTTTTACGCCGGCTTCACAGCCTTGCATTACGGTATCGTGTGTTACTACATTGCTTGGTATCACAGCTTACAAGCAGTACTGACATCCCAATGCCCCCAAGACAAGGGACCTACATTGCAGTGTACCGCAATGCATGGAAACTCAGTACCATAAGATGTGTTAGGCTGCATTGCCAGGAAAGTGTCAGGTGCGTTGTAGCTACTGGCACCCCATTCAAAATGCATGGGCTGCCTTTAGGCACCACATGTTTATTACCATACATGCTGTAGTGTACTGCAGTGCAAGGGTATTAAAGAGGCCTTAGCATTTTATATTTACAACTGTACACTTTTTAGATTTATTTTAGATGTATTATACTTTGATCCACATGTACAAAATACTGTCAGAGCATCTTTTTCCATTTGAGAAACATTGCTCGGCTGCATCCTTTACTATCATGCAATTGCCTTTTTCAACCAGGTTGCCCACGCACCATAGGGTGCCTTCAGGTTTCCTCATAGGTGCCTTGGCACAATACCTAAAATTTTCCCAAAAACTGGATACAAGCCAACGGATGGATCAAGCCTGCTGTTTATTTACTCAAAGCCACAGGTTTTCATTGTGCACCAGTAAACCATTCTAGCTGCCAGCATCCTAACAGCCAATGATGTCACTAGTTGATAAGGAGGATGATGGGCGCCTGCATAGCATCTTTGTTGTCTCCACCCAGGCCCCTCCCCTGCCTCTCTTTGTTAACACTGGGGTCACATTAGCTGAGTGAGAAACTGAGGGAGAAGAGAAACACTGGAATAGTAGTCAGTATCAGAGTGCAAAGTTGTGTTTGCTTTGTAGTAATAAATCACCTCTAAAGTTGGGTGTCCTACATGTGTGGATGTTGCTCCATTATGTAAAACTATTAGCTTTGTTTTTTTTTTTTTCATTTTAGAATGGCATGCCTCGAGATGTGTAACATTTTGAACGGTGCCTTGACTGAAAAAAAGTTGAGAAACACTGTCTTACAATGTAGTTGAAAAGCTGACCCATACAGTTTTGTTCTCCAAATTTGACTACAGGAATGCTTTACTTAAATCCCCTATTAATAGTAAACAGTATGTACAAAATTCTGCAGCCTGTATCCTCACTAGGCCTGGTACAAGTGACCATATTACCCCTATCCTGCAGTCCCTGCACTGGCTTTTGCATAGACTTTAAAATCCTCTTGCTTACCTATAAGGCTTTTCATGGCTTGGCACCCCATTGTCTGTCTGAACTTTTATCAGCTTAACCCTCCCCATAACCTCCACTCCTCAAATTCTGGTCTTTTGTGTGTGGCCCCTACTCACCTACGCTCGATGGGAGACAGCCTTCTCCTGCTATGCCCCAAAGCTCTGCAATTCACTTCTAAAGAACATCAGATAGTCATCTTCTGTAAACTCATTCAAATCAAATCGAAAAACGTTTTCCTTTAGTTAAGGTTTCATATAATCGTCCCTTTTTTCCTTTGATTTATCCTGTGTATTTCTTGTGTTTTCCTTGTCAGGCACTTTGAGAAGCTACCTTTAAAGGCGCTCTATAAAATAAAATGTATTATCATGTTATACTTACTATGCCTATACTTTCCAAACAGACATATAGTTGATTTACTTTTTATATTCGAAAATAACAGAACCTGTCTGTTCTATGTGGGGAGTATGAAAAAACCTTGCTGCAAACTTGTTTACAATATTTAAATGCTAGAAAGAAAATGATTAATCAGCCATCTAAGATAACATTTACTTTACTCATCTCTGGAGCTTAATGCAAAAATGTCAAATGTTTTTATTGTATTGCCAGTTTTATTCATTTCTTACTTTATTAAATTGACAAAAAAAAACACTCTGAGAAACTGTCAATGTGCTGGAGAGTTCAGTGCATGGGCTGCTATGTGCGCTGTGGTTTTCATGGATACCGTTCACTTATTATTGAAGCCAATGTTTTGTTCACCCACACGATTTCTCCCAGGGCAGAGGAGAAGCCGTGCTCACTGTTTTTTTTTTTCATTTTTACTTTCCTTTGTTTTTCTTTTGGAGCAAGACTGCAGTGTATTTAGGTTACTGCAGCTGAAAGTGATCGTTTAGTACTGCCAATGTATTTTAACAGGCTTCATCTTGTTTTTTTGGAAGGGTATGTGATACTATGGACAGCAAACCTTCAACCTTTCAGTTAGCTGAGCAAAATTTGCAGAGTGTATTCAGGCATGAACCAAATGTGCTCCCAACCCCTCAATAGCACGTTCCACAATTAGAGATTTTCCCCTTTTCCTATAGCCAGAAACAGCTTTTATTACTCCCTGTCATTACATGGTGTATAAAATTCCTGCAGGAGCTGCTGCTGCTGGGGAAGTCAGTTCCTACTGATGTAACCCCCAGATCTACATGTCCGGGGAGCCCTTTCCCTACATACTGTGTGCCAACAGGCTTTTGAGTGTCAAAACCGCAATATTGTCTTGCTGGGAGAAAAATCAATATATGCATTTTGAGAGGTAAGAGAAGGGTGGGGGGATAGGAGGCATGCTGACAACACTGGTTGGGATTTCAATGCAGCAAAGGCACCATGTTGTCAGTCAAACAGGAAGCTAGAAGCACGCTGGATTTCTGGCAGATTCATTGGTATTTTTCTGTACTTTATTTAGGGGATAAAGCATGAAAAAAATAAGCATCATTTTGCAGTCAGGTATTGAGATTTTTTTTTACACTGATGTACATTTCAGCTTTGTTATGTACATGTTTTGATATTTATTTTATACTCCGTTCACAAATTTAAATCTCTCCATAGTCCATTAGCCCCCTTTCTCTATAGCCAAGCTTTCACCCCAGGTCTCACTCCATGAAACTTTACTTGGTAGTCTAACAAACGCCTCATGCGTGTAGTTGATTTTTGTAATGACCAGAATATCTTGTCGAGACAAATGATGCAAGAAAAATGTCATATGCCAATCAAAGAGACCTTTTTTAAAGGCTTTGTAATGGCTAATCTAACAACTATGACGTCAGTGGAGTTCCTGTGTAAAAATATTGACAAGATCTCTGCAGTATATGGATTCCTCATTTCAAAATATGACAAATTGCCCTATATTTCTAGATAGGAATAAGACCTGGATGAGGACTCAAATCACAATGAATGGCACCAGCTCGCTCTCTTGGACTTTAGGTCCTACATAAAATGCCAGTCATAGAAGCAAATTGTAAAATGTTACTAAGATAGTACGTACTCACTAGAATAGCTTCTTGTGTCTCAGGTTCTTCCCTTAACTGTTCCAGAGGGTCCAGACAAGGGGGGTCCGCACATCATATTTGGTGGACATGCCCAAATGTTAAAGCTTTTGGATTCAAGTTTACAATTTTATTCATTCTATTACACAGATTAAGTTAAAAAAATCTCCCTGGCAAGCACTTCTGAACCAAGCCATAGAGGGGGCAAAGAAACTGGATCTTGTTTATTTTCCTATAAGCTAAGATCGCAATTGCTAGGTCTTGGAAATCTCCATCCATCTCATTTACATTGATAAAAGTTAAATTGTTATGGATAATGGTGAATGATAAACTAACAGCTTCTAGATGATTAGAATGCAACATGGACTAACACTAAATCCCCATCCTATCCCAAAACACTACAGCACTGTAAGTAAATTATAAGTTTATGGCACACTGTATCTGGTGCCTGGGAGAATATCTAAATTCGTCCCCTTCTAATCACCAACCTATTTTCTCGGCTGCCAAAACCCGGGCACCCATCTCCATATATGGTGGTTGTGACAGAGGAAAGGCAGGACAGGGCAAACGCACAAAGCTTTACTGAGACAAACAGACAGCAGTCCTTCAATAAGGGGGGTGGCAGAGAAGGTGAATTTGCCACTAAAGGGTAACGAGGGGGCCCCACCCACTTATAGTCCATCAGGAGAGCCAAGGGGGTGTCCCTGTAATGGGTAGTCCTACAAAGGAGGGGGGTGCGAGGGGTCACCACAGCAACAGTTCAGGTAGCCCAGGGTGAAAGCAGGTACTCACAGATCCAACAGAGTGCCTGGTCTCCCAGGGGTAGAAGCGGAACACAGGTACCTGTGGAGTCCGGATCAGGCGGGTGGTCTCTGGGAATGGCAGGCAGGCTGTGATAGTCTCTCCCCTTCTGTGGGGTCTCTGGCAATGGCAGGCAGGCTGTGATGGTCTCTCCCCCTTCTGTGGGGTCTCTGGCAATGGCACACAGGCTGTCTTTGGCCGTCTCTCCCCTCCTGTGGGGTCTCTGTGAGGCTGGGGGTAGGCTTGCAGAGTCTAGTCACAAAGGTCCCGCCGTAGCTGGGGATCCTTTGATAACTGCACAACGGAATGCGCCCGGCACCAGCCTCTTAAGCTCGTGCGGGACGCTTTTCCGGTCGCCTTGGCAACCGGGCCGGAGCGGGCGTGCCTCATTGCCCGGCAACGAGGGACGCCCCCTGGGCAGGGGTCGCACTCTCATGAGTGCGACCTTTGTTCCAGGACATCTGCAAGCGTGGGAGCTCTGCATGCCCGCGCTGCGGATGTCAGGGCTGAGATGGCGTCAGCTAGATGCTGGAGCCTGGGCCATCCCTGAGGGAGGTCCGCGGAGAGGTGTGAATCTCGCCACCTCCTCCCTGCCAGAAGAGGAAGAGAAAGAACGGGGTGGTGGAAGTCTCACCTCTCATCCCAGGACGGCAGGATGAGAGGGGGAGGGGGGAACACTAGACCCCAGGGATGAATCAGGCTCGTGACAGGGACATCCTGAGGGCAGGGATGATGTCGGCCTAGATGGAAGGCCATTTGGGAGGTGTGCGGCGAGCTGGCAGCAAGCTGGCCCGGAGGGAGGGGGACCCACAGTAATTGAATTAGGCCATTGAGTTAGGCCATTTGGCCGAGTGACACGGGACAATTGGAATGATACAGAGCAGGATGCTAAGGGCATGTGAACAGGGGATTAATAATTGGCAGGCCCCTATACCGTGACAGTGGTACTGCCCCATAGACAGAAATCTTTCATATCCTCTCCACCCTCTTCATGCTGCCCGTTGGACCTGACCTGTTAGTAGTGGTTTTGAACCAAAAACTGGATAATATCACTAAGAGCCAGTTTGCTTTGCTATTATAAGTAACAACGTCTGCTAAACAAGCTTTTGTTTTGGACGTGGTCACTTACAGACCACCTACCGTGATCTATCAGTGAGCCTAATTAATGCAGAAATACGTGCACGCAGAAGTAAGACTGACACCATATGCAGTTTGTCAGCTTCCCAATTTCTACTTTATTGAGGAACTAAACATAGCATTCATAGGTCTTATGATGTAAGCGAATCATATGCGATGATTGGGTGAAAAGTCCCCTAAGTTTCCTGTGTGCTCTTTCATCCGTGTTGATATCTTCCAATCATTGTCACAAATGAGACTTATTCTCTTTTATGGGGGTTGTTTACGTTGAAAGGTGCTTTTTCTTCTAATGAGTCACCTCGGGCGAGACTCCGGACGAAGGCGCCATCTTAATTATCATTGTTCTGTTAACTAATATCTGATTGTTTACTTAAAAGAGAAAGGAATTTAAAGAGCAAGAGGCAGAGAGAAGCAAAACTATAAAATTTTCATTTTACTGTTTATCTGACAAAATACGTATTGTCTATCACAATCCATTACACTTTAGCTCACTCTTGGAATTCCCCCTCACTGAACCTGGTAAGGGGAAAAACAGAGTAACGCTAGCCATGGTCCATGCTGAGATTGAGTCGGTTGTATGTGTATGCCAGAATCCGGCAGCCATGGGTAGATAATTATTTTCCTCCACACTTCAACTCCATGCTCCTACTTTTGTGCTTTTGGCCTCTCATTCTCACATGGCCCCTTGCTGCCCAATAGACCCCTAGAACTTTGACCTTTCTTCACCTCCCCTTTTCCTTTCTCTCTCTCTTTTTCTTATTTCTTTCCTTTACGCATTTTCTTCTTATTTCCCACTATCCTTGTGAACCTCTAGGCAACCTGGTTCCCCAACTAGCCACTCATTAACACCATTGTTACGTAGATGTGCTGAATCACTTCCCATTATTCCTTACCATTGATCAAGGAGATTTATACCCAAGATGGGCCCTCTTGATGCCCCATCTATGTTTGTTTTTGTTACTTGAGTCAGCAGTCACAGACCGCCAATCTCTTTTATTTTAGTTTCTGGTTACTTTCTTTCACACAGCTGTATTGTATGTACTATTATTTGGTAATCGATTCCGTGGTTACCATGCATTTATTTTGAGTACTGTACTATGACTGTAAATCAGTAAACATACTGAACAAGAATAATAAAATACCTTTATTTGAAAAAATATGGGAACCGTGCATACAGTACTTTTCAGGTGAATAGTGAATAACTGAAGGCAAAAGTGACACTTTGTACTGCAACTTTAAAGTGATATTAAAGGCAATATTTTTTTTCTTCTAAAAACCAACACACGTCATATTTTCCTGCTCTGTGCAGTGGTTTTGCACAGAGCAGGCCCGATATTTTTCTTCTCGGATCCCCATCTGTGTTTCTGGCTCCACCCACCTTCCAAGTGCCTGCAGCAAGCAATGGGGGCACCCAAGCAGGCTTGCTCCTGAGCTGCTGCCATGTGTGTCCATTGACATACAGAGTTTTGCTCTGCCACACTCCCTCTCTCCCCTCATTGGCTCACTGACTGTGATTGACAGCAGTGGGAGCCAATGGCCCTGTGCCCCAGGACTGGTATTGCCTCTGAGAGTTGGGTAGTGGCAGCCTCTAGTACTGGGGAGGAGCCTCAGCTGTGCTCCTCATTGGTTCTCTTTAAAATAGTTGTGCTGTCTAGGATAGCACATCTCCCTTATATTTCCTTTAACAACCAACATTTGGCTATTTGTTGTTGGAAATGTGAATGTCAAATGTCATTCTTGCAGAATGCTCATTTGCAGTTTACTTAGCAGGTGCAAATGTAAATGCAATAATACAAAACAGTTTGGGGATGGCAAAGAGCATGCATATACTGCAGAACAATTCAAAACAGAATATGAAAGCTGCATAGCAACGTCTCTGTGGTTCAGTCAACATGGCTGCATAGCATAGACTCTTTAAGACTATAACAGAGCCTAGCTGAGAATCACTACTTTAGTTAAATAGTACAGAACACAAACAGTTGTGTAAACCCAGTTATAGTCTGTCAGAAGGCCTCCTATAATGACTGTTCCACAGTTCCCCTTCCAGGGTTGGATCGAGTTTACTAGTTTATGTAAATCATCTTAACAGCATGCAAGTTGATGATGGCCCATGCTCATTTCCATTCTATGCTTAATGGTTCATTAATGACTGCTTGATATGTGCATTTGGACCACCTTGCTCCCCCATTTTTCATCATCAAATTGGGTTGTGTGGGCTTCCTGTACCGGCGCAATGATGGGCTGTAACCTTCTGTAGCAGTATTGTTACGGATATTAATTTCACTTCTTCTGAAGAAGCACAATGCAAAACACATGGAGTCTTGGCCACGTCCACAATTAATGCAATAAGTCCACTAGTGCATAATCCGGAAGGTCAAATATGGTGACACAGAAATTTGATTGAATGAAATACGTTGGTTGAGCAATATTTATGAGCTGATCATTAGGAGGTGTATCTGGAGTACTTTATGAGAATGCAACATCTTTGTTTTTATAACTGTAATTTTAACTTTGAAACTGTTTTGTTACATCAGTAAAAAAAAAAAGGTAAATGATTTTAGCAGCATTTGCATATCTGTTGAATATATTTTGAGAGGTAACACTTAAAAAGGCCCATTTTTTTCCTTGCTTTTTGTATATAGATATGTGTGTGTAATAAATATGTAAGTAACTGCTGTTTTTGTATGTCTTTACACAGGACACTGGAAGAGAATGTGTACAAGATTTCCTTGTCCCTGGCACAGCGTTACCAAGTTCCTCTTTGGGAGGTTTACATGACACATTTAGAGTACCTGTTCTCTGACAGTGGGTGAGTATCACCACCCAGGTGTTTTGTTTTCTACCCTGCTTACTGTTAGCAGGGGGTGCGTACACCTCATTGCCAGCATTATTGTTACTGCTGTCTTGACATCCACCAACTATTATGTCCTTTGTTCAAAGCACATAACTGCAGAGTACTTTCCATCTCTTAAATGTGCTCTTTATTCTCACAGTGTAACAAGAGCTAAGGAAAAAACACAGAAACAGAACAAAGACATAACATTTTTATTAAATCAATCAATGAAGTGAACATCCCTAAAGGTGTTTTTTTTTTTATAGTATATGGCAGAATACACTGTTAACCTTTGCATGTTAGAACTAGTCTATAAATAAAGATCTATCAAATGTTTAATTTTACTTTGCGTTTTAATCATTGTTGGAAAATGTACGTGATCATTATTTTTTTTTTTACATTTCTATTACATTTACAGATTTCTTGTGCAAGATTTTATGTTACACTTTTTTTTGTTGGTGTCAACACTCTAGTGGATATTGATGTGTCAAAATCCCCGTAACTGTAAATCCGTTACAAGAATAAGCCATCTGAATTGTTTATGGTTTCACTGGAAAATTGATTTATAGGCAACATCCCGTAACCCTGATGTGCATTCCCAAACCTCATTATTGCTCTGTAATTATTATAGGCAGCCTAACTGATCAATAGTTGTAGCAAAGGGCAGACTAGCAGCATAATAGGGCACCTGGGCTTCTGGCATAATGTGAAAGGCACTGTGATTGATTTACTACACCTGGAGAGTACAAAATCTGGTGCAGATGTGCATGGTAGCCAATCAGCTTTTAACTTCAACTTGTTCATTTAAAGTATATGTGAACCCTCAGCGTGCAAAACAAACCATTCAGTTTAAAATAGGAATGAAAGGCAAAACATTTGTGTATAGACATAAAAAACAATAAAAATACCCTTTTTGCCCTTTTATAGTGATCACATACCCTCTGTTCTTAGCTGCCTAAAGATCTTAGAGAGCTGGAGAAGGAGAAACGGATCTTCCCAGTGAATGGTTGTGCAGGGGAGGCATGTCAGCAGAGTCTGATCATTGGAAGAGGGCAGGCTGAGTTCCCAGCACAGCCAGAAAACTGAACACTCTGTGCTCTTATGTTTAGTGTGATTAGTTTTTAATAGGAAAGCAGAGTGACTGGCAGGAACACCAGGGATTCCACACAAAGGAAGGAATACAAAGAGAACTGGATTCTTTTTCATACAAGTACATGGTACAGCAGGCACATATCGGGAGTATGAAATGTTGGGTTTACATATTCTTTAAGCTTTGACAAATAAACTGGAAGCTGATTCTGTGCAGAGCTGCACCAGATTGTGTACTCTTCAGTGTTAGTAAATCCATCCCACTGTGTTTCTGACTGCTATTCTCACACAATTTGAAATGAGATTTGGTAATGTCATTGTTTTAGCTTCTTTCTGTTCTCCTTGCTGAAGAGGCAGCTGTACGTGAGGACCTGCAGTGAAATGAGCTCCCTGTTTTTGCTTCATTCATTCTGTGGATCTGTGCTTTATTGATTGTACTGTTGCTTCTTAAATATTTCTGCACAAGTTATCAGATCAACAGTCAACAGAGTGACAGCTATGACAGGAGGAAGCAAATCCTTGCTGTTTTATCAAGATGCTGCTTCCACACAGAGAACAGTTCAGATGAAGACATGCTTAGTCAGCTATGGAGAAAGTCAGCTGCAGGGAGCCTCCAGGCAATAATGGCAACTAGTCCTTTGCCCTCTGTAGATCATGTATGAAATGTCAAGCTGTTGCATAATCTCAGTACAGCTGTCGCCCTTACTTCCTGTAGTTGTAGTTCATTCATTCACAGAACTCTGCGTATGAATGATGTGGCCATGTAGGTGGAGCCCTGCACAGTTGCACTTTTTTAAAATTGTGACATCGGGTGCTGTCACAGCAGGGGATTGGAGGTGCATAGGCAGGTTCTCTTTGGTAACATGTTACACCATAAATACGCATGTAACATTTTACCAAAGATGAACTTCTCCTTTGAGTTAAAAAAAAGTTTAGACTTTAGAAAGATTTTAAGTATCTTAAGAGATAAATACCACTAAATTTACTAGACTATCCTTTGCTCTCAGTGAAAATGCTGCTTGCTGCAGTAACATTGTCGTGGTCTTTCATTGCATAGCTGAGTAGCAGACACACACAGATCCATAGCTCTGCTCAAGACTGGCCTCTCAACTCTTCAATAAAAGCAGGAAAAGATCAGCCGCACTCCAATTCGCTTTTCTTGCAGTAGTTTTAATAATCAGTACATTAACTGCATACAGTCATGTCTCCCAACTAAAACCAGCCTTCCTTGACGCATTTCACCAAAAAGTGAAAAAAAAAATAACCACTTCATTCAACTTTATGATGCGGTGACATGCATTGTGCTGTGTAAAAATGCAGATGCTGTGTTTTTACAAGAGACACCCCACCGCACATGTATGGTGGAAACAGGGAACACAGAGAACAACTAGTTTTATGTGCCTTTACTCTGTTCCTGTGTTGATCAGTGCAGCTCAGTGAGCTGGATATGAATGAGCCTTAAATGTATAAAAATACACTAAAACATATGAGAGTTGGTGTGTGTATGTACAGTATATACTGTATGTGTGTATGTATACTGTATATAATAACACTGCGCTTTCCACCTATACTGCAAGGGTTAACCACCTCCCGTCTGGCCGTTGTATATAAACGGCCGGACGGTGGCACTGCATTGTCGGGTGGCTGTTTATTAATGGCCTCCCTGCCCCCTGCTTGTGCGCGCTCCCTGGGAGGTCGCAGCACCACGATCCAGTGCCCGCTGTGTCCTTCGGACACAGTGGAACACCGATCATCGTACGGGACCTCTGTGCGAGGTCCCGATCATGTGATCACTGATTGGCCATCAGTGATCACATGCAGAGTAGTAAGCAAGATGTCACTTCTGACAAAATTGCTTACTACGTGTGAAATCTGTGAATGATCAGAGGTCACATGATACAAGGCTATTCACAACAGCCTTGTACCATGTGACAAGCTGTGGCCAACCACAGCTAACCCAGTAGTTCTCAATGGCTGCAAGAATGCAGCCAGAGAGGAGGAGAAATTATTGCTTTTACAGCCTTTATGGGTGTAAAAGCAATCAGTGTAAAAAAAAAAAAAAATCTTTATCACCTCCCACACTGCTAGGGTGACAGTATGTGAAAAAAAAACATAAATAATAATATAAAAAAATAAAATAAAAATGTAAAAAAAAGTTTAAAAATTAGAATTGTTGGTTATAAGCTTATTTGGGTTATTTTTTTTTACTAAAAAGATAACGGAATAAATTTTGGCCAAATTTTATGATGAAATCTTATTTATTTGCAAAATTTTATAAGAAAAACACTTTTTTTCAAAATTTTTGGACATTTTCATTTACATAGCAAAAAAAATAAAAATCCCAGTGGTGAATAAATACCATCAAAATAAAGCTTTATCTGTCTCAAAAAATGCTAAAAAAATTCATATGGGTACAGTGTTGCATGACCGTGCAATTTGTCATTCAAAGTGTGATAGCGCTGAAAGTTGACCTGGACAGGAAGGGGGGTAAAAGTGTCCGGAATTGAAGTGGTTAACGGCTCCTTTAGGTCTAGGGGGCATGGAAAAGTAGATTTACTTATCTGATCCACTGCTCCTCTGCCCTGCTAGACTGGTCCCTGATATATCAGTTCCTGCTGTCATCAAGACCAACACAGGAACCCTGCATTGGGCATTAGGACATGCTATGGGACAGTTAACTGCAGGAGCATGTGGGAGTGCTAATGGTTTTAGGGCCAGTTCACACTACATAAATGCACGTCGGATGCATTCCGGATACATTTTTGCTTACAGTTCACACCACACGCAGTTCCGGTGCAGTTTTGACGCAGTTTGCCATGTTCCAGTATGGTCCTGTGCAGAAAAAATGCAGCATGTTCTAAGTTTTTTCTGCACCGGAAACTGACTGGAACTGACTGCACTAGTGTGAACCAGAGCCATTGGAACACATGGAGAACACTGTGCATGCATTTTTGATGCAGAAAAAAAGCGCACTGAACTGCATCTAGTGTGAACTAGCCGATACTGTCCTCCAGACTAATAGAGCAGTTAACCCTTGCAATGTGGGAGCAGCCCCACTACAAGTAAGAATGTATAGTAAGTTGTTTTTTTGGGGGGTTTTTTATTTTATTTTTATTTTATTTTTTTTGTAGTACTGGCTTGTTGCCCCTACTCTCAAAATGATTTCCCTACATATGGTAGGAAATGCATGCAATAACAAGTGCTTCTAGTGGCTGGATACTCTCATAGCTGTCCTCTAGGTAACCCCTGCATAGCACAGCCCTCGTTTATCTAGGAAAGACCTATACCTTCTCATTAATCCCGAGTCTTGCCTATTGAATGCTGCAGCTCTAGAAGTTATCCCCAGACAGAAGGGAAAAGCGTCAAAGTGGCTTCAGCATTCTGGTAACATAAAGGGATTTCCACTAATATATTCTGGGTCAGTGACTGCGGGACGAAAGTAGTTGTTCATTGCTGTGTCCTAATTTCTTGCATTTGACATTTAGTAGAGGCAGTTCAGGCTTGACAAAGCAGCAGTGTTGTTTGTGGCCTTACATAAAGTAGTAAGAGCATTTGTCCAGGTAATTAATGTTACATGTTTATTTAAGGCTGCTGGTTACAAAGGTGGGAGTTGGAGTACATTTATATAGGACATTGCTGGTAACTGTCACGGTAAGCTATGGGACTTGAAGTGTCAGATTGGAGAGTTATGTACCCTTCCCAAAAGAATCAACAACTCTTAGAGAATGATCTCTATGGAGGTTATTCCTACTGTAAGTCTCACAGGAGCTTCTACTGTACCAGCTTGGGAGAAACTGCTGTTTGAGCTAAAAATAAAACTTTTCCTAAAATAGCAACCTTTTGCTGAGAAGAAAAGAAGTAGAAGAATGCCTTTGTTTTTTCCATCCTAAGCACCCCATTATACACAGTCTGTGCTCCACTGTAGCTATAGCAGGCCATGTAACATCTATTTGACTCAAACAGTACAAATGTCCCAGTAATAAAAAGCATCTTATTCATTATGGTGTTGGCAAGAGCACTGAATATGTTATTATAGGTTAAAAAAATGTAGAGTGTGTGTGTATACATATATATATATATATATATATATATGTATATATATACATACACACACACATACAATGCTTAGTATAAATAAATGAGCATACCCCAACAGACTTGTCAGAAAACCTTTCCTTTCAGAATCAACATTTTCTATGGGTCACTATACTACAAAATACTCCCACAAATGCGGCCCATTGATTGCAAACAAGATTTGTTAATTTGCTCACACAAAAAAGTATTTTTCCTAACAAATTAATTCAAGACCATGTTGACAAAATGAAAACACCCCAATAAAATTCTTAGAAGCAGAGCTAAATTTTAGACAACACATTCCTAATTAACAAGAATTCAACTACAGGTGAGTCTAAATATTTTTTAAGCAGGTGTCCAGCAGGCAGTTGATTATAAAAGGGTGTTAATTAAAAAAGAAAACCCCTTCCAGTTTCATGCTGTCAGCAATGGCACCATATGGAAGAGAAATGTAACAAGGCCTGAGAAAAAAAATAATTTTTTTACGCAAGAAAGGTGAAGGCTACAAGAATTCAGCAAAGCTTTACTTATCAGTCAGAATAGTGTAGCAAAAATAATACAAAAATTGAACAAAGATGGAACTGCAACCATCTCACAGAGATGTCCAAGCCGTCCATGGAAGTTAACATCTTGACAGAAGCATCTTCTGATGAGAAGGGTTGAAGAAAATTGCCACCCAAGTTCACTGCATTTAGCTAAAAAAGTAGAA
The DNA here is from genome assembly GCF_062004578.1 of Staurois parvus. NCBI lineage: Eukaryota > Metazoa > Chordata > Amphibia > Anura > Ranidae > Staurois > Staurois parvus. The sequence goes on along the minus strand of NW_028317894.1, from coordinate 3,309,236 downwards.
AGCCAAACTGGGGTGATTGTCTCCCTTGACACAATATGGTGTACACTGCAGAGGAATGGCACGCATTGGTGTCGTTCATAAGGGAAGTCTTTCCTAAAGCCCATGCACAAAAGCCCACCTAGAATTTGCAAGGGTTCATGCTGAAAAAGACTACTGGGAGTGATGAGACCAAAATGTTTTCAAAACTGTATGGCGTTGCAAAAGTGAAGAATAAAAAAAAAATGCATGGTGGTGGCAGTGTTCTTCTGTTTGGTTTCATGAGCTCTGCTGGTGTCGGGGAGCTGTATTTCATTGATGGTATCATAAATTCACAGATACAGTTGCAAGAAAAAGTATGTGAACCCCTTGGGATTACGTGGAGTTTTGCATGAATTGGGCATAAAATGTGCTCTGAACGTCATCTAAGTCACAATAGAAGAACACAGTCTGCTGAACATAATACTACACAAACATTAGATGTTGCCATGGTTTAATTGCACATAACATGTAAACATTCACAGTGCAGGGAGGAAAAAGTATGTGAACCTTTGGACTTAATAACTGGCTGACCCTCCTTTGGCAGCAATAACCTCAACCAACCGTTTCCTGTAGTTACAGATCAGACCTGCACAACGATCTGGAGTAATTGTGGACCACTCCTCTTCACAAAACTGTTTCAGTGTAGCAATATTCTTAGGATGTCTGGTGTGAATCGCTCTTTTAAGGTCATGCCACAGCATTTCAATCGGGTTGAGGTCAGGACTCTGACTGGGCCACTCCAGAAGGCGTATTCTGTGCTGTTGTAGCCATTGCTTTGTTGAATTACTTGTATGTTTTGGGTCATTGTCCTGTTGCATCACCCATCCTCTGCGGAGCTTCAGTTGGTGAACAGATGGTCGTACGTTTTCCTGCAAAATGTCTTGATAAACTCTGGAATTCATTTTCCCATCAATGACAACAATCCGTCCAGGCCCTGAGGCAGCAAAGCAGCCCCAAACCATAATGCTCCCTCCGCCATGTTTTACAGTGGGGATGAAGTTTTGATGTTGGTGTGCTGTGCCTTTTTTTCTCCACACATAGTGTTGTGTGTTCTTCCCAAACAACTCAATCTTGGTTTCATCTGTCCACAGTATATTTTGCCAGTAGTGCTGCGGAACATCCAGGTGCTCTTTTGCAAACTTCAAACGTGCTGCAATATTCTTTTTGGACAGCAATGGCTTCCTCCGTGGTGTCCTCCCATGTACTCCATTCTTGTTTAATGTTTTCCTTATTGTAGATGTGTCAACAAAAATGTTAGCATGTGCCAGAGATTTCTGTAGGTCTTTAGCTGACACTCTGGGATTCTTCTTTACCTCATGCAGCATTCTGCGCTGTGCTCTTGCAGTCATTTTTACAGGATGACCACGCCTAGGGAGAGTAGCAACAGTGCTAAACTTTCTCCATTTGTAGACGGTCTCTCTTACCGTGGACACATGAACATCAAGGCTTTTGGAGATACTTTTGTAACCCTTTCCAGCTTCATGCAAGTCAACAATTCTTGATCGTAGGTCTTCTGAGAGCTCTTTTCTGCGAGGCATGGTTCACATCAGACAGTGCTTCTTGAAACCAGTAAACCCAAAACAGGTGTGTGTTTTTTAAGGGCAGGACAGCTGTCAGCAACACATCCAATATCATCACACTGATTGGAGTCAAGGTTGGCTCACTCCTGGCTCCAATTAGCTCTGGGAGAAGTCATTAAGCTAGGGCCTCACATACTTTTTCCTCCCTGCACTGTGAATTTTTACATGTTATGTGCAATTAAACCATGGCAACATCTAATGTTTGTGTAGTATTATGTTCAGCAGACTGCGTTCTTCTATTGTTGTGACTTAGATGACGTTCAGAGCACATTTTATGCCCAATTCATGCAAAACTCCACGTAATCCCAGGGGGTTCACATACTTTTTCTTTCAACTGTATACTGCTCTGTATTGAAAGAGAAGATGCTACCATCACTCCGTGCCCTTGGTCGTCGTGCACTTTTCCAACATGACAAAAATCCAAAGCACACATCTAAGGCCACTGTTGCATTTCTGAAGAATAACAGGGTGATAGTGATTCAGTGGCTAAGTATGTCTCCTGATATGAACCCAATCGAACACCCATGGGGAATTCTGAAGAGACAAGTTGAGCATTACTCTCCATCCAGCATCCAGACTCTAAAAGAGGTCGTTCTTGAAGAGTGGGAAAAGATAGATGTTGCAATACATGTTGCCAACTTGTTCATTCCATGCCTAGAAGACTTGGTGCTGTCCTTACAAATCATGGAGGTCATACAAAATACTAGATGTAATATTTTTTGTTGTGGGGTGTATTCATTTTTGCATCAACTAATTTGAGTAAAACTGACGATTTTTTTTAAATTTAAGTTATATTATTAACCTTACTTTCATGTAATACGCTACACAAGTGTTCTATAAAACAAATTTTTGACAGAATTTTGGAAATTATTCTTGTTTTCATTGAGATATTACTTTTCAAAATGGGTGTACGCATTTATGCTGAGCACTGTGTGTATGTGTGTATATACACACACTCTATTGCCAAAAGTATTGGGACACCCCTTCAAATCATTGGATTCAGGTGTTCCAATCACCTCCATGGCCACAGGTGTATGAAATCAAGCACCTAGGCATGCAGACTGCTTCTACAAACACTTGTAAAAAATGTGAAAAAAAAAAAGTTTTTCTTTGTCTCTATTATAAATTTTGCAAACAGATGATTTTTCTCCTTCACTGATGTGCGTTGATGAGGCTGCACTGATAGGCAGCACTATTGGGCATTGATGAGGAGACACTGATGATGCTGCACTGATATGCAGCAATGATGGGCACTACTGAGAGGCACTGATGGGTGGCACTGTGGGTGGCTCTGCTGGGCACTGAACATCAGGGCACTGTTCATCAGTGCCAATCTGTTCTGTGACACTTGCTGGTTATCAGCAGTATTTTCCTCATGCTGTGACAGCATGAGGAAAGTGCTGCCGGTAACTGGCTGCTGTATTTGTCATTGGACACAGCTGATCACGTGGCAAAAGGCTGCTGTGATTGGCCTTTTACCTTATCATGTGATCAGCTGTGTTCGTAGGACACAGCGATCACGAAGAACGCTGGGGGAGCGTGGGAGGATATCATATGATACTCTCCCAGAACTGTACAACCGCGCTGTAGCCGTCATTTAGCTATAGCGCAGTTGTGAAGTGGTTAAATAGTGAAATCAGGTTTTATTTAATATTTCATTAACATGCTGATAAAAGGAGAAACCAGGGAAGGCAAAATATAAGCAGAAATAAACTTCGGCTCTAAGCCCACAGGTAACACACTGAAAGAGCCAGGAAAAGGAAGTGTAAACCTCCACCAGTTACATCCAAAGCCTTGGATATTCCATCACCAGAAAGACTCCAAGAAAATAGCGGAAGTGCCATTTTTCTGAGTGCATGCCAGTCAGAACTATGTTTTTAGGGTTTGTCGACCCACTTTTATTAAACTAAATTAAAGGCCAACATAAAGTAGTTTCCCACGTAGGAGTATTTTCATCAAAACGGGAACTGTGAAAATAATACCAAGCCACGTGGCTTCCATCACTGCTTAGGTCTTAGCTTTTGGCTTTTTGCCGGTCCCTCAGACGTGCACAGTACCTCCATGATCCTGTGCACCTTTCAGCTCACCCAGCTTTCCTGGCTGTCTTATGCCTAGTACACATGATTAGAATATTAGACTAATGTTTTTTTTTTTTTTTTTGTATGCTAGTTGAAAACGCATAGGTTATTAGAGTTAGGAAAATTCTCGTAAGACAGAACACAACTTTCTCTAATGATGTAATGTATTGTAGTGTAATCTATTCTTTCAATTCCAAACATGTGCGGTCTTGTTTACTCTTTTTTACGGACAAATACTGTATTGATTAAATGAAAATGGTTTATTCTGTTATCGTACGAGAAAAATGTTCGTACTTGTTCCTTCGGGGAAATTTGCTTGATCTGTTGTGCTGTATACGAACTGTCAGTTTATCAGACGATTGCTCAAAAAACCTTTTTATTTTTGTCCAGTATTCCAAAACTTGTCATCATAAAGGCTGTGCACACCTGCAAACACAGCCTGCTGGTCTTCAGCAAGACCTAGACACTGGGCTGAAGACTTCTTCCCTCCCAAAGCTCTTTGAAGTCTCCAAACTCCAGAACCCAATGCCAAAACCATGGGAAAGTTGAAAAAACACCCTTCTGCACTCAGAATCAATATCACAGAGTCTTCACTCTTCATTCATGCAAACCCTGTGTCCCTCCTACTTCTGTCTTCATAGTGGCTGGGCCTCACACTGTCACTGCGTATATGTATGTGTGTGTGTGTAAATATGTGTGTGTGTGCGTGCGTGTATATATATATATATATACACACATATTTACACACACACATATATTTATTAATTATACTATATTATAGAAAAAAGCATTGTGCGCCCCATGTATATTCCAGCTACCTGCAGTTTCCTGGCATGATTGAACATCCAGATGTCTCTCCATCTGATGTTCTCAGGGGCCCATAGAAGTTTAGTTACACTGTTAAAAAAGTAATAAATGTTGCTTCTATCTATAAACTACTTTTTAGGAAAATTCACACTGTAATTCACTAATGATATATTAAAGTATAAGCTGTAGTAATGTTTCTCCCTCTCTTCTCAGTAGTTGAAGAGGTTTGGAGGTTCATCATTTTTTTGTCTGTAGATTTCTCAGTGGCCATTCTAATGGAGCAATTTAACCTAAGTGTAAATGAGAGATGGTCTTATTGTATGCATGCCAGGCATAATTTAATCAGGAGAAATTACCTGGATTCATCATTCATTAAAGTGAGTTTTAAAGATGATCTCTCTCTGAGATTCTCTGAAGAATTGCACTTGAATCAAAACGGGTTGCTCATACACAGCTAAAATGAACTCTTCATCATTAGATTTTTAGGCCCCTTAAGGACTTAATTTTCTTTTATGTATGGAAAGTTACAGCCGAGAGTCCAAGAAGATATTTCAGACATCGGGAGACATAAAATTCATCACTTCATTGATGGTCTGCAAGGGTGATGTGTCTACTTTTTCTCTACAAAGCCCAGAATATTTTAAATATTGTGCATTTAAAGTACCCAGTGAATGTTCTATAAGGCTGTCATATTCATTATACTAAAGGCCAACAATTTATTTAAAAAGAGTAGCACTAGGCAGCAGGATAAGCAATGTTTTTCATTAAACATTACATTCAGCCCACTTAATATACTTTTAAACCAAGTTTTGCATAAAGCCTTGACAACGTGGTAGTATTTGCCAATGCAAACCCTAAGTGGATGGATTGTGCACCCAATCTATTGTAATGGACATGCGCATGTGCATTGTACATCTTTCCAGTGCTGTAAACACACTGGTAGTTATCTTGTCAGAAGCATATTTATAAAAAGTTATTTAACATTTTGTATATTGCAATGTGTTTTTGCAAATATTATTTTAGATTATTAACTGCTGCTGTCCTAAAATATGAAAAACACAATTTTCCCTGGAGATTAAGCAAAAATATTGTTATGTTAATATCTCCAAAGGTGAAGAGGGGAGACATATGATGACATATGATGTATAAAATACAAGGCTTCTTGTGATTGGCTGAGCAGGATCCATCCTGACTTGATCTTTGTTCCAGGATTGGAAGTCCCTGTACAGCTGCTAGAACAGAGCGTTGTATAGTGCACGTAGCTGATGCTTCATACAGTTTATACAGTACTGACAAGGGGATCGCATATTAGTAAATAAAACAATTTCTTTGGACCAGCTTGCCCCAAATGAACAATTTCAAATTAAATTAAAACTGGAATTAGACTTTAGGGTTGCTTTGCATTTGATAGAAATAAAAACACCCTGGAAAAAATACTTATAAAGTGATTATCAGTTGTGATTCTCAGTTTTTAAGCAAAAGACTGGTATATAATATGGTGAACATGTAATATTTGTACAGTAATGTTTAAGTAAAAATGCCATACAATGTTTGACTGTTTTTCAAGGGTTTCCATATTTTCCTTCTTCTGTGAGGCTAAAATAGTTTTCCGTTTTATCCCTTGCAGGTTGACTACAGCAGAAATTGAGGCACGAGCACAGTCCCTCTACCTGTTTGAGACTTTGAAAACCGACCCTCAGTTGTTTTATGAGCACATGACAAAATACGTGTATCCAACCATTGAAGGCAGAGACCTTCACCGTCTGCTTTACTATTATACTCTTCTGGATCAGTGTGGCTGTTCCCAGTATGTTACACATGCTATCAATCCGGAGTGTCATGTGAAACTCCTGAAGAAACTGAAAGCAGTGGCACAAGGTACAGCTCTCTTTGCCTCCATTTTAAAGTGGTCCTAGCATTGTATATAGCATCATAGGACTAAGCTGTATTATTTCCCCTATTCCACACTCTGGCAGGCTTCTGCCACACAGTGCATTTAGTTTCCCAGAGCCTGTTCTCTACCATGCTATGGCCTGCATTGTATGCATGATAATGATCCCCCCCCAATGATTATGGATGTGGGAGAGAAGTGGTGGGTGTCAAGAAACCTACCAGAACAATAAATGAGATAAGTATTACAGCTTCTGCCTCCACCCCTAGACTCAAGCATTTTACACTTGCGATGAGGGGTATATATTTTTTATTAATTGAGTTCAGTTATAATTGCAAGTATATCAATATATTTTTTGAATAGTTTTTTTTAAATTAAATGATCAGAATATGGTTCAACAGTGTCAGTGTGCATAATTTAACTTGACAATAAAATGAGTGATTGTTCAGTTTGACATGGGGCCAGAGAACAGGGAAAACACACAGATGAGCATTCCTAGTTCTGTGCTACAAGATTAATTAATGATCTCATGGCAAGAGGCATTAAAAGGACTTAAAAAGGTGTATTGCAGTGAGGAAGAGGTTAAGTACTGGGAAAAGTTGCACTACTTGATCAACCCCTCACCCCATCCCACCATCTACAGAACTGTACTCCCACGATGCATCAGGTTGTGGGAGTGGAGATCCTGTCATTCAGCTACTCCATGGTCCATTCATAGAATACAGTGCATTGTGGGAGTGTAGTAATACAAGTTCTTTGAATAGTGGAAAGGAAAGGGCGGCCGAGCAGCTGTAGCCTTGCAACTGCAACTCTCCTATCACCTGCAGACAACTGCTTAGGACAGTATTCGGCGGCTCTAGAGACACACAGCAGGGAAGACTTTTTTTGCAAGTGAGGGGGAAAGCTCATTGCAGAGCAGCACAGACAGCAGTAAAAATCCAGCAAAAAAAAAGTAGAAATAGTTCTTTTTTTTTTTTTTTTTTTTGGCCTTTAAGTGAATGTAGGGATAGTGGCACACTTGGTGTGCTGTGGTAAAATTGTCCTGCATTGTGTCAATGAGTGTGTAGCAGTATGGGGCTGCCTGTTTGTGAAAATGCTGAAATTGTGTATTGCAGACTTTTGTTTGGAGTTAGTGTGTTTCATTACTATGTGTTATTCCCCCCTTGATAATTGACTCCTTTTTTACTGACCTTGAAACTGAATCATATTTATATGCATAATCATATGGTGTCAGATGTGCATGTGGTGTGAATAGTCACTTATAGATATGAATATAATGCCAAAACAGCACCAAGGATATATACAGTACTTACAGTATGTGTATATTTATATACAGTATATATATATATATATATATATATATATATATATATATATATACACAGTGAGGAAAATAATTAATTGATCCCCTGCAGATTTTGTAAGTTTGCCCACTTACAAAGAAATGAAGAGTCTATAATTTTTATCATAGATGTATTTTAAATGATAGAGACAAAATTTCAACCAAAACCAGAACAAAAACATGATACAAATGGTATAAATTGAGTTACAGTTCAGTGAGTAAAATAAGTATTTGATCCCCTACCCACCAACAAATATTCTGGCTCCCACAGACTGGCTATGTGCTCCTGTGGTACACAGATTAGTCCTTTCAATTTAAGAAGGTGATCCTAACATGAACTCGTTATGTGTTGTGACATTATGAAAGGTGAGGTGATTGAGAAATGCTATGTGTCACCTCACATGCATTCATATCTGGAAGACTAAGGCCGAGTCTAGTCCGGGTTTTCTAGGCCAGGGCTTGAAAAAGCCGCTCGCCAAATGCGAGGAGAAATTCCTCTGTGGCGAGCACATATGAAGCATGGAGAAACTGCACCTGCGCTCCAAGCTTCATTGTGAAGCCGAGTTCCGGTTTACAACTTCTGGTTTCCGGCTTCTATGGCTCCGCTGAGAGGAGACACCCTCTCCACCGCCACGGGGGACTTGGAGGGACTAGGAGTAAGTACTGTATACAACATGTCATATCACTATAATGGAGTACAGGGGAGCTGGGATATACATTACTGTGTACAGTTTTTATATTTTGGACTCTTTCTTCTAAAGAAAAATGTAATTTCATAAGCTTTAAGGGGGCATGGTTGGGGGCAGACCTGGGCAAGGTTGGGTGGGGCAACTAGTGGAGAGTAAGTTTTGTGACTGGCTAGTAGGTCTGGACTCGAAATTTTAACCCCTGTTCTAGGCCACTTTCGCAGAGTTGATTCCGGACCGGATTTTGTGGTCCACTGATGACCATCCGCAGGTGGTATAAATCAAGCAGGACTGGAGCAAGCAGATGCTCTTGGCCTGGGACTCAGAGAGCCATACCTGAGAGAGCTGTGGATGAAAGTGTTTCTTTGGAAAAGAAAGGAAAATGTTTGCACACCGTTTTGTTTTGTTGGTGACAGGGAGAAGCCCTTCACCTGTGAGATAGGAATCTCCTCTGTTTAGTTAGTGCCTGGATGGCAAGGGCTTATTTTCTGTTCTGTTTATGATGCATGCAACCTTTTAAATAAAACTGGCTACAAGTCAGATTTTTAAGAAAGACCTGCCGTCTGGGCTACCTTTTTCCCTGGGGAAGGTGATCCCCCATCTGAGCTAACCCCCACAGTGTATATAAGACACCTGTCCACAAAATCTCTTTCTTCCATTCAAATTTCACCACCAAGGGCAAATGGCCAAATAGCTGTCATAGGACGTCAGGGTCATTATTGTAGACCTGCACAAGGCTGGAATTGGCTACAAGACCATCAGCAAGAAGCTTGGTGAGAAGGAGACAGCTGTGGGAGAGATTATTTGCAGATGGAAGAAATACAAAATAGCCATCAATCGCCGTTGGTCTGATGCTCCATGCAAGATTTCGCCTCATGGGGATCATGAGAAAAGTGAGGGATCAGTTCAGAACTTCAAGGAAGTAGCTTGAGAATGATCCCAAGGCAGTTGGGAGCACAGTCACCAAACAAACCATTGGTAGCACAATATGCCGCCGTGGATTGAAATACAGCAGCACCCGCAGGGTCCCCCCCCCCTCAAGAAGGCAAATGTACAGGCCCATCGGAAGTTTTCCAATGAACATCTAAATGATTCAGAGAGGGATTGGGAAAAAGTGCTGAGGTCAGATGAGACCAAAATTAAGCTCTTTGGCATTAACTCGACTTGCCGTGTTTGGAGGAAGAAAAATGCTGACTATGACCCTAAGAACACCATCCCTACAGTCAAGCACGGAGGTGGAAACATTGTGCTTTGGGGCTGTTTTTCTGCTAAAGGTAAAGGCTGACTTTGCTGCATTGAGGGGCCAATAGAGGGACCATGTATTGTAAAATCTTAGATGAGAACCTTCTTCCCTCAGCCAAAACACTGAAGATGGGTCGTGAATGGGTCTTCAAGCATGATAATGGCCCAAAACATACCGCCAAGGCAACAAAGGAGTGGCTCAAGAAGAAGCACATTAAGGTCCTGGAGTGGTCTAGCCAGTCTCCAAACTTTCATCCTGTAGAAAATTTATAGAGGGAGCTAAAACTTCAAGTTGTCAAGAAACTTTAAGGATTTAGTAAAGATCTGTAAAGAAAAGCCAAATCCCTCCTGAGATGTGTGCAAACCTGGTAACCAACTACACAATACATCTTACCTCTGTGCTTGCCAACAAGGGTTTCTCCACCAAGTACTAAGTCATGTTTTGCTTGAGGATAAAATACTTATTTTACTCACTGAACTGCAACTCGCTTTATAACATTTGTATTACGTGTTTTTCTGTCTCTATCCCTTCAAAAACACCTATGATAAAAATTATAGACCTTCATTTCTTTGTAAGTGGGCAAGCTTACAAAATCTACAGGGGATCAAATAATTATTTTCCCCACTGTATGTGTATATACAGTTGTGTTCAAAATAATAGCAGTGTGTTGAAAACAGTGAATAAAGCTCAAAATCCTTCTAACAGCTTTTATTTCCATACACACAAATGCATTGGGAACACTACACATTCTATTCCAAATCAAAACATCAAGAAAAATATATCAAATTTGTGTTGTTCCTCTAAAAAAAAATTGAAGAAAAGTGAATATTAGGACTGTTCAAAAAAAATAGCAGTGTTTGTTTTCTTCTTTACCAACTCAAACATTCACTATATAAACTGAAAAATGTTTGAAGATTTTGCTTTCCTTTGAATCACTTAATTAATATTTTGTTGTATAAGCACTGTTTCTGAGAACTGCTGTACATCTGTGTTGCATGGAGTCAACCAACTTCTGGCACCTGTGAACAGGTATTCCAGCCCAGGATGATTGGACTACATTCCACAGCTATTCTCTATTTCTTGGTTTTGCCTCAGAAACTGCATTTTTGATGTCACCCCACAAGTTTTCTATTAGTTTAAGATCCGGGGATTGGGCTGGCCACTCCATAACGTCAATCTTGTTGGTCTGGAACCAAGATGTTGCACGTTTACTGGTGTGTTTGGGATCGTTGTCTTGTTGGAACACCCATTTCAAGGGCATTTCCTCTTCAGCATAAGGCAGCATGACCTCTTCAAGTATTCTGATGTATTCAAACTGATCCATGATCCCTGGTATGCGATAAATAGGCCCAACACCGTAGTATGAGAAACATCCCCATATCATGATGCTTGCACAACCATGCTTCACTGTCTTCACAGTGTACTGTGGCTTGAATTCAGTGTTTGGGGGTCGTCTGACAAACTGTCTCCGGCCACTAGACCCAAAAAGAACAATCTTACTTTCATCAGTCCACAAAATAGTGCGCCATTTCTCTTTAGACCAGTCAATGTGCTCTTTGACAAATTGTAACCTCTTCAGCACATGTCTTTTTTTCAAGAATGGGACTTTGCGGGGGCTTCTTGCAGATAGCTTGGCTTCACATAGGCGTCTTCTAATTGTAACAGTACTCACAGGTAACTTTACACCTTCTTTGATCTGCCTGGAGCTGATTGTTGGCTGAGTCCTTGCCATTTTGGCTATTCTATCCATTTGAATGGTAGTTTTTCTCTTTCTTCCACGTCTTTCAGGTTTTGGTTGCCATTTTAAAGCATTTGTGATCATTTTAGCTGAGCAGCCTATCATTTTCTGCACTTCTTTATATGTTTTCCCCTCTCCAATCAACTTTTTAATCAAGTTACGCTGTTCTTCTGAACAATGTCTGGAACGACCCATTTTCCTCAGAATTTCAGAGAGAAATGCACTGTAACCAGCATGTACATTTGCTGCCTTCCTTCCTTAAATAAGGGCAATAATTGCCACCTGTTTTTCAAAGAATGAATGACCTCACTAATAGAACTCCACACTGCTATTATTTTGAACATGCCCCTTTCAATTAGTGATTCAATTACACAGAATCAGCAGCATGCATGTCATGACTGTTGGGTCTGTTGGATTTCTATTACTCTACTACACCTGCTAGTAAATTATTTGCCATGTAAAAATATAATTTCTACCAAAAACAGTGATTGATCAGGTTAGTGATGTCTGATGGCTATTATTTTGAACACAACTGTATATATGAAAATTATGTCACTGAACTGAGTGCCAAAAAATCCAAACAAATTGTAAACCATAAAACTAAACAAACAGTGAAACAATAACCACACTCAAAAGAACCATTACAAATACTCAATACATGATATCCAGTTATCGCGCTATTAGTAAAAAATAAACTATTAGTGAGTTATTAAACGTATACTTTAAATGTATTCCAACCAATATTATTAAAGCAGAACTCTGGGTAAAAACGTTTTTCCATGTTCTTGCTGCTGATCTCCTACCTTAACTGAATATGTCCTCCATCTTTCTGATTCACTCAGTAGTTGCTCTGAAATAAACTGATGATTTTCAAATAAAACTGTTAATCCCCTGTGGTTTCCTGTTTGTAAGACCAGTGGTTGCAATTCCTCCTATTCCCCCAGCCACTGGTCTAGGCACGGCCCCTCTGTAGTTCTTCCTCCAGAAAGCAGTGATGTATTTTGTCCTTTCTCACTGTAGTGGTTGGAGTCAGACTCCTGGTCTGTACCTCCCACCCAGGCAGTGTTCTAAGAATGACAACTCAGGACACTCTGGGGTTTATTTACTAAAGCTGGAGAGTCCAAAATCAGACTCCCTTCTGCATAGAAAACAATCAGCTTCTAACCTCAGCTTGTTCAATGAAGCTTTGGCAATGAAACCTGGAAGCTGATTGGTTTCTATGCAGAAGTGAGCCTGACTTTGCACTCTCCAGGTTTAGTAAATAAACCCCTCTGAGTCTGTCCCACCTTCCATAGCTTCTGCTAGGAGTCTCTGCACCTCCTCCACTAGTAAACTCCGCTAGTGTATATACTATACATACTAGGGATGCACTCATATATCAGCCACCGAACATAGTGATAACGGCATTTTGCCAAAAGGAAAAAAGGTGCTGATAATGGCCACTAAAAACACGATTTTACCCAGATTTTTGCCGCTATTTTACCTGCAATTTTGCCATGATTTTACCTGGAATATGGTTGCAATTATATTTGTGATTTTACTTGCAATTTTGCCACGATTTTACCTGCAATTTTGCCACGATTTTACCTGCAATTTTGCCAGGATTTTACCTGCAATTTTGCCATGATTTTACTCTCAATTTTGCCATAATTTTACCACGTTTAGGGTGCTTTTTTCATAGGTCATGTGACTCAAAGAATGCATCCAAAGCACAACACGTGCTTTCAATGCTTTTTTACTGTGTTTTCAGTGCATTTCGGACCTGGTTCACTCCAATGCAGTTTGCGTTTTTTTCCGTTTGGAGTGCATTTCACTTTTTTGCACGTGCGATTTTGAGGTGTTTTGCATTTTTTTAATTTATTTTTTTTGGACAACTTGTTGCTGGGCAGATTATGAATGAAAATTGCATAAAAAATATAACATGTTTGTTTTTTAAGCATTTTGCTGCATTTTCAATGCATTTCAGGCCTAGTTCACACCAATTCAGTTTGTGTTTTTTCTGTTTTGCCGTGCTTTTTGCAATGCAAATTTGCTAGTATGTTTTTGATGCGTTTTGCACTTTTTGAATGTTTGTTTTTTTTTGGCCTGCTTGTTGCTGGGCAAATTAAAAACACATAAAAACATAATACTTGTGTGCGTTTTTGTTGCATTTTCAATATATTTCATGCCTCGTTCAGAAAAACCAATGCAGTTTGCAATGTTTTCTGTTTTGTATGTGTGCTTGTGTTGCATTTTTGTAATGCGTTTTACATTTTTTTTTTTGGGGGGGGGGGGTGGGTTTGGCCAACTTGTTGCTGGGCAGATTAAAAACGCAGGTTAAAGTGGAGTTCCACTTACTCTGTAGAAAAATAAGTAAGCCGCTACAAAAACTGTAGCTGCTGACTTTTAAAAAACAGCCAGTCATCTGTCCCACAATCTCGCGTTGCCCCCACCACAGTCCGTTTCACCGGCCGTCCTGTATTCCAGGCATCGGCATCTTCAGTGTGGGCACCCGGCTGTGACAGCTTGCGGCTTCACAGCCGGGTGCACACTGCACATGCGCGAGTAGCGCTGCGCTTTCTGAATGGCCCCGTAGTCTTCTGGGACCTGCCACGTGTCCCACAAGACTTCGGGAAGGGAGGGTAGGAGGACAACTTCCATTTCCAATTGCCTAGGCGAACACAGCGGAAGTGGGAGCAGGTACCTGTTAAATTCGGATACCCCACCCACTACCCAAAGGTGCCAATCTTTAAAGCGGAACTTCCCCTTTTGGGTATAACTCCATTCACACTAGGGTGTTTCAAATCATTGGTGGCATCTTCTCAATTTGAAAACACGCTGTGAAAAGGTGGCCACACGATGCCCAAAAAAGAATCCGACCATTATTGGGCATTGCGCGTCCTGGGATTTTGTTTGTGTGATTGTGTTGCTTTTTTTGCACATAAAAACTTCCCTCGTTTTCAGGTGCCATTTAAATGAATAGCATCTGAACATGTGATTGCGCGGTTTCACATTTTCACAGTGCGTAGTCAAATCGTGACCAGAATCACATCAATTCCACCTGCAATTTGAAACTCCCTAGTGTGAATGGAGCCTTATGTCCCGCTACTTTATTTCTGTTAATTTGTGGCCAGGGATTTGATCTTAAGGGATCATACAAGCAGCTGCGGTTGTTAGAAAAATAGGAGAATTCTAATATTTAATTCCAGCAGATAAACGATATAATTCTGGGCAATTAGTTTACATTCTGTTGTAAAGTGAGTGATCCATGTGAAGAGAGCAATAACAGCTGGGAATGTGTGGGTGTGTTTTCTGTTGAAATGGGTGAGTACATATTCAATATGTACAGGCCTAGTGTACCCACCCACATTCATTGCAATTCCCAAAGGTTGATGGGAAGTATAGTTTCCTGAGAGGTGCTGATATGATGTAATGCTTGCTGTTATATTTCCTCCTTGGCAGAGCAGAGGCTGTTATTTTTTTGAATTACGGAGATGACTTCCTGAAAATTCAATCAACCTTTTCTCTGCAATGGTAACGAATTTCACAAATGTGTGTGTAGCATGGGTGTAGCAAGATGGCAGCTGCTGTCCATGCCAGAACTGACGTTACCACGCTTCTGTCCTACACGTTGCGTCACAGGTCACTTGACTTCCTCAGGGCCCTGAGGAAATTACATGACCCATGGTGTAACGCGTAGGACGGAAGCGTGGTGACATCAGTTCCGGCGTGGATGGCAGCTGCCATCATGCTACACCCATGCAAGTACACCCAGACTGTTACATGATGTTCTGAGCTTGTAGGTCTGCAGACCCTGTGTATTTAATGTAAGTAGGTATTTGGCGTTTTGTTGCCTTATAAATTATAATCACTACACTATGGAAGTGCTTCTTTCTCTCTTCTTTGTTGGGATCGGTTGAGAGGCTGTCCGATGCATTTTCACTAGGAGGGGGATACCACCACTGTTGCTGACGTTTCCTGGATTATTGTGTAAGGCTCCCATGGGATTTTGACCTTTGAAGTGTGTTGGGCCTTAGGGGTTGCAGCGTGCAGGTGAGGAGGCATTTTAGCCGGTGGTGGATAATTTATCAAGTTGATCACCCTTACTATCACCTATCAAGTTTTACATGGGAATTTCATATTGGACTTTGCACGCAGCTGTTTTTGTGGACTTTACACTATTTTGTGTGTTTATTCACATTTTTTTATGGCATCATTAGTGATGTGTCCTTTTGTGTTTGCATTTACCATTTTTCACATGTATACTATTAATTTTTGGCATTACTAGTCACATGTGCCTATGTGTTAGTATTCATTATTTTTCTCATGCATTTTTATGATATATTCACTATTATTCATCACATTTGGGTTTTATGTTGTTTCATGTGCCGCTAGATGGATATACATGTTTATCACATTTTTTGTGTCACGGTTCCACTTTTACATTTATGATCTTCACTTTTTGCATTTTCTTATATGTTCAGTTAATTTATAGCACCACTATAGTACATTCCTGTTTGGGTCCATTACGTTTAGTTGAGGACGTGTTTGTTTTGTGCTGTTTTTTCACATTTGACAGTGTACTTGTGCTGTTTGTGCTGTTCTTTTCACATATGACAGTGTACTTGTGGGTATTTATCTTTCCCATCATTCTTTGTTGAGATATATAGATTAGATTAGCGCAGCACCATCTTCTTCTCTAATATTCACTGTTGATAGTGGCACCATGGGGTAGAAAATCCACATGAATAATGCCACATTTGTACCAGAAAACATTTGCCATCACTTTACCTGCAGACACAATTGTTCGAAATGTTTTTGGTGGTGTGAGTCTGCATGCTTCCACTGCTTTGATGCTTGTTTTGATTCCAGAATGAAATGATGTTCACAGGAATGACTGCTGTGGGCCAGGATCATCACTGACGGATGTACGGCCATATTGGAAATGATTATACCATTCAAATGTCTTATCACTGTACTGTGCTTGAAGTTTTCTGTAGATATCTGCGGGTTTTACATTGTTCACAAGAAACTTTTATCACCACGCACTGCTCCATGCACCCCCTAAAACTGTTATCTGCCATCTTGATTAACTGTCTCTGGACTGGCCTGTGACATGTGCACCACTTATCAGTAATAGGACACACTTGCCACTTACTACAGCATTTAGTACTGCCACACTAACACCTCTCTTTATACCTGTAAAATTAAAAGTTCCAGTAAAATAAGTATTGGACACATCACCATTTTCCTGGGTAAATATATTTTTAAGGGTGGTATTGACATGAAATTTTCACCACATTTTGGTAACAGCCCATGCAAACCATGCATACAAAGAAAACAAAACAAATACGTTCAGAAATATGAGTTATGTGTTTTAAAATGAATGACACAGGGAAAAAGTATTGAACACGCTAACTGAAATGTATTTGGTACAAAATCATTTGTTGATAATGACAGCTTCAAGATACCTCCTGTATGGAGAAACTAGTTTCATGCATTGCTCAGGTGTGATTTTGGCCCATTCTTCCACACAGTCTTCAAATCTTGAAGGTTCCGTGGGCATCTTCTGTGAACTCTGATCTTTAGTTCTTTCCATAGATTTTCTATTGGATTCAACTTAGGTGATTTGCTGGGCTATTTCTTTTAAACTAATTTAGAGCTTCTTTGGCTTTGTGTTTGGGATCATTGTCTTGCTAAAATGTACACCCTTGTTTCATCTTCACTATCCTGGTAGATGGCAGCAGATTTTTATTAATTATGTTGTGGTACAATTGTCCATTTATCCTTCCTTCAATGACGTAAAGTTTGCCAGTACTGTATGCTGAAAACAGTCCCACACCATGATGTTCCCACCTCACATGCTTCGCTGTTGGGATGGTGCTTTTGCGGTGATGTGCAGTGCCATTTGACCTCCAAACATAGTGTGTATTGTGGCATCCAAAGAGTTCAATTTTGGTCTCATCTGACCAGACTATATTCTCCCAGTATTACACAGGTTTGTCTAAATGTTGTGCAGCAAATTTTAAACAAGCTTCAATATGCTTTTTCTTTAGCAATGGACTCTTGAGGGGGAGCATGCATACAAGCCATGGTGGTTGAGTGCATTACTTATTGTTTTCTTTGAAACAATTGTACCTTCTAATTCCAGGTCTTTCTGAATCTCTCTACAAGTGGTCCTTGGCTCTTAGACAACTCTTCTGATTCTTTTCACTTTTCTGTCAGAAATCTTGCAAGGAGTACCCTGTCATGGCCGGTTTATGGGGAAATGTTTTTTCCACTTCCTGATTATGACCCCCCAACAGTGCTCACTGGAACATTCAGAAGTTCAGAAATCATTCTGTAACCAGTGCCATCAGTATGTTTTACAACAATAAGGTTGGAAAGGTCTTGAGAGAGCTCTTTGCTTTTACCCATCATGAGATATTTCTTGTGTGACACCTTGGTAATGAGACACCTTTTTGTAGGCCATCAGTTGAGACTGAACCAACTGATATTAATTTGCACTGACTAGGGGTAGGATTGCTTTGTAATTACTGATAGATTTCAGCTGGTGTCTTGGCTTTCCATGCTTTTTTGCACCTCCCTTTCTTCAATTGTTCAATACTTTTTCCCTGTGTCATTCCATTTTATTACACATAACTTAATATCTGAACTTATTTGTTATGGTTTCTTCATATGTATGGATTGCAGGGGTTGTTACCGACGTGGTGAAAATTTCAGGTCAATAGCACCTTTAGAAATATATTTACTGAGAAAAATGTAGAGGTGTCCAATACTTATTTTACCTGCTGTGTGTGTACATATATATATATATATTTATTTATTTAGTTTTATGCACACAGTAGCTATTCGTGCATTTGCTGCTTTTCCTATCCATACTATGAAAGGCCTTCAGTACCTTGGAGAGCTCCCAGGAACAGGACAATGATGCCACATTTACAGGCTGATTAGTTTGTGACTTGTTTGCAGAAATTGCTTATCATTGTGTGGAAAGATTTCTGCATCAAAGGTAATGCCAACGAAGAAATGACAAAGCAATGATTATGTTGTGAAAAGATGTAACTAGGGATTTTTGAGCCCCGGGCACAGAGCTTGTACTAATACTACTTTCCCCTACCCGAAACTTCATGCAACTTCCCATTTTTATCCTTTTGCATGCATTCTCTTCATCATCTTTGGTATGTGTGTTGTTTCCAGGCATAATGGCAATTTTCATAAAAATCTAATGTGTAACAGTCAGATTTACTTTGCTGACCTCTTCGGCATTATTAAAGCTGACTTCCAGCAGTGCACAGCTCAGTTTCAACATAAACTGTAGGTACAGTAATATGGCTAGCTGTAACAGGTTTGAGAAATTCAGATACCAGCCGACTTTATCATGTGTGGAAAAATGGAAATGGTTGTTTGAGGGCTGCATACAAATGTACACCTTCCATCATACCCAAAATCTGTCCAAGCAAAAAACTATAAGGCATATGTATAAATGCCTTAAATATGAACTCCGGGAAAATATTAAAAAACATCACCAATTCAATTTATTTATTAGAACAGTTATCTAATGAATTTTAAAACACACTTTATATGTATCTGAATGTACAGTATCTTCTATATTTATTTTCTATTTTCAACACAGCTGCTCTCACGCTGAGGGAAGAGGGGTCAGATAGGAAGTCAGTCCTGGCTCTGAGAACTTGCTTACAGAAACATCAAGCAGAGAGATGATCATATCTTCATGCTTGTATTCCGTCATTGTCCAGTCAGCAAACAAATTCAATGTTGGTGACCAAACTGTATTGCTTAACTGCTGTGAATGAGCAAGGTCGCTAACCTGGGTATGCTGTCTGTTAGCAGTGCTTGGCTCAGAAAACTGAAAAGAACAAATCGTTTGGTAATTAAAGTGGAACTGCACTGCATCTGAGCACCAGAAACCAAACATGCTATTTAATTCATTGTCAATATTCAAAGAAAACCCCCCCATCCGTCCATGTCTCCTTGCTTTTATGTTTTTGATAAATCATTTTAAAAAACGTCCTCTGGCATTTCTGGCAGTGGCCATCTTGAGTAAGGGCAGATGATTCATGTAGCATTTACTTCCTGGAGTCCATCTGCCCTTAGCTCAGGCATAGGCTGAACTGATAACCTTCTCTCTCTTCCTGAAGACTTCTAGGATGTATGACACCATTTGCCTAGGCACGGAAACCAGGAAATAACTAAAGAAATGTACAAAAAAAAAGTTTAAAACAAGTAGACATGATATACTTTACTATCTATTTACTAATGCTAGCAGCATAAGGATTAAAAATAGTTAATGTTGATTGAGAGATAGAAGTTCCACTTTACGAAATTTCACATATATTTAGCGGTTTAGGCAAAGTTCAGCTATACAAAGGATAGCATGGAGGTAACTTTAAAATCTTGACTTTGCTTCTCACTGTTAGGTAGTAGCTGTACACACATTAACCACTTGGCCTCCGGAAGATTTACCCCCCTTCATGACCAGGCCATGTTTTGCTATTCGCCGCTGCACTTTAACTGACAACTGCGCTTTCATGCAACACTGTACACAAATGAAATTTATATAACGTTTTCACACAAATAGAGCGTTCTTTTGGCGGTATTTGATCATTACTATTTTTTTTGCATTATAAACAAAAACAGACTGAAAATTAAACAAAAATATACAATAAGAAATCTGAAAAATAAAATGTCTTCATAAATTTAGTCCAAAATGTTTTTTGCCACATGTCTTTGGTACATATAAATCCCAATAAGTGTATGTTAATTGGTTTCCGTGAAAAGTATAGCTTCTTTAAACAATGATATAGATACTGGAAATGGCGGTGATCAGTGACTTATAGTGGGACTGCGATAGTACAGCAGGCATACTGACACTGGGTGGGAACTGTCACTGACATCTTCATAATAATAATACAGTGATCAGAGCTAATAAAAAGCACTGACACTGTGCTAATGACACTGGGCAGGAAGGGGTTAATATCTGGGGCAATCAAAGGGCTATGTGTGTGTTAGGGAGTGATTTAATTGTGTCCTTTGTTGTGTTTTACTGGGGGATGTGCTGTTTTTTTATCTGGCCTGGGAGTCCTGGCCATGAATCGCTGGCCGGGACCTGGTGATTGACATCTACAGGAGCCAATGACAACATGGGTAGGATGTGGGAAGAATATACTTACTTTAAACCATCACACGGGGTTGGGGGGATTAAAACTAGAAGATTCAGAATCTGGTGCAGCTGTTCATGGTAACTAATAAGGTTCTGACTCTGTTCAATTAAGCTTTGACAAAAAAACCTGGAAGCTATTTGGTTTCTGTGCAGAGGTGCACCAGATTTTGCACTCTCCGGTTTTAGTAAATCTCCCCCAAGGCATGGTACAGCCCCATCCAGATTTTTTGGATTAGTTGTAGAACAGTATTTGTTCATATATGTTACAAAAAAAATATATAATTGGTGCAATGGTTTCTCAACAGGGCTGGATTATAAAAAGATGTCGGACTCTAACTCAAGTCCCCTAGAAGCTCTGGAGCTCATCCTCACCAGTCAAAATGTTTTGGCCATTTCTAAGCTGGCTTCCAGAATCCCAGAGCTAGATGGCACCATGCTCTCTTCCAGCTCTGTGCATGGTACATGGCTGAAGAAACTGTTCTGGAATGGTGACCCCCAACTACTAAAGAAAGCCCCACAATCTGCCAGTGAATGGAGCCAGGCATATGACATCTGCAAGAAGTATTTCGACAGACTCCGCCCCAGTGATATGATTGATTTCACTGATGAGATCACCTTTTCCTCACGTGCTGTCAGCCAGGTAACTGTCTTCTTAACTTTGTCAGGTGTTTTTAGGTGTTGCTGCGATGAACCCAAACAGCATGCAAAAAGTGCCTGCCATACTTTTAGTTGTGATCCAAAATTCTTCTGTGCAGCTCTCTGGTCTAGGCACACTTACCACTAAGTCCTTGGTTTGGGGTCTAAGCTGAAGGTCTAGCATGCTTTGGCTCATCCAGTACAACAATGTGTATACCTCAGCAGGTATTTATGGGGCATATGCATTGCATTGTGTCTTGCTGGGGGATATTCCAAAGCTCTTCTGCTTGAGCTAAAGCATTCAGCAGTGCTCCTGGGTTCAGAGGCTACTGTAAAATGTAGAAGAAGCTTTGATCATTTGAAGTATGTGTGGTCTTGAGTTTTCATATGTTATTTTGCTTGTGAGCATGACAATCGTTCTGCGTGACAGTGCGGGGCTTGGCCTATCAGCACTGTCACATGGGCAACCCATCGGCCTGTTGTGGGCTATGACTCTGGCAATTCAGAGCTTACACTCCTGGCAGCTGAACAGAGTGGTGGAGGAGTGAGTGGAGGGTTTGTTGATGTTTTTAAAGAGGTCTTATTTGAAATGACCCTGTTGCTTATCCCTGTATGAGTAAAACACATATTTAAGGCAGAGGTTCTACCCCTTCCTCAAATTACTAAAACATTTTTACTGCTATATTTTATCTCCTTTGGAAAGCACTCCCCTGATGTTGTGTCTCAGTGATTGTTGTTGCAGGGACCAGGGCCATCTTAATAGCATTATGGGCTCCTGGGCAAAGTAATGCATTGGGGCCCCTACCAGCCTGTCTCAATTTAAAGCGAGAGGGAGGAGAGAGAGAAATGGAAGTAGGGATGAGAGATAGAAAGGGTTTAGAAAGAAAGAACATTAAGAGATGTACAGTCAGTCCCAGTGGTATCACTCTGTGTGCAGTATACCAATGTCACGGTCCTGGGGGAAGGGAGGCAATGCTAAAAATATCCTTCCCCACTACCCCCCCCCCATTTTTGGCCCTAATGGGGCCCCCAGTTACTTAGGGCCGCTGAGTAGTGCCCATGCGTTAAGACAGCCTTGGCAGGGACAGGAAGTGAGGGCTATCTTCCCTAAGTGGAACTGGTCAGCAATGAAGATCTCACAGCCACTCTAATCCTTTCAGGCTCTTTACAAAACAAATGAGATTGATTTCTGCCAAAAATGTTTTATCACAGGTAAAATTGGTCAGATTTTCAAAATACGACTTGAAGTCGTTAATTTTGAAGATGGTTTAGAATGGCACACATGTCTGAATACAAGAAGAATCCTTCAATCAAATGATTTGGGGGACATAAATCATTTTGAAACCTGTGAATATTCATGTATCAAATAAGTGTGTTTGTAGAATGATCCATTGTAATTATTAAGTGTCATCCTGTTTACTTGCTAGAATAATTGGCTTTTTTTCCGTTTGACTTTTTATTTCCATCATTTACATACTGATTTGTGAAGTGTTTGGGTGTTTTACTATTTTGTAATTTTTGTTTTTGCATTAAGTTCTGTTAGTGAATTTAAATCATATTTCTATTTTATTTTGATCACAACTTTCCATCTGCCTCACAAGTTGGAATAGCACATAGAATCGTTTTGGCTGTGCTGTTAAGTGTGCAGGCCACGTGCCCTGCAGACCTGACAAACTGGCAAGATGAATGTACAGAGATGCTAAGTGGGCTTTGTGTCCAGTCATGAGTGCCTATAGTGCCCTACTTTCAGACTGGCAACTACAAGGCATTTTCAGAACAGTAACCAGACTGTTGAAGTTAGATAACTGTGTTTTATTATTTTTTTTGTATTAATATGCAGTACAATTTATATTTCCTCAAGCTATATTAAGCATTTAGAATATATGGCCTTCCATCATTAAAAGAAAAAAGTACAAAAATGTTGATGTCAGGTCAGATATTTCTAGGCCCTTTGGCTACGTGCCTCATGGGATTTTTTCAGTCTTTGTTATTGGACATATGTTTTGTTGATCTGTCATTATGCTTCCCTAGCTAGTGAAAAAAGCATTAAAGTGATATTAAACACACACTGTTTAATTTAAATTGTCTTTTCTCTTTCTGTATGGGGATGATGGCAGTGTCATTTTTTTAGTACCTTTTTCCTAATTGATGTACAGCCGTCACATGGCCCAGCTTTTAGGATATAGAGTAAAAATAAATAATATAAATAAACTGGTTTTAATTCATCATACAAATATATATTTGAAATCAAATCTTGATTTTTTTTTTTTGTTTGGCAATACCATGGTGTGGATGAATTTCTGCCAACCACAGGCTGTGTCACACCCCTCCATCCTGTGTTTAAGAATAACAGGGAGGTGAAACCTACATCAATCAAGATGCAATACTCCGCCTTAATTGTGTTTAGCTGATTAGTGGGCATGGGGGAGGAGGGAGGGAGTGGGCTGTCATTTACCACTGTGTATCTGCCCACATGTGTGACTCTATAGTCACATGGGCTGCTCAGGCATGATAGAGAGAAAATGCTCAGGATAGAAATACACTGAAAACTGAGCATGTGCACTAGCTGCCAAAACTGCTCTGCGAAATCCCCAATTGCATTCTGGACATGGAGAAAAGGTAGAGATAGAGAACAACAGGATCAACCAGGTTTTTTTGCAGAAAAAAGAAAATGAATCCCATAGGGACTGAATGATTATGAATAGCATGTAATACAGCATTTATTGGTTGTTTTATGATGTAACGTTAATGACACTTTAGCTCTGTACTGTACTTCAAGAGATCAGTGTGTTCCCCACCACCACAGGTCTTAGTTTCTGTTTAGGAGTCACATTCAACAGGACTTGTTGCAATGTTAAATACATTTCACCAATCATGTAAGTGGTTTCCCCAGCACTATGCTGGTGTATGGTCCTGACACTCACTGAAGCTACAGTAGCTATTTGGATGTGTGGCAAACATTGTCAACATTATAAAACAAGCTCAGCTGACTGTGATTAACTGCTACTGGAAAAAAACGTAACATGGATACACTATAATCTTCAAAAGAATATTCCCAGCTTCTGTTTATATTTTGCTATGCTGATGCAGAAGTCATTTTTGGTCACTACTAGATGCAAATCCAGGAGAAAACAGTCTGCTCATTTACGCTAATGCACTGCCCCTCCTATGTCTCCTCCTTGAGAACCAGTATCTAAACAAGACAGAGCTCTCTTCAAAGTGGTGATTGAAGCAAACAGTAGGACATGCATAGCTTGAAAGAATCTGCATGTTTTCTATGGATTCTGAAGATCTAAATTGTGTAAAGACCATGTAAACATTAAATCTATACATAGATGCAATCACTGTGCTGCAATATTTGCCCGGGTTTCCTAAATTATATCCAATATTATATATCCAATTATATTCACTACTGTATATATCCAAGCATTTTAAGTCACATTAAGGTCTAAAAAATAAATAAATGTTTGAGTTCAAATTTTGATTGGTCTTCTGTCTGTGAAATTTCCTGTACTTTTTACCTTTCATAAAAGAAATGGGGAGGCGCACTTGCTTCCACACTGGGAAGCAAAGACAGCATTAAAACAAAAGTTCTAACCCTTCCTCAGCTGTATTAAACATGTTTTTGTTTTATCTACATCTCCTGTTGGATAGATTCCTATTCTTTCTTATCTTAAGTGCTCATGCAGATACTGCTGGCCAGTAATTTTCCCCTATTCCAGCAATTAGCTTCCCTGCACAGATTGAGTTTATCTTTTGACCTGGTACTCCTTCCATGTATGAATTTTTCTTTTTTTTTTTTTTCCTGGTAACCTGCTGGGATACTTAGGAGATTTCTTATTTTTTGTCATTACTGGAAGTGAGGGGACATTCCCTGAAAGGGGCACAGATTCTGTATAAAAAAAGTTATGGCCTCTAAGGTTCCATTCACATATGAACATTTGCAATCTCATCGATGAACACAACACAGAAATGGGAGTTCTTCAAAAAGTTTGTATGTGAACACACTGCAAAATATATTCCCATAGGCAACAAGTTTAAAAGGCTAAAAATAAAACCTATGTGGCTTACGGTCAAAGTTAGGAAAGCTATAAATAATAAGAAAAGAGTTTTTATAAAAATAAAGGAACGCGATCATCGTTTAAACATTACAAAGAATATAAAAGGGAAAAAATAAGCGAGCGCTAGAAGTCAGTAAGCAGCTAAACACCAAAGGTACCAAAAAGACCTCCCAAGTAGACAATAAACATCAGGGTGTAGCGCTAAAATAACCTTAATGCTGATAAAAATAAGTAAAACCAATAAATAGTAAGTACATACAATGATAAAATGACTCAGTAATAACCTATGAATTGTGTCATTGCAATCAACTCAATAAGTATAAATATTATCAATCACAAGGTGAGTGATCAAAGTGACATGGTGCTTACATATACAAAATAAAGTGATTCAACAGTGGTGTGATATGTCACTAATCAGTGACAGTGCCAGGTATGAGTCCAAGATTAAGGTGCGTGGGAGATCGTGACGATCTTTGGGATCCCAACGATCAACGATGAATAAAGCACCTAGATCGGATGGCATATGTAACAGTTGTGCGCATAGAGACCTGGATGCTGGCAGCCATTTTGTCTCTCATGACTCTCGATTCTTCCTCCTTCTTTCTCCCTTTCGAAAGGAATGTGAGTCTGTAAGTGAACAGAGGTCAAAAGTGCATATCTTACTCCAGGGCTGTAAACCCCTAATTAGTCTGGTTCCAGAATGTCTGCTTGATAACCACTTTCCTCTGCCCGGTCGTAAAACCATAACTCAGTCGATCATGACCTGCAAGCAATTACAGCAGAGTCTGCCATAAAACGTACATCCCGCATGAGTCATTTTTCATACAAATTCATAAACTTCAGCAGGAACTAGGCACATTGATATGAAGTATACATTTGGATAGGTCATTTTAATATGAGTCACATGACACCTTACGTCCCTATGTAGCACCTACAAGAGGGTAGAAAGTAATATCTTTTATCCGGAGTGGCAGTATATGCTACAGTTTGGTATCTGCACATTTGGAATATGATTCTAAATATTAATCTGCCAGTTGCTAGGATGCTACCTGTACCTATTGAAGGTTATTGACCGTAGTATGAACTTGTAAGGCATTTGGTCCTAAACTTGGTTAACCCATCCCCAAATGCGGTGATTGGCTATTTGTTCTCAGGAGACACCCCTTTGAGATAATAGAAACAGACTGACAGCCTGGATAAAAGGGAGCTCTCCCTTTTAACATCAGGAACCATCTTTTGAGAACAAAGGCAACCTTTTGTTCGGATGATTGGACTCTGCTCAAACCAAGGACTTTTGCAAGTATTCTGCCTTCTGAGACTTCTTTCCTTTTGTTTCTCTGTTGTTTTATTACTCTCTTATATATATATATATATATATATATATATATATATATATATATATAATTTGTTACGTTTTTTTTGTAAATATTTTAATTGCACCATTTTGACCTTTTTAGTAATAAATCCTATCTTATGAAAAGTGTTGAACTGTTTTTAAAGCGTTTAATGCAAACTAAAAGAATCCCTGTCTCTGAAGAGTGCTACTGTATGTGATAATCCTCTGAATACATCTGTCTGTGGTGACAGTGTGTTACAGACGCTTATACTAATATCATAGTGTTACTGCTAAGATTTGTGAGTTTCCTCCTTCTCTGTAAAAAGGTGGTGGTGGCAGTGTGAAGGGTTAACTGCGTAATTAACATTACCCAGTAACAATCATTCTCAGGCTGCTGGCACATATTGTCAGGAATGGACTGGCCAGCAATAGTGGGACTCAGCTGCCTTATGAGCTGCAGTACCAGGGCTGGCCAGCGGGTGCTCCCAGCAATCAGAGACTCAACCTTGCAGCCAGTCAAACACCTGGAACTAATTATACTGGTGTATTTAAGGGACATTCAGACCTGCAGACTCTGCCTTGGTGTTGTGTTTCTCTTGGGCCCTGTATCCTGTTCCTGCTCTCTGTTCCTGTCTGATTCTCTGCTGACCCTGCTCTGATCCCTGGCTTGTCTGACCATTCTCCTCTGCCTGACCCTCTGTACCACGCTGCCCGCTACCTGTTGAACCTGGCCTGTGACCCCGACCATTCTCCGCTTGCTCCCCCTGTACCTACCTGCCCGACTGATATTGACCCGGCCTGCCTGACGACGCTTGCATTGTATGTACTGTTATCTGTGGGTGGTTGGTTGGTTTGTTTGCACTGTGTTATGTTTTAGTATTGCACTGCGTTTATGTTTGTATTGTTAGTGTTAATAAATTACATTGTTTATAACATATCTGAAGTCTGCGTTTCCCTGCGTTAGTCACACACCTCTGGTCATACCCGGGAGCCCTGACATTACACCAAGGCCAATCCTGACCAGAAGTGGCTGCACAGGGAAGCCATCTTGGCTTGTTGATGGGAAGGATGGATCTGGATGAGGTTGCGTATTTATATCTGCTAGTGTTTGATGACAGGGAGTATGCTTATCAAACTCTGAAGGAGTATCCCCGGGATGAACTGCTAGAATGTATACGGCTCGCTCATGTTCTAGTAGATCAGGGCACAGAATTCTCTGAGGTGCAGCCTTTGATTGAGGTTTGTGCTGAGTTGGTTTCATCTGGTACCCTCGAATGCAGGGAGGAATTTTTGCCACCATTTAGTGCAGACCAGGTAGAGTCCCTGGTATGGTTATTAGAGGATGATGTGGGTTACTTTCTGGAGCGTTATTCCACATGTTCACCACAGACACTAAGAGATTGTATAAACGCAGTGCAGTCTTTGGTCAGACAGGCTTTGTGTAAGCTCAGCTTTGTTCAACCCATACTGCAGACATGGACAGATTTGTTGCACCCAGCCTCAGTCAGCTTACAAAGACCCAGTCCTGCTTCTAATCTATTTCCTCAAAACTCTATTCCTGCATTCCCAACAGCTCCTCCTGCCCTGCTATCTACCGCATGTCAGTACCCTGTTCCCACTCGCTGCACCTATCCTGCCTTTAACCCTGTAAAAAAGCCCTCTGTAGCAACTGCTCCCTCTCCTGTTCCATCCTCCAGTTCTTCTCTGTCTCCAGCTGCTCCATTCGTTTGCAGACCTGCGTTTACTTGCAGTGCTCCAGTAGTTAAAACCAGAAAAAAGCGAAAATTCTTTCCAACCAATACCATCCTGCCAGTATCCAAACCGGTGAGCCTGCCGTCTGAGAACCTGCCTTCCGTGGTTCAGCCTGAAGCCTCTACTCAGCCTGAATCCTCTACTCGGCCTGATGCCTCTACTCGGCCTGATGCCTCTACTCGGCCTGATGCCTGAACGCAGCCTGATGCCTCTACTCGTCCTGAAGCCTCTACTCGGCCTGAATCCTCTACTCGGCCTGAAGCCTCTACTCGGCCTGAAGCCTCTACTCGGCCTGAAGCCTCTACTCGGCCTGATGCCTCTACTCGGCCTGATGCCTCTACTCGGCCTGATGCCTCTACTCGGCCTGAAGCCTCTACTCGGCCTGAAGCCTCTATTCGGCCTGAAGCCTCTACTCAGCCGGACGCCGGCATTCAGCCTGATGCCTCTACCCAGCGTGATGAACTGATCCAGCCTGACGATCCTATTAGGCCAGTTGACTCGATGCCCGCTGTTGATCCAGATGATCCGGTACCTGATCCGGTGCCCGCTGTCGTGCCAATTGACTCAGAGCCCGCTGTCGTACCTGGTGACTCGGTGCCCACTGCCTTGCCAGATGACGCGGTGCCCGCTGGCGAGCCAAATGACCTGATGCCTGGTGACCCAGTGCCCGCTGTCATACCTGGTGACCCGATGCCCGCTGTCGAGCCAGACGATCCAATGCCTGGTGACCCGGTGCCCACTGCCTTGCCAGATGACGCGGTGCCCGCTGGCGAGCCAAATGACCTGATGCCTGGTGACCCAGTGCCCGCTGTCATACCTGGTGACCCGATGCCCGCTGTCGAGCCAGACGATCCAATGCCTGGTGACTCGGTGCCCACTGCCTTGCCAGATGACGCGGTGCCCGCTGGCGAGCCAAATGACCTGATGCCTGGTGACCCAGTGCCCGCTGTCATACCTGGTGACCCGATGCCCGCTGTCGAGCCAGACGATCCAATGCCTGGTGACCCGGTGCCCACTGCCTTGCCAGATGACGCGGTGCCCGCTGGCGAGCCAAATGACCTGATGCCTGGTGACCCAGTGCCCGCTGTCATACCTGGTGACCCGATGCCCGCTGTCGAGCCAGACGATCCAATGCCTGGTGACCCGGTGCCCACTGCCTTGCCAGATGACGCGGTGCCCGCTGGCAAGCCAAATGACCTGATGCCTGGTGACCCAGTGCCCGCTGTCATACCTGGTGACCCGATGCCCGCTGTCGAGCCAGACGATCCAATGCCTGGTGACCCGGTGCCCACTGCCTTGCCAGATCACGCAGTGCCCGCTGGCAAGCCAAATGACCTGATGCCTGGTGACCCAGTGCCCGCTGTCATACCTGCTGACCCGATGCCCGCTGTCGAGCCAGACAATCCGGTACCTGATGACCCGGTGCCCACTGTCGTGCCTGTTGACTCGGAGCCCACTGCCTTGCCAGATGACGCGGTGCCCGCTGTCGAGCCAAATGACCTGATGCCTGGTGACCCGATGCCCGCTGTCCAGCCAGACGATCCAATGTCTGACCCAGTGCCAGCGGTCATGCCAGTTGACTCGGAGCCCACTGTCGTGCCTGGTGACTCGGTGCCCGCCGCTTCGTCTGGGGGCCCGAGACCTGTCGCTCCGCCTGGGGGTCCGGCGCCCGCCGCTCCGCCTGAGGGCCCGAGACCCGTCGCTCCATCTGGGGGTCCGGCGCCCGCCGCTCCGCCTGAGGGCCCGAGACCTGTCGCTCCGCCTGGGGGTCCGGCGCCCGCCGCTCCGCCTGGGGGCCCGATGCCTGTTGCCCCGCCTGGGGGCCCGATGCCTGTTGCCCCGCCTGGGGGCCCGACGCCTGTTGCCCCGCCTGGGGGCCCGACGCCTGTCGCCCCGCCTGGGGGCCCGACGCCTGTCGCCCCGCCTGGGGGCCCGACGCCTGTCGCCCCTCCTGGGGGCCCGACGCCTGTCGCCCCTCCTGGGGGCCCGGCGCCTGTCGCCCCGCCTGGGGGCCCGACGCCTGTCGCCCCTCCTGGGGGCCCGCCGCTCCGCCCGGGGGCCCGCTGCCTGCTGCTCCGCCCGGATGTGCCTCTGCCCGGAGTCCAGCCCGATGTGCCTCTGCCCGGAGTCCAGCCCGATGTGCCTCTGCCCGGAGTCCAGCCCGATGTGCCTCTGCCCGGAGTCCAGCCCGATGTGCCTCTGCCCGGAGTCCAGCCCGATGTGCCTCTGCCCGGAGTCCAGCCCGATGTGCCTCTGCCCGGAGTCCAGCCCGATGTGCCTCTGCCCGGAGTCCAGGCCGATGTGCCTCTGCCCGGAGTGCCTCTGCCCGGAGTCCAGCCCGATGTGCCTCTGCCCGGAGTCCAGCCCGATGTGCCTCTGCCCGGAGTCCAGCCCAATGTGCCTCTGCCCGGAGTCCAGCCCGATGTGCCTCTGCCCGGAGTCCAGCCCGATGTGCCTCTGCCCGGAGTCCTGCCCGATGTGCCTCTGCCCGGTGTGCCGCTGCCCGGAGTCCTGCCCGGTGTGCCAGTCTTTGATATCCCGCCAGTTACCAGACCCGGGTGGTGGAACATTTTGCCCAGCTAGGACTGTTTGGAGCGTCCTGAGGCCACTCCTTGAGGGGGGGTACTGTCAGGAATGGACTGGCCAGCAATAGTGGGACTCAGCTGCCTTATGAGCTGCAGTACCAGGGCTGGCCAGCGGGTGCTCCCAGCAATCAGAGACTCAACCTTGCAGCCAGTCAAACACCTGGAACTAATTATACTGGTGTATTTAAGGGACATTCAGACCTGCAGACTCTGCCTTGGTGTTGTGTTTCTCTTGGGCCCTGTATCCTGTTCCTGCTCTCTGTTCCTGTCTGATTCTCTGCTGACCCTGCTCTGATCCCTGGCTTGTCTGACCATTCTCCTCTGCCTGACCCTCTGTACCACGCTGCCCGCTACCTGCTGAACCTGGCCTGTGACCCCGACCATTCTCCGCTTGCTCCCCCTGTACCTACCTGCCCGACTGATATTGACCCGGCCTGCCTGACGACGCTTGCATTGTATGTACTGTTATCTGTGGGTGGTTGGTTGGTTTGTTTGCACTGTATTATGTTTAGTATTGCACTGCGTTTATGTTTGTATTGTTAGTGTTAATAAATTACATTGTTTATAACATATCTGAAGTCTGCGTTTCCCTGCGTCAGTCACATACCTCTGGTCATACCCGGGAGCCCTGACACATATATTGTGGTCCTGCGAGCTGCAAAATCTTTGTGCAGGGCACAGCTGAGAGTGGCATTGTTACGCAAGTGACAGCGCGGTTTGAGATCGGCTGGTCCTTCAGTCACAAGTTGGTGAGAAGGGCTGGGGTCTGACGCCACGCAACCGTCACAGCATACACCCACGGGTCCTTAAAGAATTGAGCTCTGTCACTTCAAATCCATTGTTTCTAATTTTTAGGAACTCATTAATGACTAGCATAGTACCACTGGATTGGCGTAAGGCCAATGTGGTGCCAATATTTAAAAAGGGATCACAATCTTTACTTTAAGTAATTATAGACCTGTTAGTTTAACTTCTATAGTTGGGAAGATACTGGAGAGTTTAATAAAAGATGACATTCTTGATTGAAAAAAAAATTTAAGCAACAGACAACATGGATTCATGAAAGACAGAAGTTGTCAAGCAAATCTGATTTCTTTTTAAGAGGAGGTGAGCAAAACCTTGGACAGAGGGATGACTGTGGACGTGGTATACTTGGATTTTGCAAAAGTGTTTGACACAGTTCCCCACACACAGCTAATGTGTAAGGTAAAGTCTACAGGCTTGGAAAAATCCGTATATGTAAAGGGATAGAAAACTGGCGAAAAGATCGTATTCAGAGAGTAGTGGTTAATGATTCATACTCTGCATGGTCTAGGGTTGTTAGTGGTGTACCCCAAGGTTCAGTGTTGGAACTTTTTAATATATTTATAAACAATATACTGTAGGGTCTGGGATTAAACATACAGTTTCAGTGTTTGCAGCTACACAAGCTATGCAGTGGAATAACGTCCTTACAGGATGTCTCCAACTTACAAGCAGACCTCAATGCACTGTTTAATTGGGTAACTGTGTGGCAAATGAGGTTTAATGTTGATAAATGTAAGGTTATGCACTTGGGGGCTAAGAATATGCATGCATCATACATAGTAGGGGGGGTACAACTGGGGGAATCAATGGTGGAGAAGGATCTGGGAGTTTTGGTAGATCACAAGACTCCAGAGAGAGATATCATATTACCCCTGTACAAATCATTAGTAACACCTCATCTGGAATATGCAGTTCAGTTTTGGGCACCAATTCATAAAAAGAACATTGGGGAACTGGAGAAAATGCAGAGAAGGGCAACCAAACTGATAAGAGGCATGGAGGAGATCAGCTATGAGGAAAGATTAGAGGAACTGAATTTATTCTCTCTTGAGAAGAGGAGATTAAGGGGGGATATGATCAACATGTATAAATATATCAGTGGTTCATATGGTGAACTCAGTGTAGAGCTATTCACCCTGAGGTCATCACAAAGGACAAGGGGGCACTCTTTATGTCTGGAGGAAAATAAATTTAATCTCCAAATATGGAAAGGCTTCTTCACAGTAAGAGCTGTGAAAATGTGGAATAGACTCCCTCAAGAGTTGGTTCTGGCCAGCTCAGTGGATTGCTTTAAAAAAGGCCTGGATTCTTTCCTAGATACACAGAATATAACTGGATACTATCATTTATAGGTAAAGTTGATCCAGGGAATATCCGATTGCCTCTCAGGAGATCAGGGTGGAATTTTTTCCCCTGCATGAGCAAATTGGATCATGCTTTTTTTTTTTTTGTCTTCCTCTGGATTAACTGTGGGTATAAGATTATAACTTTTTTTTTTTTGTTTGAACTAAATAGACTTTTGTCTTTTTTTCAGCCAGACTAACTATGTAGCTATGTAATTATCTCAGTCGCCAACAGTTGATTCTGGGGGAGTGGGCTTTGCATTCCAAGGTTTTCATGGCAATCTAAAAGCAATGGGTTTGCCCACATGTAGATCTGTTGGCATCCAGGTTCAACAACAAGGTCGACCTTTTTGTGTCCAGGGTAATGGACCCTCGTGCAGCAGGGCTAGATGCCTTAGTGATTCCTTGGAGCCAGTTTTCCCTAATTTATGCTTTTTCTCTGATTCAGCTGCTGCCATGTCTCTTACGCAGGATTCTGGAGGTGTCTTTCTGGTGATGCCGATTACCGCGGCCTGGCCCAGGAGGGCCTGGTACGTGGACTTAGTGAAGCTGGCAGTACACTGGCCTTGGTCTCTGCTAGACCTGTTGTCTCAAGGATCTATATTGCACCCAGCTTTACGGTCACTGAATTTGAAGGCATGGCTATTGAGATCCAGATCCTGAAGAATAGGGGAGTATCAGATTACGTCATCACCATTATTTTGAGCACTAGAAAAGTAGTTTTTAGGAACAATTGTTACAGAGCTTGGAAGGCTTACATTTCCTGGTATGAGGACCAGAGATGACATCCATGAAAATATATAATTGTTAGGATCCAATTGTTTCTTCAATCAGGTCTGGAAAAGAAATTTGCTGTTGGTGCTATTAAGGGCCAGATTTCAGCACTGGCTATTTTTTCCCAAAGGCCCATTGCGTCTCACTCTCTAGTTCCTACCTTTTTGTAAGGAGTAATGCATATACTTCTTCCTGTCAGGCTACCTTTATGACCTTGGGCCCTGAACTTGGTCTTGGAGGTTTTTCAGAAACCAGCATTTGAACCTATTAGGAAGATTCCACTAGTCCTGTTGGCTCATAAGGTTTTGTTTCTAGTGGCAACCACTTCTGCAAGAAGGGTGTCGGAGGTGGCAGCTCTTTTCTTGTAAAGAATCTTTTCTGGTTTTTCATCAGGATAAGGTGGTGTTGCAACCTCAGCCATCTTTTTTTTTACCCAAGGTGGTTTCTAGTTTTCATCTCAATCAGGACACTTTTCTGCCTTCATTCTTTCCTAGGCTTTAGTCAGGAAGAGAGAGATCATTGCATACATTGGATGTGGTAAGTGCTATAAGTGTCTTCCTGAAAATGTCTGCACAGGTTAGGAAGTTGGATGTTCTTTTAGTGCTGCCTGATGGGCCTAGGAAAGGACAGGTGGCATCCAAGGCAACTATTTCACATTGGATCTGCCAGTTGATCATTCAAGTCTATAATTTGAAGGGTAAGGTTCCACCCTTTAGCGTGAGAGCACACTCTACAAGAAGCGTGGGGGCATCTTAGGCGATCCACCATCAGGCGTCAGTTGCTCAGGTTTGCAAGGCTGCTACATGGGCTTCAGTTCACACGTTCACAAGGTTCTACCAGGTGGATGTCAGAGCCACAGAGGATTCTGTGTAGGAGGGGTTATATAGGGGAGGGGTTCCTCTTTGGTTGGTCAGCCAGTGTACATTCACCTATAAGTGGCATATAACCCATGAATAGTCATGAACGGCCTGCTCTGTGTCCTGTGATGTACTCCAAGAATTGAATTTTACAGGTAAGTATGTAGTAAAAATCCAGTTTTCAGCTGAAGCCTAGACACTTACTTAAAATTGCACAGTCCTAAGTTAAAGTCTGTTTGATTTTCAATGAGAGATTTTTTTCTTCTAGTAACCCTTGCAGGCTTGAGAGCTAATTCATTAAAGTAGTAAAACAAAAACAAAACAAAATCCCATAGTGCTTGTTTAGAATAACACTTTGCCTCTTAAAGTGGTTGTAAAGGCTGAAGTGTGCAGCTCCCCCAACCCCCTCATTCTTACCTGAGCCCAATCTCGATCCAATGATGTACACAAAAGCAGCAGCTCTGCCGGGTCTCACCGTCCTCATTGACTGAGACACAGCAGCAGGAGCCCCTGGCTACCACTGTTGTCGATCACAGCCAGCGAGGAGGGAGCAAGGGGTGGGGCTGAGCCATGCTCTGTTTGTTTTGCCGCCACTGGCGGGGGACCTAAGAAGAGAAGGATCAGCGCTGCTCTGTACAAAACCATTACACAGAGCAGGTAAGTATAACATGTTTGTTATTTTTACAAAAAATCTGAACCTTTAATATTACTTTAACATTTTATTTTTACCTGCTTTGTGTGTAGTAGAAATAATTTCAAAAGTCTGTGATAGTTACTGGGAAAATATGCAGCTCATTTCCATTTTATTGGCTTACTCAGTGCTACAAAACAAGCAATAATTGATAAATTCTTTTATTTACAAAATGTATGAGCTCCTTAACTTAAAATCTTTTTTTTGTTTTTACCTTTAGCTGTCATCATTATTTTGACACTGGTTTGTATTAAAATGGCAGCCAACCTACTTCTAAAGCACCCTATTTTCTGCTAGCTCTCTAGAGAGAGTTTTATTTTTGTACCTATTTAGTTATTTCTTGTACAGTCTACATGTAATAATGACTAGAGATCATGTCTCCAGTTTGCAGAATCAAGTAAGGGAAATAAAGATGTAAATTGATCTGAAAAGACTGTCTTAGAGGCACGTGACAGGGTCAGGAGCAAGGATGATTAGTGAAGACACAAGAGAAGGGTTTAAGCATTATGTGAACTGAGAATCAATTTTCTTCAAATTACATTATTTTTAAGCAGCTGTATGTTATTTCATTTCACATTTCCTCCCGCAGCAGTCTTCAATAACTTGATCATCTTTACAGATATTATGTATCTGAGATAAATGTCTTCAACATTTTTTTTCATAATTATAGGACAGGCTTTATAGTTTTCTTACACAATTTAAATTTTTCTGTGAACATCAAGTAAGTCTGTGAACATCAAATAAGAATTTCCGTGTGGCAGGACCCTTTCAAGTAATAATACAAAGGAGATTCTCCAAAGTTTTCTTGGGATGGTGATCTGCAATTACAGATTTGAACTTGCTTCTGATATCTGTTATTTCAGAAAAACCCTTAAGTAGAGCTGTCAATTTAAATAAGTAGACTTTAGCTTGCCAAATAATGCAAGCAACAGCAGCATTAAATATTGTATACTATATGAGATCGTGGCATAAAACCCTCTTTGTTACTATAAAGAATGCCCTAGAAAACCTCCTGAAGAATTTGCCTTATTTTCTCTTATGTCACCAAGTTAGGAAGTTAGAGGAAATCTCCCCAATGAAGAAGTAAAAGGTTTGGCTAGTATTCTACTTTGTCATTGTACCTGAAAAGATGTTAAAGCCTAACTCCACATTTTGTTTGGCCCTTCCACTCCTCCCTGAAGACACACTGCTCCTTTTTTTTTTTAAATTAAAATTATTTTATACATAATTTAAATCTTGCCATCTTCACATTAGTAACATGTAAAAGGTCCTTCTTTTTCTTGGTGGTGGTCTTCACTCCTGGACAAAGTGTAACATAATGATTCGTGAGCACTGCTTTTTCCATGAGTACTGTGAGCCTAATTTGCATCATGATGCTGCAACAGTATGTGGGACCATGATGAACTATAAAGCTTTAAAGAAGTGCTAAACTGTGAAAGGTGAGCTCACTGCAAACAGAGGGCAAATGAATAGTCAGAAGTATTATCTGTAGGATCCCTGCAGCTGATCTTTTCACACTTACAGACCTAATATATCTTGTTCCACACTGTATCTCTTTATGAAGGTGGCCATCTTTGAAGAGAGTAGCAGGACCTTGCTGCCTCATCTGTCTTATGTTGGAGTAATGACCGATAATCTGAAAATTGATGGGGGAATATTCAAGAAACAGCAGGAGAGGCACATATTCACATAATTAGGGCAGAGGCAGGGATATCCATGTGCTGCAGGTTATGGGGTACAGCTTCCTGTCCTGAAAGGAAATTGGTGAGCAGCGCAGTAGTGACATTAACAAATCTCATTATATTCGCAGTCAGAAGCACAGAGACTTATATTATTTTGCACAATAGATAGAGATGAGGGCAGTGGAGGGATGTGTATGCAGAGGTGGGGAATGGGAGGGAGAGTGTTGCAGAGTTGAGGAGGGGTGGATGTGAGATGTGGACAGTGTGTGAAAGGGAGCTGAACACTGCACTCTGTGTACTGTAGAGCACTCCTCAATGCTGCATTCTGTATGTTGTACACCCCTGAACTCTTTATGTAGCATACCCCTAAATCCTGCGCGCTGTACATAGTGCACTATTGAACTCTGCACTCTGTGTGTAGCACACAGAGAGGCATTTTTACAAATCAGGGACAGTTGGGGGTATGCACTCTGTATGTAGCGCACCCCTAAACCGTGCGCTATGTGCATAGCACATTCACCCTTGCACATTCCCCATAGCACATTCCTGAACACTGCGCAGTCTACATAGCACAGCCCTAAAACTTGCATATCACACCTCTGAAACCTGCACTCTGTGTATAACGCACCCCTGACCCATGCACTCTGTACATCCCGTAATACCCGTAAAACCTGTACTCTGTACATGACATATCTCTGAACTCTGCACATAATACACACCAGGTATTTAATGCTCCTTTAAGACCCTCCCACTGCAATCTGTCCACACCCACCATTTGATGCGGTTTGGTGAGGGTGGGGGCATGGTTGAGTTCCTGCACTGATTCTCTGAGAAAAATAGCCCTGCTTATCTTAACTACAAAGTTTTCATGGAATAAACAATCCCATAGTGAAAATGATAACATTTTTCTTATGTCCATTAAGACTATGAAGGTGCGAGAGCTAAAGGGGTTAAATAAGGAATACAGCCTGCTTTAGTGTGTTAAGCGAAGCCTGACTTTTCTGAAGCCTTTTGTTCTCCATTTGATACATAAAAGTCATACATTCTGTGATCTCAAGCTGTCAAAACAAGCATGTCGAGAAGCTGAGATGTTTAAGCTTTTCACACGTCAATTCTCCTCTCTAAATATTTAGCGTCTCTAGTGCTCATAATATTTGATTAATATTCTTCTTTCATGGAAGTTGTTTTATGTCACACTGTGGAAAGTTGACTTGTCGTCAGACGCTCTTAAAATATTTATTACGAGAATGAAGAAGACAAGGTAGTTTTATTGTACTTGCGGAAAATGTTGTGTAACTGTGAAGTAATGCTGGTATGCATGTGTTTTATTTTCTTGTAGCTGGCTGTGGAGGCTCGGACAGAGATAACTAAGAAAATGATAGCTACCCTAAAACAATTCATAGACAAACAAAGAAAGAAAAACACTGCAGAAACCACAGAAGAGACCTCAGTCACCTATGGCATGGCATTGAGTCATCTCCAGCAATCTCTTGCCCATCTAGAAACACTCAGTCATACTTTTATTGACTATCTGCAAAATTTGGACCAGGTAAGAATGACCTTCCAAAGCAGGAAGAAGTTATTTTTGGACTGTGTTATGTATATGAGTTTATCAGTTGGGCAGCCTGAGCAAATTTTACACTTGGAACTGACAAATCTTTGAAAAACAAAGCAATACATTTGTATGGCGAAAAATCTTTCAGATCTGAACCTTCAGCATCTGCACTTCACTTTTTTTACATTTCCAAGGGCGATGGCAATGATTTGAATAAGCCCTTAGGCTTGTATTGAGTTGGAGGCATAGGCCATATTTATACACAGGTTGTTCCTTAAAGGATACGTTCAGCTTTGTAAAAAAAAATAATAAATGCAAATTGCAGGTAAAAAAATTTGCATTTATTATTTTTTTTATTAGGAGCCTGCAAAGCATTGCACCCACAATCAGCATATTGTGGGTGCTATCTCAGGTTCCTGCAGACTGTCATTGTAGCTGTCTGTCCATACCTCATATGAGTCAGCAGTTACTGAATGACAGGAACGATCAATAAACTACAAGTGCTCAGGTAGTTCATTGAGAACTACAAGCTGTCAGCCTCAATAGCTGATGGTAGTTGTTCTCCCATTCACAGAACTTTGTGAATGCATGACATGACAGGGTGGGCAGAGCCCCACACAGCCGCAATTTTGTTTTAGTGTGGGGAGAAGATCCATCTCCTGCTTTCACAACAGGGGATCAGGAAGGGGGTTGCTGCATCAGTAACATGTTGCATGTTACACCCTGAATATGGGTGTAAGATGTTAGGAAAGGGGAACTTATTTTTTAACCACTTCAAGTCCAGACACTTTCACCCCTTTCCAGTCCAAGCCAATTTTCAGCTTTCAGCACTACCACAGTTTAAGTGACAATTACAATTTTTATCATCTTATTTAGACATGTAGAGCTTTCATATGGTGGTTTTTGATCACCACTGGGTTTATTTTTTTCTATATACATAAAAAAAAACAAAACCAAAAATTATGAAAAAAATAATAATTTATTGCTTAGTTTGTGTTATAAAATTTTGCTTCGTAAATGTGGGCCAAAATGTATCCTGCTACATTTTTTTGGTACAAATAACCCAAAACGGTGCATTTTATTTTGTTTGTGGGAAAGCTATAGAGTCTACAAACTATGGGATATATATCTGAAAATTGATCAGTTGAGACCCTAAAATGCCAGACGCTTGTATGACGTATGGAAGTGATCAGGACGCTGGTATGAGGTATGGTAGTGATCAGGATGTTAGCATGAGGTATGGTGGTGATCAGGACTCTGGTATGGCATATGGGGTGATCAGGATGCTGTTATTGGGGTTTGGCGGTAAACAGGACACTGGTATGGCATATCAGGTGATCGGGGTGCTGTTATGGGGCATGGCGGTGATCAGGATGCTGGCATGGGGTATGGCGGTGATCGAGGCACTTGTATAGTGTATGGCAGTGATCATGATGCTGTTATGGGGTATGGCAGTGATCAGGGCACTGGTTTGGTGTATGGCGGTGATTAAGACATTGGTATGCTGTATGGCAGTGTTATTGTGAGCACTTGGACAGGTGACAGGGGCTGCCTGAACTTTTTATTGTTCCTACACTGGAGCAGGGATCAGGGACACTGGGTCTGGCTGGCACAGCAGTCTGTGAGTGTACATGCAGGCTTACAGGCTGCTGTACACTCACAGGCTGCTGCATCTGTTCTCTCTGCTCTCACAGTGAAAGCGGAGAGAACCGATCTTTAGTATCAGTTTCTAGTGTTTATTATGTGATTGCAGTGATTGGACACAGCAGTCACATAGTAAACCACAATGTGATCACCCAGACACATCACTCCTGGGTGCGCTCTGTGAGCCGCGCAATGATTCTGCTGTGAACTTTGAGGCTAAATTGTTCCACAGTGTCTGTGAAAAATATAAAATAATAAATGAGGATTTTGTTTATTGAGAGTAAGAAGGTGGAGCTCATATTTCCCTTGCTTTTTTTATTTACATATCTAACATATTTAACAGTTTGATTTTTTTTAATTCAGGTAAATAGGAAATGTAAGAATGTTGCACATTTATAGCCAACAGGTGATATCCCGGGCTGTTTTTACGTTTCTTTGTCTATACTTAGCTTATTTCTTGAAAAGACTAATCCTGTTGTTCAAAGAGCTCTATAACTGAAGTTTACATTTACGGTCGTATGTTAATGATGTAGTGGAGCGAGTTATCACCTTCTCCTTCTGCTCTGCCTTCTCTGTACATATCAAGCTTTAATTAGGTTTTAGTCAAAATCAAACAGCTGCTGCTGTGCTCCCTCTCTAGAAAACACATATTTCATTATGATACCAGCGTCATGGGTGCATTAATGTATTTATTAGATTTTATAAATAGTAAAAAATTTAAAATGTATAAACCTTAAAACAAATAGACCCAAAGCCATTGTAGTTTTCCTGTTAAGAACAACAGAAAACAAGCACAAAATGAAAAAAAATTTTCCCATGCATTTTGTTTTTGGATGCAGTGTAGAAAAGTTAACACATTATACCAAGGACCCATTGAAACGTAGACACCCAAAATAATTTTAGCAGCTTCAGTATGCATTGGTTAACTTGACAATAACGTCATAACTAAGGTGCTTACCTAAAGCATTTTTGTCTTTAACAAGCACTTACATAAATCCCCTGCCTGCGTTTTATGTTTTGTTTTTTTTTTATAATCTCTTTTTGATTAAAATAGATTTTCAAACACAATAAAAAAGAAATATAAAATACAGAATCGAAATAGAAACAGACATGCTGTGAACACATATCCTTATGCCTTGTTCCCATCTGCCTGTTGTCAGGGCAGCAGGTACAGGTGTTCCATATACTTTAGGGCTCAGTAGCCATGCAGGAGCTGTCTCTGCACATGGCCAGTAAGCTCCAGAATGACAAGCTGGTTGTGTCATAACAAAACAATTGTAACATAACAAAAACATGAGTTTGATGTCAAGGGAGAATAACACAAAAAATGATTCAGGGTACAGACATGGAAGAGAATGGAAAAATGGCAGGATGCATACTAGTTAACCTCAGAATAACAATGATCACAAGGTACACCATTCCAAACATAAAGTAAGCATGAAAGTCTGCAAAGGGAAGGTTGACAGGACATGATATTATGCAACTTCAAGTGCTAAATAATGAAAAACATGCTAAGCACATTTTAACAATTATCTGGGATGTGGTATCATCATCTAAGTTCACCAATGGAATGCCCTAGTGGTCACAGTAGTCAGGGGATAGTACCGTCTGGGCTGTCCAGTTCTATAGAGTAATACGTGTATCCAGACTAGACATCATGAAATTTATCAAGGTTATTTTTAACCATATATACCCAACGTTCTGCCTCAATTATCTTCTCTACTTCCCGCTTCCAGTCCTGTATAGTTGGACACTGTGTTTATATGACTTAAAAAAGGAGGGGGTAGCGTGGAATAAATAATGAGGAGGGGAAAATTTGATGGGTTTAAGAGTAGTTCTCTGAATCAAGGGGAATGGTCTCCAAAATTTTTGAATTTTGGGGCAATGCCACCAAAAGATACATAAAGGTACCTTCCTGAGGGCAGCCTCTCCAATAATAATGGTCAGTTTCCAAGAAAATCTTAGCCAACCTTGAGGGTGTCCTGTACCAGCAGGATAAAAATGTATACCACAATTATTGGGTCTTAGAGCTAATGGAAGAGATATGCGATAGATTAACTATTTTTTGTAATTGGTGTGTCAAAAAAAACAGTTCTAATTCCCATTCCGTTGTAAAGTAGGGAGTGGTCTGGGAATGGATAGATATCAGACACTTATACATTTGGGCAGCACAGTTGCTGAAGGGTTAGCACTTCCGACTAGGGTCGTTGGTTCGAATCCCAGCCACGGCACCTCCTGCCTGGAGTTTGCATTTTCTCCCTGTGCATGTGTGGGTTTCCTCCGGGTACTCCGGTTTCCTCCCACACGCCAAAGACATGCTGGTAGGTTAATTGGATCCTGCCTAAATTGGCCCTTGTATATGAATGTGAGTTAGGCACCTTAGATTGTACGACCCTTGAGGGTTAGGGACTGATGTGAATGTACAATATAGTAAGTACAGTAAAGCGCTGCGTAACTTGATGACGCTATATAAGTGCCTGAAATAAATAAATAAGCAGGTGTTTGGATTTTCCAGGGTTCTTACACATAGATTCAAAGGACATTAACAAGTCATTTGGACGTGCTTTAGCAGAAAATGTAGCTGCTTATGATGCCAGAAGTCCATGCCTCAAAGGAGCTTCGTAATCTCTCCATAGGTACCAATCGTCCCATAGGGGCAAATTTTGAGTAAGTAGCTTCCCCTTCCTTACCCCAGGTGTTGAAAAAGGAGACATCTTCCCCAGGAGGAAACCAGGGGAAACCACCTAGTGGTACCACAGGTGAGATGGGGGGGGATCTCCTGTTCCATTAACCTGGTCCCAAAC
Organism: Staurois parvus; assembly: GCF_062004578.1. Lineage (NCBI taxonomy): Eukaryota > Metazoa > Chordata > Amphibia > Anura > Ranidae > Staurois > Staurois parvus. Next base: position 3,266,163 of record NW_028317894.1, on the reverse strand, counting down.
TCTGTGTGTTCAGTATAAGCAGGCTTGTCCCCGAGCTGTACGTGGAAGCCAAGGGGCTCCAGCCAGATTCCTGCCTGCAGTAGACTTTTCTAGAGTAACCCATATCTTCTCTTTCGAGTGGTGGCACCAGTTGATAATGCAAACCAACGCCACAGCCTTAAAATGTAAAGAAACGTAAGGCACCCCTAAACCCCCATCTTCTTTAGGTTAACGAAGAAGTGAATATGTCAGTCTAGGCTGTTTCCCCTGACATATAAAAAAATTTAATCAACCAGCGTAAATGACGAAAAAACAGAAGCGGTAAATATATGGGGCTGTGGAAAGCAAATACAGAATTTAGGCAGAATCGTCATTTTAAGTTTATTCATGTGCCCCAGCCATGTGAGGGCAATATTTTGCCATGCTCGTAGGTCCCTTTCTACCCCCTGTAAGAGTGCACCGTAGTTTGCAAAAGACAATAATTTAGGATCCAGGGACGTATGAGTGCCTAGATATGGCAAACGTATGCAACTTCCACATAGTTGGAAAATCAGTCTGGGGTTGTGAGATAAGATCCGGTTGAATCGTGACCAGGAGAATTTCCAAGTTTCCGTAATTCTGAAATTATAGAGATGTCCATATCTGTGAAATTCCAACATCAAAATCGGTAAGGTGGTAAGTGGCTGGGATACATAGAATAAAATGTTGTCAGCATAAGCAGACAGTTTGTGAACTCTAGACCCAATAAGTACCCCTTTGATGACATAATTTTGTAAAATTTTCCTTAGGAGCAGTTCTAACACTAAGGCAAACAAACGTGGGGACAAAGGGTACCCCTGTCTGGTGCCATTACAAATACTTAACGGGTCAGAGAAGGTCCCATTCACTTTCACTCTAGCTTCTGGGTCATTTTAAATGGCCGAAATCCACCCCATCATTTTCTGCCCTAGGCCCAGTTTGAGTAGGGTCTCCATCATAAACATCCAATCCACCCTGTCAAAAGCCTTTTCGGCATCAGTCGACAGGACAAAGAAGGGGGATTGGATGCGGGCCATGTCATGTCCAATGAAGAATATTAAGGGCTCAAATAGTGTTGTTCGGAGCCTCCCTACCCACAATTAATCCTGTTTGAATCAGGGTGGATGACTGTAGGGAGGAGATTCTGCAGCCTAGTGACTATGATCTGGATTTAACAGAGAGATATGACAATAGTTCTGGCAGTATGTGCGGTCTTTTCCAGGTTTTGTTATAACAACGATATGGACAAGCAGAGCTTCTTTAGATAGAGGGTTAGAGGAGGTAGTTGCATTAAAGTAATTGCACATGGGCTCAGCCAAGAGATGTGCCATTCTCTTATGATAAGCATTAGAAAAGCCTGGGCCAGGGCGAGATCTGAAATGACCAAGAACAACTCTGAAGGGGTGAAAGGGCTTAAAGTCCTCTACTACCTCTGGGGAGACCAGGAAACTCCACATCCTGTAAATATTGTCGTATTAAGGTTCTCTGGCTGTCTGCTTGGGGCAGGTAGGGTGGAGGTTTATGGTTATAGAGGGAGCTATAGTAGGACCTGAAAGCTGCAGCAATGCGATCTGAATCTACCACTTGTCTGTCCTGAACAGTCGATTTATGAACATGGGAGAGTGCCTGCCTTTTGCGGAGGAAGCAAGCAAGAGGACAGCCGACGTTTTTCCTGTGTTCATAAAATTTGTGAGCAGAGTAGCGCAGTTCATTCTGAGCTTTCCTTTCAAGGCAGTCAGATAGTTTGGACCTCAAGTCCATCAATGTCATCAAGTCAGACAGTTGTAGTCAACTCTTGTGCGTCTGTTCAAGTAAGCAAGTTTTAGCAACCAAGTTGTCAGTTTCTTTACATTTGGCTTTCTTGATTCTAGAACCATGGGCAATCAAGACCCCCTGTATCACCGTCCTATGTCCTTGCCACAGTGCTCGCGTGGACACCTCATCAGTGGAATTTATTTGGAAATATGTGGTGATGGAGGATTTGATGGCGATATGGGTGGTATCGTCTAGCAAAGATTCATTCAAGCGCCAAGTCCAAGCAGGGCTGTGGGAGGCGTATAGGATCAAGATTATAGAGACTGGGGTGTGATCGGATATAGTTATTGGTCCAATGTCCGTGCTGTTGAGCCTGCAGAGGTAGTATTGGTCTATATATAGAAGTGGTCAATCCTCAAATAGGAATTATGGACATGGGAATTATAACTATAGTTGTTAACAGAAGGGTTATCCACCCTCCAACTCCACTAAGTGGAGGTCTTGTAGAAGTTTACGAAAATGCTTAAGAGTTTTAAAGGAAAAATATGATTTCCTTGAGGAAGTGTCCAGTTGAAGGTTAGGAGGAAGATTAAAGTCCCAACAAGTAAGAGGAAGCCTTCCTTAAACTCAAGAAGCCTCCCCATTACAGTGGAGAGGAGATTAATGGTGCAGGTATGTAAACATAGTATACATCTCATTATTAATAGTGCCCTGGAGAAATACTGTATATATCTGCCTTCCTGGTCATCACTCTGGGCGAGATGGATAAAAGGACACGAGTTTTGGATGGCTATCGCTACACCCCTCTCTTTAGCTATTGGAGAAGGACATATAAACCATTGGTTAAATACTGACTGTGAAAGATTAGGTGTAGAAGTCGCCGTGAAATGGGTCTCCTTAATCAGTAGAACAGTTGGGTTCAGGCGGCGGAGTTCCTACCACAGTCTCCCACGCTTAGGTGGTGAGCATATGCCATGGACATTATAGGAAATCACCAACAATTTGGACGCCATGATGCCAAATACAGAGGGAGGCTGGAATATGCACCTCAGGACACCCAGCACAGGGAATAATGCACAAAAGGAGGATATCACAGACCTCATGCAGTTCAAGAAACCTCCAAATGTACTCATGTTCAAAGAAGAACACCAGTAAATAAACAGAATAAATTCTAAACAAAGAGAGAAGGCAATAAACCATTGCAGAATGTCGCAAGCGGCAAACCGTGGAAGTGGTGGGACTGGGTGTGCACCCCAAGAGGCGCACGGCCGGGCCCTCCCGATAAACTGTAAACTACAGTATGATCTCCATCTATTGGAGCTAAACCTATTTGGGGGAGGTAGTTAGCCATGGATAGGAGGCAGCAACCCTACCCAGGGCTAAGAGTAATTACTAAGCAGGAGCAGGAAGACCAACACAAATGAAAACAAAGCAAGTAATGACATCAGTGCGGGGGAGCAGGAACTCCATGGTGTCCTCCAGTGATGCGAAGCCAGGGGAAAGTGGATGGGGGCTGTAAATGTCACCAGTGCAGGGAGCAAAAAATTATTAAAAATGTGAGGTGGCATAGAAATCTTCATTTGCAAACGGGAACATATGTATGTGCCACGAAAAAAAAAAGAAAAACAAGATAGGTTCACTGTAAGGACTCTGGCAGAGACTTCCATAAGGCAATTTCCAGCTTTAGGACTCATGTAGGGAGTGAACAAACCAAGATGGCTCATGAGAGCGGGTGGAGGTACCAGAAAGTCCATTTTAGGAAGATGTCAGGTGTCCTGTCAAGGGGAAGCAGAAGATACACCCCTCCATTGGCGTTGACGCTGACAAGAACACTGGGGAGCTGATTGCCAGCGCTTCAGGCCTTGTGGGACAGGTACGTCCCTTGTAAAGTTCCAGTCCTGGAAGCCTACCTGAGGAAGTTCCAGTGTCGCCAAGAATTTAGGCAGGTCATGCTTATTACAGAGGATTACAGATTTCCCGTTTCTTCATGTGGTGAGGTGGAAGAGAAATACCCATCGATAAGTCGCCCCCTCTTGGTGCAGAACCGCCAGTGCAGGGCCCAGGGCTCTTCTCATCATAAAGGTGCATTTAGATAAATTGGGAAAAAATGGAAGGCGTTCCATTTCGAATTCCGCATATTGCCTCCCACACATGGCAGACATAATGACCTCCGTAACTGCATGCTTATGCACCTTACAGATAACATCCCAGGGTTTGTTGACATCCTGGAGTGGTGGTAATAAGGCCCTATGTGCACAGTCTATCTCTACCTTGGCTGACATGAATTTACCCAATATAAGACCGAATATCCCCTGAAGAGTGGGGATCAGGTCTTGCGCGTGAGTAGCTTCAGGCAAGCCCCTGATCCATATATTTTGCCATTGCTCATAGTCATACAACTGTAATAGAAGGCACTCAATCATAGCATCATGAGTATGGGAAGCATCCCCCAGTTTGGCCACCGCATGAGCCATTTCTAAAGTGTCCACCCCATTGTCTATTGCTGTATTCTCAGTCCACACTTTATCTAAGACCTCTTTAAATTAAGATTCCACAATAGCAATCAGCTGTACCATATCCGCTTTAGTAGGAAGGGCTTTAATGTGTTCTTTTATGTCCCAGTCTCCTGCGAGATTGTCTATTACTGAGCCTGCTACTAAGTGCTGTGTAGAAGCATGTGATGGAGCAGGGCTTGTGCTTTGTACCTGGGTAGAGCTGACAGCATCACCATGGTCAGAGGCAGCGTGTGAAGAGGAGGATGGAGACGCATGGCAGTCCAGTGCTATCTTGGATTTCTCATGTCGCATTCCCAGTAAAGTAGGAATCCAGTGCTCCAAAGTGAGTGTGCATGGCCCGGGCAGGCGTGGAGGATGCCCGCTGTTTCCGCAGCATGTTAACTGGTCGGTGTGTCGGCTCCCATGCTCTGTAGAGTGGTAAACAGCCCCGGGTAGACAGGAACTCTCAAGTTGCATGTCCTCATGTTTGCATGGCCAGACCACGCCGCCCCCCCCCCCCTTTTTGTTGTGTTTTATTAGGTGTTAAATGGCCAAAAATGTTTTTAAAAATGCATGTTATATTTAAATTGTATGTCCAGCCAAATATTTTTTGTAATATAGTGAAAATAGAGATGAATTAGTACTGGTGGGTTTATGTTCTTATCCATGACTCATTAAAAATGATTTCCTATCACTTACTTTTTACAGTGATAGTGGTTTAACCAGATAGGATGTATGGCAAAATCTGCAACAGGGGCAGATACAGCACTTAAAAACTACAGTATATACCATACACTTCCTGTATCCCAGCACTGAAGGGAAGGCTTACTGTGAGTGGAGTTATTTCTGCCCACATTACAAGTAAATGCCAGCATTGAGGCACTCTACAGCCCATTAATTTTACACTGCCCTGCTATTGTGCGGCCCTCTGGAAGTGTTGTTGGCCTCAGGTGAGGCTCTCTATGATTTTCAAGTTGGCCACCACTGATTTAAAACATAGGGGATACATCCTATTCCTATCCTACTGCTATTTTAAAAAGCCCTCTCTGGATCCCACCAGTCTTAACAACCTACAACCTATTTCCTTGCTCCCCTTTACCTCCATACTCCTTGAATGCTTGGTCTACAACCACCTGAGCTACCACCTCATTGAGAATAACCTTCTTGATCCTCTTCATTTTGGGTTTTGTCAAAGAAATTGCTCTCCTAAAACTCACAATTTACTAATGGCTAAAACCATTGGTCACTATTCTGTACTTTTACTCTTGGACCTCTCTGCAACCTTTGATACAATTGACCTCCCCCTCCTCAAATAACTCAATTACTTTGGTCACTGTAATGGTACTCTTTGATTGTTCTCACCTTACTTATCTGACTGCACCGTCAGTGTCAATTACAATTCTACCTACTCCTCTTCTCTGCCTTTTGCATCAGGGTCTCCCAAGGTTATTTTCTTGGACCACTCTTATTCTAGATCTACTCCTCCGTGGCTGATAGCCTCTCATAGCTTTCAATACCATTTCTACGCTGATGACACCCAAATCTGTCTTTCTACCCTTCAGCTCACTCCATCAGTCTCCTCACGCATTATTAATTTGACAGACATATCAGTCTGGATGGCATACCACTTCCGTAAACTCAATCTATCCAAAACTGAGCATATATTTCTTACCCCACGTACTTCTCTGTCAAGATTGATGGCACAACTATAAGCTCATCCCTGCATGCCAGGGTGCTAGGTGTAATAATGGACTCTAAACTCTCCTTTCAGCCCCACATCCAATCACTGTCCAAATCGTGACGCCTCAATCTCTGCGACACCTCCAAAATACCAATGACACCACAATGGTTATAATTTGCTACTTGGTTATCTTTCGCCTTGACTACTGCAACTCCCTCCTTATTGGCTTACGTTTTCATAGAATATCCCCTCTTTAGTCCATCATGAATGCTGCTGCCAGACTCATTCACCTTACCAACTGTTCAGTGTCTGCTTACCCAACAAATATAATTCAAAATACTAACAACAGCTCACAAAGCCATCCAGAGCTCTGCCCCCAACTACATTACTAACCTTGTCTCAAAATACCAGCCAAATCATTTTATTGGTTCTTCCCAAGACCTCCCGCTCTCTAGTTCCCTTGTCACCACCACCCATGCTCTCCTCCAGGACCTCTACAGAGCTTCTCTCATCCTCTGGAACTCCTTACCCCAATCTGTCTGACTGCCTCCTATTCTGTCCACTTTTAGGCAATCCCTGAAAGCCCTTCTCTTTAGAGAAGCTTATACTGCCTCCACCTAACAACTGTACTTTGACTTTCTCCATCATCTTAATCCCCCACAGTTACTACCGTTTGTATCACTTGACCCTCCCTTTTAGATTGTAAGCTTTACCGACCAGGTTACTCTGATTCCTCTTGTATTGGATTGGATTGCAACTATACTGCCTGCCCTCATACTTTGAAGCACTACGCAAACTGTTGGCGCTATATAAATACTGTATAATAATAATTTCCAACAGTTCCTACTTTCTGAAACCATTGTTAGCAGGACAGTAATAGAAGAGAAATAAAAAACCTGAAGAGCAACAGCCCGACATGGGTTCAAACCATCCTCATTCAGCCCTGTCCCTGTCAAAAAAATATGCATTTTAACAGCTTATAATATTTTTAAAACTTTTCATTTTATTTTAAATAACTTTAAACAGAGAGCCATAAATGCAACAAAAAACATACAAGACACATCCGGATAGTGATGTTGTCTTTAAGCAACATATCACAAGAGAATACAGACAGTGTAATGTAGAATATATATATGCTGAAAGTTGTAGATGGGTAGGAGCAATACAAATAACCTAGGGAGTCGGCCTAGTCCACACCTCAGAATATGGATGAAAAAGTAAATTTTCTACAGGTACAGTATAAGCCAATGTGTGTATGAGAAACAATATTAGAGACAGGAAAAGCCCCTGGAAGGAAAGTAGGGGAGCTGGTCAATAGAAAGAGAAGAAGGAGTTTGTGTTAGAATCTCTGGTAGGAAATAAGACAAGACAAGAGCTATGGACACAATATAGAAAGATAGCAAGGAATCATATAGAGAACCAAAAAAATGACACCACATCCCAAGATGAACAAATCAAACAAAAATAAATAGTGGGACTTTCAAGGTGTAACCTCTCAACAGAACATACAACTAAGAGTAGATAAAAAAATCTTTATTCACACCTGATAAAAGCAGCTAAATATTCAAATACCTCAGCCATATGTAGCATCAAGTGTAAACCATTACTCATACACTTAAAAAGAGGCCAATGAATTCCAAATACCAATACACTAATTATTACAGATTATATTTCCAATCCAGATGACTAATAACAATGGAAACACTTCACTTTGTTAGGTCAAAAGGTATTTGGCATGGCCAAATTTGACATGTTTCACTTGTGTACTCTTTGTTGTCTTATTTTCTGAGAGGTTACATCTTGAAAATCTTGTTTATTTTTGTTTGAAGAGCTAGGGATACTGTGTTGAATATGTAGACTGTTGATCAGTGTTCAGGTGGTAAGAGAAGGGAATGTGAACAGCAGCTAGGCCATCCATGTATATCTGCAGTTGTCAAATAAATCCTGTGTTCAGTCCCAGGCCTCCTCCATTTTGATTATTTGGTTCACTCTACTCCACCAATAACCAACATGAGGAATTGGGACAGATTGCTAGTGCCTCGAATTTGACTGCGTTAAAGAGATGAATTGTCACGTGATGTGATATTTGTGGGTATTCCATCCAGCCAGAAAATACTGGTTTAGTGCTTGCTGCCCCAGTTTTATTTCAAAAGAAAATTAAAGTTACATCAAGCCTCCTGGTTTCCTCTCACAGCACTGCTGCTTAGGCCTCAAGACTAGGCCTTTGGTGTGGTCCCTCAGCACCACTATGCTCATGTGCAACTCTGCACTTCTCTCTCAGCTCTCACAACTCTCTTGCTCTCTGCTGCTGTTACCCATGCCCTCGCCTCTGGGCAGAGGACTGCCTGTCTCCCGGGTGTGACCCTGAACTCCTGTCAGGCCCTTGAATATAAGAGCTGTGCACACCTGCACACACTTCCTGCTGATCTCCAGTAAGACCTGAACATAGGGATAGAGGCTTCATTCATTCTAAGACTTTGTTACCCACTGCACTCCAGAACTCACTTTGGGAGTTACAAAACCTGTAGAAAACCAAAAAAGCAATTTTCTCCACTCATAAAAGACATTCTGGAGTTCTTCCCCCTACCTCCTTGAGAATGCTTTGTGCCATTTACCTCTTATTACAGTGATGGCTGGGGGGAACGATCAGATATTTTTGTAATGTGTCATGTATGAATTCCCAGAAGGATCTGATAAGTGGGCATCCCCTCCAGAAGTGGAGAATAGTGCAAGTATCAACACAACTAGTAGTTTATGAGCAGGTTCTTGGTTGTTTGAATTTATGCTTGAGAGTGCATTTTTTTCCATTTGTCCTCCATAGTGATATGTAAATCCTTTTCCTACCGAATTTTAAAGTGTGGAGGGGATGCCAGTTTGTTTCTATTGAGAAACCTTTTTAGTTTAGTAGTAATTTTTGTCAATGATTTGGAAGCAACCATACGGTAGGTATTCTTGGCTGTTAGTCAATAATAGTGTGGCCTAGGAGCTAGAACCCAACACTGCTGCAAGCTTCTAGTTTCATAAGACAACATAAATTAATTATACCTCATCATGGTGCATTATTTGGGAGCTTTTTTTTTTTTTTGCATCAGAGTTTGACCTGCTGTAATCCCAATCTGCAACATAAACGTTTCTCTGTATGTTGGGGACCTCGCTAAATTTTTCAGATTATGTGGTCAAAAGTAAAACCACCCACATTCGACATAAGTAATCAGCTAAGAGCTGGTCCTGGAGCTTTACATTTCGGTACAAAGACTTCTGGAGCTACTTTTTGTACAAATAAATAGCTAGTGGGCATAATCTGTTTTTGTAAATTTACTTGTGATTTCTGTGTTGACAAGAAGTACCATATGTATCAAATGTATTTCTGGTAAAATATAATCCTGTTTGATATATTCTTTGTTATTAATTCAGGTTCTTTTGTAGCTGAATGTCTTTTTTATCCTTTTTGCTGGCTTCCTGCTGAGATTAAGTGCAAGTCCCGAGCCTCTGACCTACTTTGAAATTCTCAGGCATACCCAGGACAATAAATTACATTCTGCCTGGGGTTTAGCTTTTGCCCACAATCTTCCCCTTATGCCGGGATAAATATGTTTTTGTTGGTATTAAAATGATTTTATTTGTCCAACAGAGACTTTTACTGTAGGAAGAATTCTTGTTTAGCCAGAAGTAAGAAACATGTAAATACAAGTATTTATATTTGTGCATGAAGAGGTGTAAAGTATTTCTCACTAAGAGGAATGTGCATTTACAGAGTGTAATCATATAATTGGGCAAATGGTTGGGAGCTAAAGTGCACATGTCCTGTTAAGGAAATCTAGTCCTATATTTGTATGACTTATGTTCTTCCCACCTCCTACATACAGTTCTAGAATGTTAGGTTGTGGGAGTGATGGTCTGAGATGCTGAAGGGAAGAGAGAATTAATGATGGAAAACAGAATAAAGAAACCAGTGACAATTTTCACTGTGCAACATCATCTCTGAATAAAAATTATATCTGACATGCTTACCTCCCCTACATCCTAACCTACTACCTCTGCCCTGGTAACACGTAACCTAGATGGAGCCTCATAATGCTACAGCAGGCTCTAAACACAAAAATGTAAACGCCTCCTCTCTTCCACAGAAGATGCAGAAAATATTGTTTTCCATGGGGACAATTTAACTTGCCTCAATCCCCAGTCCTGCAGTCTAACTTCCCTCGAAAGTGCTGGTGATGACCCAGCCTCTTAGCAATTGCCCCCAATTTGTAGCTGGAAAAATAGGACTGAAGTGAGGGCTACAGCTCAACTATGGGTTATGGTAGCTAATACTCTGTGTTTGTGTAATATACCCCCTCCCCCCCAAATATTGTCCAGCCCAGAGTTGAGCTTTAAAGGAATGTATAAAGGTTTGTGCATATTTTGTTATAATCACAAGTAAAAAAAATAAATACATTTTTCAAATAATTAGTGTGTATTTATTTCCAAGTTCTTGTTTGCTCCTCTGTTGAAATAGCTGTTATGGAGCTCAGTAGCTCAAGCTGAAATTTATACAAACATGATTAATTTAGGGCAATGACTCCTCTTCCTTCCTGTTCCTGTGTGGGACTGGTTGTACAAACCTTCATTCAGAGTGACTGAATCAAAAAGCAAGCAGATTTTGTTGTGCTGTCTAGTATCTTTAGAAAACCCTGTACTATGGGTCCATTTGTTGGGCCCTGCAGCAGTTTTTACTTTTCTCCTTTTCAAGTCTGTTTGCCCACAAGAATAAGAAACTCTATAAGGTAATAGTTACCACTTGTAGCTTAGATAGAACTGAGGACTTTCTCCCTGCACCCATGCATAGGTACAGGGTCTGTACAAAGGGGTCCAGCTAACCCACTGATATACTTATTTTCCCAGCAGTCCCCTGCTGTTCCAGCTGCTGCCTTTGCTGGTGAAAATGACCATTACTTCCTTCCATATGACAGTTATTTGTTCTAGAAGTCAATCACTAAGCCTGAGGACTCATGATGGAACATCTGGTTTCACTGCTCCTTCTAGTGTTTGACACCAGTTGATGATTGGCGATTTAAAGTAGAACCATAGGCAAGATATTTGTTATTTATTTTACAGTAAGGAAAGGTTATAACCCGTGTCAGTTTTTTTCTTTTCATATGGGTCCCATTGGGCAGGTTTACCGTCACTTCCTGTCACATAGCCAAAACAGGAAATCCCTTCCAATTGGAGCCCCCCAGATCACCACAAATAGTGTTTACATTGGGAGATTACTACTCTATTACATTTCTGGGGAAAACCCAAAATTTGGGATTTTGATTTACTTTCACTTTCAGTGATAATGGAAATCATGACAAATCTCCCTTACTGGGAGAGATAGCAATAAAAACTGACAGGTGCTCTAATCCATTTCTACTCTTTCCAAAACTAAAAATAAAGAAAAAATTTGCCTATAGTTATACTTTAAGCGCTTTCCTGCCGCCCTATAGCAGATATACTGCTACAAGGCGGCAGGGCAGGGGTGTGCAAAATCACGTATGTAAACGTGATTTGTCATTCCAGGTAGGCGGCGTGCGCAAGCTGTGCATGTGCCCTACCCACGCCGCCAGCTGCGGCTGTCAATCACTGGGTCTCAGCTGGTGATTATCCTCCGGCGGCCAGTGATTACCGAGCATCTCCAATGGGAAGGAGGACTGTTTTGTTTACTAACAGTCCTCCTCAATGTCAGCTCGGGCACACTGCTCTGGATGGCTGTGAACAGCACAGCCATCCAAAACAGTGTGATTACAGTAAAGCACACAGACACCGCCCCCTAGTAACACACTCCCTGCACACAGTTAACCCTTTGATTAGCCCTCATGTTAACCCCTTCCTGCCCAGTGCCATTAGTACAGTGTCAGTGCTTTTTTTTTTAGCATTGATCACTGTATTGGTGTCACTGGGGATGTCAGTGACACCAAGTCAGTTCCCTCCAGTGTCAGAATGTCTGCTGCAGTCCCTCTATAAGTCACTGATCGTCGCCATTACTAGTAAAAAAAAAAAGTAATTCCAACATTTATACCGCCATTTGTAAATGCTATAACTTTCACGTAAACCAATTCATTTACACGTACTGAGATTTTTTAAAAAAATTTTTAGTAAAGATATGTTGCATAATACATCTTGGCCTAAATTTAGGACGAAATTTAGATTTTTTTAAAAAAAATTTTACTGGACATGTTTAATAGCAAAAAGTAAAAAATATTGGGGGTTTTTTTTCAAACTTTTTGTTTATAGTAAGAAAAATAAAAAGCACACAGGTGATCAAACACCACCAAAAGAAAGCTCAATTCATGGGAAAAAAGTACAAAAATTTAATTCGGGTGCAGCATTGCATGACCATGCAATTGTCAGTTAAAGTAACACAGCGCCGTAACGCAAAAATGGCCTGGTCAGGAAGGGGGGTAAATCCTCAGGAAGGCAAGTAGTTAAAGAGGAAGTACACTGAATCTGGGCAACACAAACCAAAAACATTCATGTCTCCATGCTTTATTTTGCTGTAAAATCACTTTGAAAAACACCCTTCTAGCATTTCTGGTCGCGGCCATCTTAAGTAGGGGCGAATGAATTTACTTCCTGGAAGCTGGAATTCTTCTGGCTTTAGCTCAGACATGAGGGCCTGCTTAACTGAGAAAGCCTCTCCTCCCCTCCCCTCCCAAAGACTCCTGGGATGTATGGCACCATTTGCCTAGGTATGAAAACCAGAAAGTAGAAATATAGAAGAAATGTGAGAAAACAAAATTTTAAATAAGCAAATATGATATACGTTCCTATCTATTTACTAATATTAGCAGAAATAGTGTTGATTGAAAGAGTGAAGTTTCACTTTAAATGTCAGCTGTGTTAGAGGACAGAGTGGCAATGGGGTGCTGGCAAGGTGAGGATCAGTGGGTGAAGGGGTTGCCTTTTTAATAGGCAAGATTAAAGTTTCTCTTTCTAGGAAATAAAGTAGATTGTTCAGTAAACCTCTTTGCTTAATATTTAGCAGTCAGTTGCTTCATTCAGTAATCAACATCTGTTCATATAGTTTTAGGCTAATCATATTAGAAAACAGTTAATTGAATAGAAGAATCCAATCTTATGTTATGTGAAAGTAGGTCAGTTTACTCAACCCAGAACTTACTAGTAGAACGTTATTAAATGGTGCTCTGACTTCTAATATCTTCTAGGAAACCTTTCTATCCTAGTTCTGTTCTTATCCACAATGGCTTTCTGAATATTCCCACCTACCCTTGTGAGTTCCACCTCTTGTGTATTCTGCAGAGTTAGAACCTCTGTTAACTTTATATTACCATGAAGAGATAAGGGGCTATGAAGCACTGAATTCCCTGATGCAATTCAATTCCACTGTGAAGGGTGTTTTCTGGGGCAGAACTTTCACATGGGAGCTCTTTTAAGTGCACAATGGCCACTATGCTTTTAATTAAAACATGAGAAATACAGGAAAGAAATTACCTTCAATTCTCTGATCATTGACCAGTATGATTTTTCTCTTTCAGGATGGTGTGCGGCAGTACTCCTATTTATATGACATGTCAAGGTCTGAGAAGGAAAAGCTGAGGGATCTAGCAGTCACAATGTGTATAGATGGTCAGCCTTTAGATACCATTCAGAAGTTACTTGACGTAGCTGTGGGGGACTCTAACCTCAGTCCAAAGGACATTGTTCAATGTTCAACGCAAAGAATCATATCTGTGCTCAGGTAATATTACCACCTCATTTATTTTTTATGTGCACTGATGATTGTGATGTAATTATTTGTAGGCTGCACTTATACAACTCTGATCCACAGCAAATGTTCCATAATTCACATATGTCTCTGCCCCATCTGAATGAACAGTCTTGTTCACAATCTATGAGTACAGTTATGGGCATGTTTTTATGCTTAAAGTCTTCATACACTCAGATAATCAAAATGCCAATTTTAGAAGCATTTTTCATTTTTCTAATGCCTTTGAACTCAGCCTTATTTCAACCAATGTGTCCATTTTCATTGTGGCGCTTAGGTTCATATTATAGAGCAGTGGTCAAAGGCATAAAAAGAATGCCCCAAACCTGCACACAGAAAGGAGCTTACTGGCATAATTTCATTTATTTATTCACATCAGTCCCTAACCCTCAAGGAGCATACAATCTAAGGTCCCTAACTCACATATATACATACTAGGGCCAATGTAGGCAGGAACCAGTTAACCTACCAGCATGTCTTTGGAGTGTGGGAGGAAACTGGAGTACACAGAGGGAAGCCACACAGGCACAGGGAGAACATGCAAACCCCAGGCAGGTGGTTTGCACATAAATGTGCTTAAATGCCATACACCTGTATGTAGAAAATTTACACAAACATTGGGAGGGATGTACAGTATGTCAGTAGAATACTGGATGAATTTGAACACAAGACTTCATCAGTTCTAACTTCTAGATTATTGTATGGCCTAGCCAGTTCTTGTAAATCCCCTTTGCTGGTCTTCAGAGTAGTTCCATTGCTACCTTGGATCCTGGAGCCAGGTAATCTACAAATCGTTGACTGCTGTCAGTGTTTGGATTAAAGCAGACCTTGCAGTAAAATGCAAGGTCTGCTCAAATTGCCTGGCCCCCTCTTCAAATCATCTACTCTTACGAACGGTAATATACTCATCTTTCGTATTAAAAAGACATGTCAGTCTATTGCAAAACTGTTTTCCCAGCTGCTCCGTGTTTAAGAAAAAGGCAAAAAAAATTAAAATGTATGAAAAAAAAGCATGCTGCTGTACAGTTTTGTTTTTTGTTTTGTTTTTTAAACCATTGGAACTAATCATAGCAGTGGGAACTAGGTTGATTGGAAAACATTGATTTTATTCTGCATGCATTCAGGGAGCATTTTAAAAATGCACCTGAAAGCATCTGGTGTGAACAAGCCTTATGTATACATCATGCATTATATAGGTGTGTTTTCTGTAAGTTAAAGGATATAAAATCCCAATTGCAAAATCTGAATTTATTGCAGCATTTTGACTCCTTAGATGAGGTGTTTGCAGTAGTTTTTTTTTTTTTTTAGGCTTAGGACATTTTCAGTAAGTACAGAAAATATCTGTTGGTTTTGACAGAAATGCAGTGTCCTTGTCACTTCCTGTGAGCTGAACTGAAAGTGAAACAATGTTAACTTGTGTAAACCAACACTAATATTCTCATCCCCCATGTAGAGGTGATGAAGAGAGGAAGTACTTCCTAGTGACAACTATAGATACAATGGAGGTGTGAGTGTAGTCACCATAGAAAGGAAACTAAAACTAAAACAGTATGGTGAGCTATCAAATCTGAAAATAAGACCCACAAAGTCAGAGATCTTAAATATCAATATCTCAAAGACAGAGAAGCAGAGTCTACAAAAAGAATTTCCATTTACATGGAGTGAAAAGGAAATAGGTTACCTGGGGATAAAATTAACTCCTTCAATAAAAGGCTTATATCAGGCAAATTATATCCCATTAATAAATGAAATAAGGGATGAGTTGGGGAGACATTCAAAGGGAGAAGCATCTTGGATAAGTCGCATAAATTTGTTACAGATGGAGATAATACCAAAAATCCTGTATAAGTTTCATATGCTCCTAGTACATTTACCAGGGTCTTTCTTTGGGACCATAAAGAATATGATACTTAGATTTATATGGGCAAATAAGAAACCAAGAATTAGGTATGAGGTATTGTGTAGGGCAAAAGGGAACTGGGGATTGGGCCTACCTAATTTTAGGAAATATTATTTATCGCTGATATTATCACGAATTCTAGATTGGACATATAATTCACAAGGGAAACAGGTAAATATGGAAGGGACTCTGAGTAAGGCACAATTAGAGAAGATTAATAGATACCACATACATTTTATATATTAGATGTGAATACTAGTCCATTATCAAGGAAAGTTTTAAGAGTCTGGGAGATGATATACAAGCAAAAGGGATGGAAATATAATTCAATATTGACTCCCTTGATGGGAACGGATTAAAGATAAAAATGCACATTTGAAGGATATATTGAATAAAGGGAAATTGGAATTAGATACACTTTAAATACTGTTAGGTTGTGCTACCATCTCACATTGGGGGCTTGTTACCATGGAAGTGACCCATAGGAATACACAGTAAGGGGTCAAAATGCCTTTGCAACACAAAAGCTGGTTGGTGCTTCATGAAACACAACTCTATTGCCACCTTACATGTATCTGCATAATACTGTGTGTATCAGTTGAAAAATGTGGTGTACCAGCAGTATGTCACATTCATTTTCAGCTCTGTGAATTAACCTTCTGTGGTTTTGGCTGGTGTCATGGCTCCATGTGGGTTTTACAGTCGTATTTACTTCCAGGGCTTTCCAGGACATAGTACATTATTACAATACAGGCCTCCTGCCTTCTACAATATGGAGAGACTGAACTAATTAGCCTTTTTGATGCTGGAGGGTGAAAGATTAATCACCTTTAAGCCTCTTCTGCACTGAAGTGTTTAGAAGATAGATAATTGTCATCACTGAGAAAAAGAAAAAAAAAAGAAAATATTCAAACTGACTGCATATAACGTATGCATTTTGAACAGGCCCAAAAATTGCTTTAGGAACTCGAGTGTACCAAATAACAGAATAACACTGCCACTTGAAATAAATTATTATGAAAACTAATTACAACAAACAATCAGCAATCTGACACAGCACAGAGCCAAATGAATGCTGATTTTGTAAAACTTTTTTGTTTTTTCTTCAAAGTGTGTTAGGGCAAGGAAAAACAAACACATCTCTGCAAAACGTACACATTTCCCATGTTTTATCCCTTTTAAATAATGCAAGTTCAAAAAAAGTTCCTTTTGGTCTGCCAGAAATCCAGTGTGCTCATATCTTCCTGTTTGTGCAGCCTTCACAGTACCACTTCTCCTCTGAAATCCCACCTGAGTTATCGGCCCTTGGCTGTACTACAGAACCCCTCTAGCCTTCCTACCCTCTCATACTCCATGTGAAACTTTCATTTCTTTCCCTGCAAAGCAATGCAGCTGTCTTGACTAAGGGCCTGCCCACACACACTGTAAGGAAAGAGCTCTTGGGAGGTGATTTTTTAAAAAGTGTTCTAGTTCTATATTTTTATATATATATATATATATATATATATATATATTCAATTTTGATATGTTGCAGCCTGATGGTACAGTCGTGTACATTTTTTTTTCTCATTAATCTACACTCATTGATTTGCACTGAGGAGAGGCTTCTGTCTAGCCACTCTGCCATAAAGCCCAGATTGGTGCAGGGCTGCAGTGATGGTTGTTCTTCTAGAACTTTGTCCCATCTCCACACAGGATCTCTGAAGCTCAGTCATCAGGTATTTGGTCACCTCTTTTACTAAGGCCCTTCTCCCCTAATTGCTCAGTTTGGCCGGGTGACAAGCTCTTGGAAGAGTCCTGGTTGTGCCAAACTTCTTCCATTTGAGATTTATGGAGGTAGCTGTGCTCTTGGGAATGTTTAGTGCAGCAGAAATGTTTTTTGTAGCCTTACCCAGATGTGCCTTGCAATAATCCTGTCTCTGAGCTCTGCAGGCAGTTCTTTTGACCTCTTGGCTGATACAGTGGGCATTGTCAGTTGTGAGGCTGTTTATAGAGAGGTGTGTTTCTTTCCACAACATGTCCCATAAGTTTAATTTACCACAGGCTGACTCTAATCAAGGTGTAGAAACATCTCAGCAACCATCAAGAAAAATGGGAGGCACGTGAGCTATATTTCAGGTGTTGTTGCTAAGGGTCTGAATACTTGTGCCAATTCTTTAAAGAGAAGGGTTTTAAGGGATCGTCTAAAGGTGGACAGATTCGGAGATAGTTGGACAGATTGGGGTAGGGAGTTTAGGGTGGGAGAAGCTCGGGAGAAGTCCTGGAGGCGAGCATGGGAGGAGGTGGCACGGGAACTAGAGAGCAGAAAGTCTTGGGAGGACCTTCTAGACCTGCATTTATCGAATGTAAATTTAGGCCTCTTGCATATGGCTGCAAGAGGGCCGTACAATGTCCATTTGGGCATACTTCTCTGCCCGGGAGTAAGAGGTGGATTGTACAGCTATCCTGTACAAGTCAATATCAGACCTGTTGAAGCCACAACAGTATGAATATACACCAATTAGCCATAACTTTATAACCACCCATCTAATATTGAGTAGGTCTCCTTTTTGCCACCAAAACAGCCCTGACCCGTTGAGGCATAGATGCCACTAGATCTCTGAAGTTATCTTGTGGTATTTAGCACTTAAACATTACTAGCAGATCTTTAAAGTCCTGTAAGTTGCAAGGTCGGGCCTCCAAGGATTGGACTTGTTTTTCCAGCACATCCCACAGATGCTCAATTGGAGTGAAATCTGGAGAAACTGAAGGCCAAGTCAGCATTTCAAACTCGTGATCCTCAAACCATTCTTGAACTATTTTTGCAGTGTGGCAGAACATGTTGTCCTGCTGAAAGAGGCCACTGCCATCAGAGAATACCTTTCCATGAAGGGGTGTACTTGGTCAACAACAATAATAATAAAAATGTGAAAAATATACAAATCACAAATAATAGCGCAAACCAAATCACACAACTAAATATAACCACCACCAAATAAGTGCATATTAATAGTGCAAACAAAAAAAAATCAATAAATAGGGAATCTCAATATAGTCCATTCAGAAAAGTCCATATAAACATGATCCTCAGTAAATGAAGTAATGAGATCCTCCTTCATAAGCAATGTGGTATTCAGTGCTCAAAAACACCCCATCAAAATGCACACTCACCATGTGCTAGTAATTACCCAGCATGTCAGTATATATCTAGCATTCACCAAACTGAATTACTCAGCATACTACTGTGTATCCAGCATATCACCAAACAAACTCCAGAGAAGATCCTCTCATATCTAGATTAGCACATGTGGGTAAAGAAAATACTCGACATAGTGCAATATCATCCAACAAATTTATTGCCAAACAAACCCCCCTTAAAATCACACTCACAATGAGCAAATAAAAACAAGGCGTTTTGTTATATCAGAGCTCCAGTCTCTGCATCCTGTGTCTCACCAGCCAGCCCGCATTCAAGATGGTAGTAGTGCGATCACGTGATCCGGACACGTGCATCAGCATGAGTAGTGATGTCACAGGAAGGCCACACCCTGACGCGTTTCGTCCAATGACTTCTTCCAAGGGAGAAGTCATTGGACGAAACGCGTCACGTTTTTATTATTATTTTGAGTTCTTTAATAATAGCAGCATCCAGTGAGTGTATTTCCTCTCTTTATTACATTGGCGCAATGATGTTGGTATAATAGAAGTGTTGTATTTATTGGAACATTTCTTTGGTAACTAACTTTTTAGTGATGGTCAACAACAATGTTTAGGTAGGTTGTGTGCATCATCCCCATGAATGGCAGAACCCAAGGTTTCCCAGCAGAACAAAGCATAACACTGTATTCACCGGCTTGCCTTCTTCCCATACTGCATCCTGTTGCCATCTCTTCCTCAGCTAAGTGACCCACACACACCTACATCTACATGATGTAAAATAAAATGTGATAGACCAGTCCACCTTCTTCAATTGATACATGGTCCAGTTTTGATACTCACATGCCCATTGTATGGGCTTTTGGCTGTGGACATGGGTCAGGAAGATCCTTGTTTGAGATTTTCCTGTTATGAGGGGTGACTAATGTTTCCCAGTTGTGCTCTTGTACTGTCACTCTGGGACATACACCCCTGGTGGAGACTTTAGGTGCCTCTACTGACATGTGCAGGCCTGCTCCATTAAACCAGTTGAGAGCAATGATGTTCAGCTTATGCTGGAGTGGGTGCATGTAAACAAAAAGTTGCCGAAAGAGCCTGGAGATCAGCAGCACATACAGTGGGGCAAAAAAGTATTTAGTCAGCCACCAATTGTGCAAGTTCTCCCAC
Organism: Staurois parvus; assembly: GCF_062004578.1. NCBI lineage: Eukaryota > Metazoa > Chordata > Amphibia > Anura > Ranidae > Staurois > Staurois parvus. Next base: position 3,246,286 of record NW_028317894.1, on the reverse strand, counting down.
TTGAAAAGATGAGAGAGGCCTGTAATTGGCATCATAGGTAGACCTCAACTATGAGAGACAAAATCCAGACAATCACATTGGCTGATTTGGAAAGAATTTATTTGCAAATTATGGTGGAAAATAAGTATTTGGTCACCTACAAACAAGCAAGATTTCTGCCACTCGCAGACCTGTACCTTCTTCTTTAAGAGGCTCCTCTGTCCTGCACTCATTACCTGTATCAATGGCACCTGTTTGAACTTATCAGTATAAAAGACACCTGTCCACAACCTCAAACAGTCACACTCCAAACTCCACTATGGTGAAGACCAAAGAGCTGTCGAAGGACACTAGAAACAAAATTGTAGATCTCCACCAGGCTGGGAAGACTGAATCTGCAATAGGCAAGCAGCTTGGTGTGAACAAATCAACTGTGGGAGCAATAATTAGAAAATGGAAGACATACAAGACCACTGATAATCTCCCTCGATCTGGGGCTCCACGCAAGTTCTTACCCCGTGGGGTCAAAATGATCACAAGAACGGTGAGCAAAAATCCCAGGACCACACGGGGGGACCTAGTGAATGACCTGCAGAGAGTTGGGACCAACGTAACAAAGGCTACCATCGGTAACACACTACGCCGCCAGGGACTCAGATCCTGCAGTGCCAGACGTGTCCCCCTGCTTAAGCCAGTACATGTCCGGGCCCGTCTGAAGTTTGCTAGAGAGCATTTGGATGATCCAGAAGAGGATTGGGAGAATGTCATATGGTCAGATGAAACCAAAATAGAACTGTTTGGTAGAAACACAACTCGTCGTGTTTGAAGGAGAGAGAACGCTGAGTTGCATCCAAAGAACACCATACCTACTGTGAAGCATGGGGGTGGCAACATCATCCTTTGGGGCTGTTTCTCCGCAAAGGGACCAGGACGACTGACCATGTACAGGACAGAATGAATGAGGCCATGTATCGTGAGATTTTGAGTTCAAACCTCCTTCCATCAGCAAGGGCATTGAAGATGAAACGTGGCTGGGTCTTCCAACATGACAATGATCCCAAACATACCGCCCGGGCAACGAAGGAGTGGCTTCGTAAGAAGCATTTCAAGGTCCTGGAGTAGCCTAGCCAGTCTCCAGATCTCAACCTCATAGAAAACCTTTAGAGGGAGTTGAAAGCCCGTGTTGCTCAGCGACAGCCCCAAAACATCACTGCTCTAGAGGAGATTTGCATGGAGGAATGGGCCAACATACCAGCAACAGTGTGTGCCAACCTTGTGAAGACTTACAGGAAACGTTTGACCTCTGTCATTGCCAACAAAGGATATATAACAAAGTATTGAGATGAACTTTTGATATTGACCAAATACTTATTTTCCACCATAATTTGCAAATAAATTCTTTCCAAATCAGCCAATGTGATTGTCTGGATTTTTTTTCTCATTTTGTCTCTCATAGTTGAGGTCTACCTATGATGCCAATTACAGGCCTCTCTCATCTTTTTAAGTGGGAGAACTTGCACAATTGGTGGCTGACTAAATACTTTTTGCCCCACTGTAAATACAAAACAATTATGCAAAAAAGGCATTTTTTTTATATAAATAGTGCTTCTATCAAAAAATATAAACTAAATGTTATGCAGCCAGGGTTTACATCTACTTAAAGTTTACTGCGTAGTTATTAATATGATTTAATTATTGTTATTTATTTAATATTTATCTTTAGTAATGATTTGTGTTTAGTACTTTCAATGCTGCAGCTATTATGCCTTGTACACACCTTTATAACAGCTGGCAAAATAAGTAGAGCTATGCTTTTATCACTGAACTACTGTTATGGCTTGAGAATTAGGTGTGACGTTTCACACTTACTAATGCATTTAAATTTGTCCTTCTCATTTTTCACCCTGTATGAAATTTTTGTTTTGGACTTCACAATTCTTTGGAGGACAGACAAGTTTCTTTTTATAAATGTGGGCTCCAGGTAGTTATTAAATACAGAAATGCAGCTCTTTTATCATTAATACATCTTAAATGCAAGCAGAGGAAATACCTAAATGTGACTTGATATAAGCCTTTTTCAGTTCCTGTACAGCAGAGCTCAGACTGGGAGAGGAAGAAGCAGTACAAGCAGTCTATCCGTTGTGCTGTAGTGCTCATGTATTAACAAAGGACATGCTGATAGGAGGAGAAAGCAGAGTGACAGAGATTAACTCATTAGTCTGTGGCTTCTCATTTTATTGTCCAGTAATAGGCTGGGGGAGGTACAAGACTTGTAAGTGTACACTAACATGTTTTCTTATCTGTGTCTCAAAATTAATATTCATTACAGTAGATTTCAATTTCTTTCACTGTTTTGGACTTTTACTGAATTAGATATTTAGTTATTTATCTATCACACCCAAACAAAAGTCTCTTATTGACCCTTAAAGTGAACCCATACCTAGTGGGTGTTTAGCTCCAGTGCATGGGCCTCTGTTGTTTGGCTGCAGGCCGAGAGCACAGGAGCATATTTTCCAGCTCCATTGCAGGCAGCCTGTCAAATTCTATGGGAAGCTGAAGTCTGTTGCGTCTGGACAGAGCACTTAATGATACTAACATTTAGAGCTGTATGTGCTCAGGGTAACACACTGCTTGCATTCCGAGCACTTGTCCCTGGGTACATTCTTCTGTAGACCTTCATGCTGTCAGCTCTCATTCTTTCATAGAATTTGGCACTAAAGCCCCATGCACTGCAGTTAGTGTGCATGGCGCCTTAGTGTGATTTGGTATAGGAGTATATTAGAGCTTAAAGCTGGGCATACATGTAGAGTTTTTTTGTTTGTTTTTTTGTAAAATAAAAAAAAAATTGACAGATCCCTGAATCCACAGAAGCGATGTTAATGCAGGGATCTCCCCCACTATTCTATTGTGTTCTCACAGCAGGGACCCCCCCTACCCTCCTTGAATACACAGATCAGCGCCTGCAGCCATTGGCTGTGAGTGCTAATCAAATGCTGGTTTTCCATCATGACTGTTCTACAGAAGCATATATTAGATTGGCTTCTGTTGAGCAGACAATGGTACACACACATTGAAATGTGTCTGGATCCTGTTGAAATGGTTGAATTTTGGTATATATAGTACTGGGCTTAACTCTAGCATTTAGCCCATTGAAACACACCAATTTGCACAAAATATGGGGAGTTAATATGTCCCTTCCCCTTTTCCACAATGCTGCCCTTGGTGCTGGCCAACTTATAATGAGACCTGAATGCTGTCATGTGAGGGCTGGGGGGCATGCTTAAATCATACTAATGTAGACTTTTAGAAGTCAGTATTTTTGTAGGATACTCCAAGGGGGTGAAGTGGCACTTTGAAGACGTTAACAGAAATGTATGAGCTATTCTCTTCTGTAACTTAATTGCAGATGTATTTAACTTCAATAAGACCTCTAAACCTAAATTTTAACCTCAGCCCATCTTGACTAACAACACTGAATCTAATCCCAGATGGAAATAAATTCTACAACAATGTCAAAACTATGTCATCACATTAATTGTAGCATCACTAATGTTAAAAATATCAGGGAGTGAAAACTTTTCTATGTGCCAAATTATTGGAGCTGAATAACCCATGTTGAAATCTCTGTGTCGAAATCAAATCATCTAATTATAATGACATTTGTGGGTAGAAGGATATGAACATTTCCTGTGATACAAAGTTTGTTTTGAGGCAAATGTCAAAAAACTTTCCAACGCTGCAAAAGTTCCTACTAATGTCCTGTTATTGTGAAAATATAAAATACAGTACCTTGTGTCCAATAACTGTTTTTCTCTTTGTGTTCAATCATAGGTTCAAAACAGCTGAATTTTGACTTACTCCACTGTGTCCACAGCCAGTAACTTTTCTCTGGGTAATTAGGACTCCATCCCTCATGTTACTTGGAATTTCTAATAAGATCTACACTAAGGCAGGCAAAACCACCTCTTTAGGGGCCACATCATTTTTTATTTTCCTTAAAACCAACTTTTTTGACAACTACTTGTGCTCACAATAAACATAGATCAGCAAGTTTATCGTGCCAGTAGTGACGGGTTGTCCTGGAACCCACAGTTCAATCCCTATGCATTTGAACTTGTATGTTCTTTAGCCCCTAGAACAGTGGTTGTTAACTTATAAAGGTGCAGGGGGCCCTGACAGCTCCAAAGGTCCGCATATAATAATCTGTTTACAACAGAGAACTATCAGAGACACTTGATGTGTTTGCGGACCTATAACAGGGGTATTTGGAGACTGAAGATGCACTACAGGTGCTAGTCAGCAACTGGGAATATGTCACATGAGATTGCTACAGAGATCACTGTCATTAAATCCTCTTTATAAATGAATGCCTCCACAACTGACTGCAAAGAGCCACGCACGCATACTGTCCCCACAGGTTGGACACCAGAACCCTAGAAGAATGACTTACAGGGTTCAAAATGTGCCACTTCAAAATTGGCTGCTTTTGCACACAAGATTGCCTGCAATAAATAAACTAAATCATTAGACACAAGGAGCGTATTTTATATTTTCACAATTTTGAAATATAAGTAGGAAGTTTCTGAGTGCTTTGAGATTTTTTTGTATTAATTGTCATTTTAGTGATTACAGTGGCAATAACCATAGTTAGCAAGTGCCCAGCACAGACCACAAAGAAAAAATATTCATTGGACTTTTTTCTTTGGGACCGAAAAATCTTTAGGACTTGCTGCTCTCTATTGTGTTTGTTATAAATTGTATTTAGCATATAACCAGATTGATATTTGTGAAAGATCTACATTTTGCCTTTTTTTTCGGCAGATGATTAGATGCCCTAGGTGCTTTGGCCCAGCTACATCTGAAATGCTGTATCATATCCGAAATGTAAACTAAAGAGGACCTAGACTGTGGAAACAATGACCCAACAAGAAAAGTTGAGAGCAAGGGACTAGTCACAAATATATGGTCTGTGGTTTCCCTGCAGCTGATCTACTCCCCATCCTATGAATTAACATGCCTTGTTCTGCACTGTCTATGTATAGAATTGGCTGTGACAAATGTGGTGCCCAACCCCTGCCCGTCTCACACGCCAGTCAATATTACACTGTGCTATCACTTGCTTAAACACTGGCACTCTCAGCTGCACCCTGCACAAAGATTTTCTACCTTGCGGGACCACAATCTAGGTGCCAGCAGCCTGAAAGCAATTGTCACTGGGTTAGGTTAATTAGCAATTCACCCTTCAAACTCCAAACTGCCACCAGATAGCTTTGGGCCTATCAACCCTTCACAATATTAGCAAGAACAAATGTGAACTATAAACATTTGTAAGATACACACACTGTCACCACAGACAGGTATATTCAGAGGATTATTATATACAGTAGTACTCAAGAGACAGGGATTCTTTAGTTTGCATTAAAAGCCATAGAGATAGTTTTAACACTTTTCAAAATAGGGTTTATTAATGAAAAGGTGCAATTTTGCAATTAAAATATTTATAGAAAAGGATGTTACAAAAAAATAAAGAGAACAATAACGCAACAGAGAAATAACAGGAGGTGAAAATGGAGAATACTTGCAAAGTCCTGGTTTTAGCAGAGTCCAATTGTCCAAGCAGAAACTTTGCTGTGCCTCTCTTGGGTGTTCCTTGATTGATGTTAAAATAAGAGCTCCCTTACCAGGTCCTGTCATTGCCTTTTCTATGATATCATATCAAAGGGGACTGATGCCAACTGACCAATTATCCGGCTTAAGGGATGGGTGCTGGAAGCTCACCAAGTTTATGACCAAGTCCCAACTACAGTTTTATACTAATATCAATAACTTCCAATATGTGCAGGTAGTATTCTAGAACTGACATGTTGTTATTATTATGAATTATATTTCGTATCCAGGGATACCAAACATATTGTACCTTGGACAGATCTGTCGCCCAGGAGGGAGGAGACTGCTTTCTACCTTTTCGTATGTGCTAACTTAGTCATGTATGACCTTGAATTGTTTGATATGATATTCCCCATTCAAATATACCTAATATTAATGTGTCCTGTTCCTGTTGAGTTTTACAAATTGTGTGTGGAATTAAGTTGTGGAATAGACGTTTTATGGCATGCTCTGCATTCCTAGAGCTTTAATGGCCTTACACATCATGTGTGAGAGGCTTGATTGAGTTATTATTGTTTTATGATTGGTCAGAGGGAAGACTTTTTCATGGTTGTGAAAACAGACATCCTGCAGACCTCAGTTAATGTTTTACAACTCTGACCAGGTCTTCTTGCTGCAGTTCTGTTCTCCCTGATTGAGATAAGAGTCTGTTTTGAAGTTTGTTACATGTTTTGGCTACAAGTTCTATAGTTTTGCAGGAGAAGGGAGGAAGTAGGATCACTGCTCATGAAAACAAAATGGCTGATACCTTAACAAGATGGCTGTCGCCTGCAGCTTCCATGTCTCTATTGCGTACAATCATTACAGTGGTAATCATGGTAGAGATAGAGGTATAGGAAGCACAGATCCATAGTATGTATCCTTTTACTGTAGGACCTCATTTACAATTTCCTTTCCAGCAAGGAGAACAGTTAACAGCACAGTAGTGACTTCACCAAAACTCACTCCAAATATCGTGTGTCTAACAGCGAGAGGCAGCAGTGTCGTACATGATTTCATGCTGTACATATACATCTTTGAGGCTACAGCCACAAGAAGTGCACTTATTTTTCAGGTGGAATTCAAGACAAAAGTAATTATTTCAGAGTACTTCTTTGGCACAATTAACATTTCTAGATGTTCCTGCTAAGATAGCAAATCTTCCCTTTTTAATTTCAGGTCCACTTCAACTTTTAAACAAAGTACTTTTCTCAGCTATAAAAATAATTACGAAAAATTGACCTTTATCAGATCCACCTACTTTACAAAGGTAGTGAATTTTGATTAGCAGCACTAGTTCATAAAAGAAAATGGATTTGCAGCAGGCGTAATCCTTTGTCCAAATGCAATGATATTTGGCAGAATTGGCTGATACGTGTAGGCACAGTGACCTCATGAACAGACATCCATTTATCTATTTATTTTTCATGAGCGTTAAACTTTCTTCTTTCTTTAATTGCTAATAAATAACATTTGAGTCGCCATAATTCAGCTTATTAACTGAATTATCTGGGTTTCATCATTAATTTATCTCATTAGAAAGGGCAATTAAAAAAAAACTTGTATTGATTTACAGGTGTACAAGAGCAGTAAATATACCTACCAGGGAGGTGGCAGAGGAAAGCGCTGTGTGTGGTCTGTTTTCGCTCCTGTTTTATTGTTTGTGGTTTCCACCTTAAAGGGTAATTCCACTTTTGTGGGGAAAAAATAACAAATGAAAAAAATAATATAGCATATACAATTGTGATACAAGTCATATTGTAATTTAATGTTATTAAAAATGGCCTTTTCAATCCGCAGTGCTGTAAATTTCAGTATGCGACAATATTGCGACAATAGTAGAGACACCACTATATGCATCTCCAAACTTTATAAATAAAGGGCCAGTTTACAATCCTTCAGACTTTAGGGGGGCTGGACTGTGGCCATTAGAAATTGTCCTGGCATCAGTGTTAGTAAGCAGTGCATCTTTGGCATTATGGGGATGAATAGCGTACTATCTTTGATGTCAGTGGGAGAACACATTCCCCATTGTTGGTGTCAGTGGGAGGAATAGTGCCCCATCTTTGGCATCAATGGGAGAAATAGTGCTGCCTTGTTGATGTCAGTAACAGGAATTATTGTTTTTGCCAGTGGTACACCATGTAGCAGTTGCCTGTGATATGGTAACTCTGGCATTGAGGTACTTCTGTCCTGAGACCCTTTTGTGTCTATTTTCCCATAAATCCTTCGAAATGTGTTATAAATACTCTCAGAATATAACTAATTTACTAAGTTATATTTTACATTGGCTTTATTCCTAGTAATGATTTCAATTAAAAGTTTTGTTTCAATGAATTAATTTATCCTAGAAAGGTACACAAATCAAAAATGAATTAATTAGACAATGCATACATTAAACTTGAAAAATGTTAATGATGTTGATCATAGTGTCCCTTTTAAGCTGAACTTCAGACAGATATAAAAGAAAATTAATGCAGCTTTGTATTCTTTAAAGTGTTTCTAAAAATTAAATAGCAAACAATGTTATACTTACCTGCTCCGTGCAATCTTCTCCTCAGGTCCCCCGCCAGCATTCCTGGCTCCTTCTTTTCTGAGCGTGCCCCCATAGGAAGCTTCTTTCTCTGGGGGCACTCAGGTGTGCTTGATCCCAAGCCTCACTGTCTGTGCACATAGTCACAGTGGGACTCAACTCTCCCCCCCTGCTCCCTCCTTATAGGATTCAATTGACAGCAGCTAGAGCAAATTTGTGGAGGGAGAAAGAGGTTAGCGCCTCTGTTCTCTTGCACATCTCTGGATCGAGATCAGGCTCAAGTAAGTAGTAAGTGGGCTTTTGGGGAGAGCTAGATACAGAAGTGTGTTTTACTTTCATGGATAGAATGCATGAAGGTAAAAAACCTTCAGCCTAGGTTCACACTTGTGCAGTGTGGCATATCGCATGTGATTCACACATGAACTGCACCGCATTCCTGTTCAAATCACATGCGAATTCTGTGCGGTGCGATTGGAGCCATACATTTTGTATGGCTCAAATCGCACCGCATCCCCACCAAAAAGGTGCAGGATCCTTTTTTTGGTCCGCACTAGAGTCGGTTTGCATGGATATTCACACCTATGCGATCTGATTCTGCACATCGCACCTCAATTTCGGGGTGTTGTTAACGTAATATACACACCCGAAGCTGTTCGCATGAACGGGGTGTGACTGTGATGCGGTGCTGAATTCACACAGAAACCGCTGCGAATTCCGCACCACATCAGTGTGAACCCAGGCTTAACCTTTAGAACCATGGTTTACATGTATTTTTGCTAAATGAAAGCAATGTAGGTATCTCACGTGGTATCGGCTTTTTGCATTTCCATATAAAGCAAAGCTCAGAACATAAGAGGGAGAAGCTGTAAAAGTAGCCATTAAGTTCCTGTGCTGACCAGGGCCATGCTGATTGGAGGAGAGAGCAGAGTGACAATTATATGAGCTCATTCCTCTGCTTCTCCTTTCACTGTCCAGTCTCAGATGACCTGTAAATGTTTTTGAACTACAACAAAGACAAATCTAGTCTCTTGCCCTTCCACTAACTGATGTGGTGTATGTGATGGGGAAGTGTAAATCTCAGGACTGGATGGGCAGAAATAAATATCTTTCGGCAGGTAAAACACCCATCATATACTTGTTTTATCTGTGCATTTAGCTGTTTGTCTGGAGTTCAGCTTTAGGTTAAACCACTAAATATCTGCCAGACAAACTAAGAAGTGTGCCGAAAGCACATTCTTCTGTGCTAATAGGTCAGTATAATACCTTTTTAATATGCCATTGAGCTGAATAGCAGATCTGCAAATCAGGCAAACAGCTGTGTATAAACTTTTCATGACAATAAAAGAAAATGAAGTCTATTCTTCTTTTAAGCTTGCGGTATAATTTGTACAGCTCTTCATGAACTTGTGTGCCACTACTCAATAAGCAAGTTCAAATCAAGCAAGTCTTTATCAGCTTAATTACACAGCTGTGTCTGTGGTTAACCTTTGCGTTCTGTTTCTGGGAGAATTTCTTTTATTGTTGGTTTTCATTTTATACATTGTCAAGAAAGAGAATGACACCTGGGCTCTAAACATGTAAGGAATTAATTGGATGTTTTGTTACCCTGCCATTCAAAAGCAGTTGAGGGGAGATAAGACTACTGTTGCTAAAATGTTGATTATATATTATCCAGTTTCTTTTGTACAGCTTTAAGAGATTGTTAACAATGAACTTAAACACTTAAGTAGGTATAAACCAATGCATCTATAAATACATCAGTGTATCCATAAAAAACAATGAAAGGCTCTTGTACATGGCCACGCAGAGTCAGCTTCACCTGTAGTGCCCGGGAACTGCAGTGTAATTTATCCATCGCCATGAACTGCCGTGCCATGTGTGTATTCTACATTAAAGTACATTGGAGCTGATTTACCAAAGGAAAATAGACTGTGCATTTTGCAAGTGCAGTTGCTTCATAGCTTACTACATGAGCTGACTTCCATGAACCAATCATGTGCAATCTAAAATTCAAGTATGATTAATGGCAATTTTTTTTTTGTTTTAGATAGAGTCGAGAAGGATTAGAACACTTTTCAATTTATATTGCGGTCTGGGTCCCCGTTAAGGCATTTTACCCTATTTGTCCTGTTTACTGTTATAATTGAAAGTAAAAGAAAATCCCAAATTTTCAGTTGTCCCCAGAAAAGTAATAGAGGGGATATCTTCCAGTGGAGGCACTAGTTCTGTTGACCTGGGGGTCCCCAAGGAATTCCCCTAATTTGCAGGGAGTTCCTCTCGCTCCCTGTTTGGCTATGGGACAGGAAGTGAAGGGAAATCTCTCCTATAGAACACATATGGTGAAAAAAATCTGACGGGTTATAATCCTCCCTTGCTCTAGGGCAGGGGTCCTCAAACGTTTTAAACAGGGGGCCAGTTCACTGTCCCTCAGACCGTTGGAGGGCTGGACTATAGTTAAAAAAAAAAAACTATGAACAAATGCGGGCACAGTACAGGAGATGACCAGAGACTGCGGACATAGTACAGGGGATGACCAGAGACTGCAGACATAGTACAGGAGATGGCCAGAGACTGCAGGCATAGTACAGGAGATGGCCAGAGACTGCAGACATAGTACATGAGATGACCAGAGACTGTGGACACAGTACAGGAGATGACCAGAGACTGCGGACACAGTACAGGAGATGACCAGAGACTGTGGACACAGTACAGGAGATGACCAGAGACTGCGGACACAGTACAGGAGATGACCAGAGACTGAGGTAACAGTACAGGAGATGACCAGAGACTTCGGACACAGTACAGGAGATGACCAGAGACTGCGGACACAGTACAGGAGATGACTAGAGACTGCGGACATAGTACAGGAGATGACCAGAGACTGCGGACGTAGTACAGAAGATGCCCAGAGACTGCGGACGTAGTACAGGAGATGACCAGAGACTGCGGACGTAGTACGTTAGATGACCAGAGACTGCGGACGTAGTACAGGAGATGACCAGAGACTGCGGACGTAGTACAGGAGATGACCAGAGACTGCGGATGTAGTACAGGAGATGACCAGAGACTGCGGACGTAGTACAGGAGATGACCAGAGACTGCGGACATACAACGGCAGCGGGAATACTGGGCCGGCCGCTCCAAAAGACGCACAGACATTTCCCCCCAAGTGTCTCTTATGGAGTGAAATATACGGTAAATGCAGGACACAAATGCAGAGAGAGGAGGGGAGAGGGGGAGAGAGAGAGGAGGGGAGATGGGGAGGGGGGAGAGAGAGGGGAGGTGGGAGAGGGAGGGGGGAGAGAGGGGGGGGGAAAGGGGGAGGAGGGGTGGGAGAGAGAGAGGGGGGAGGGGAGGGGTGGGAGAGAGAGAGGAGGGAGAGAGAGAGGAGGGGGAGGGAGAGAGAGAGGAGGGGGGAGGGAGAGAGATGAGGGGGGAGAGAAAGGAGGGGTGGGGAGGGGAAGAGAGAGGAAGGGGGGGTGAGAGAGGAAGGGAGGAGAGAATGGGTGAAAGTTCTGTGAATCCCGAGTGAAAAAGTTGGTAAGTAGACCCCTGTGGGTCACATGTGCCTGTAGATTGGGATGCATGCACTTTTCGCTGTGATTCCAGCCTGACACAAACATGCAGTGTGCTCCGGCGGCGGTTTCCTGTAAATCTCAGCATTGATGAGCAGGGAGGCCCCTGACACTTGGCAGCTTCTGTGATCGTCTCACACGTCACCGCCCCTTAAGCTCCTCCCAATTACACCGGCTGCTCTGTCACTGAAGCAGTGGCTTGCACATGACAGTTCCCCGAAAAGACCACGCCCCTTATTTAACTTATTGCTCGCCCTCCCCACCCCATCCTCTCGCTAGCCCCGCCTACTGCCATCTCTTAGGAACCCCTGTTCTAGAATTGCTGATCCCGCCCTCCTGACTCCCACCCGAGCTCTCCCGACCTGCCAAACCCTAGTCCCTTGCCTCGTGGCAGATACGCCCCTGCCCGGCGGGCCGGATAAATGTCCTCAGCGGGCCGCAATTTGAGGACCGCTGCTCTAGGGATTGTAATCGTATATGACCAAACTGTTAAGTGAGCTTGTGTCCCTTTAATTGGACTTGGAAATGGATGGAATTATCCCTCTTCTCAGTAGGGGCCTCATTACTTCCTTATGGCTTTTCCTCCATAGGTGTAAGTGCCATAAAGAATATAGTGCCTTATCTTCTTTTTAAAACATTTATTAAATAAAGTAGTGCACTAACATTAAATACATGTTAAAATCGCTTTAAAACGTTGAAAATTTAATCCACAGTGTGCTTTTAAACCTGCAGTATACTTGCTGTGTGTGTTTCCTTTAAACGTCATGATGTCAGAGCCCCTCCCCTACGCTTTACGCCTCCAGGTCACATGGCTTCATCAGGGAGAAATGATTGGACGACATGACGCTCATTGATTTATATAGGGAACGCTGAGCCCCATTTTCTTGTGGTCCGCATGGCGGCGGCCATGTTTCTGGAGCCCGGTTTGAGTGTGTATATCCATTGCTCAGTGTTATAACCGTTTTTGCACCTTTAGTTTATCCCCAGCTCTACTTTGCTGTACTAGTTACACCCTTATCTGATGGATATTGCTATATTAAACATATGGGGTTTGCTGGCAATATATTTGGTATACTCACCATTTAATCTAACGGGTTAGTTATCTGCAACGTGTAAAAAAAGCTATTTGATCTTGACTTCTCTGATCCTCGCTTTCTTTCAGTGCCCCCCTCTTATCACCTGATAAGAAATATAATTTGTAGTCACTCTGCACATGCTCAGTTGTGTATTGTTAGAGAGCTTTTTCTTTTCCTTTAGTAGGGTGCATGTGATCAGCACAGGGCCAATCAGCACTGTTCAGACAGAGGTCAGGGGTTCTGTATCCTCCTAGAGCAGAATGAAAACTCTTCCTACAAGCTTTAAAATGTGCTCTGCTGAACACTGATAGAAATCACAAGACTGCTGTATCTGCTGATAAGAAAAGGTATTTAGCAGTTTATATTTACTAAAATAATTGCATTTTCATGCTCTGTGTACTGTGGGAGACCAGATATAATGAATGCATGGTCCTGGGTTTAGTAACACTTTAAGTCATAGAAGAAAATAAGCAGTCAGACTTTGTACTAACAGCCTCCATAGTCTTACCTCCTCCTCCATGGTACAGCTGCTTTGCCAGGGGTCGGTCTAAACATGAATGTGTAAATCAAACACACCAAGGTTAGACCTAATGTACTCTGTAATGTAGCAGACACACCATTCTCTGCAATACAAGTCTGTATGAGGACACTTTTGTTAAAGGGTGTGGCTGTTACACAGCTCTTCTGCTACAGAACACTGCAGTGTGAGGGTTGGAAGTACCAGTTAAAATGTGGAATGTAATGGAATTGAGTATAAATCGACCATGAATCAATGTGGGGAACTGTAAAGAGATAAAAAGGCTTACACTGGGCTTTAAGGTGGCACACCATATATTGTAGGAGCTGGGCTCATCAAGGAGAAATTGATGGAAGTATATAAAGTAGAATGCTATTCTTTACAACAGAGCAGTTATGTGACAAGGCAGACGGAACCAGGGGCCGGCTACACAGGAAGAGAAAATATTTTACAAGCGGACTGTGGACAATATAACGTCTTTCTAGAAATTGCCAATTTTGTGCAGTCTTTCTTTCTTACCTGAGCACAGCAAAAAATAACCTCAGTTTACTTTTTGCATCTTCAGAACTCCTGCCTGCCTTCCAGAAAGTTTGCACACCAGCAGCCTAGAGAGATGAGATGTTTTATTCAAAATACACATAAAACATACATCTGGGGAATACCGGTCGTTCATTGCGCTGGGAAGACTGCAGCCTGCTGAGATGTTCCAGCTTTGGATGAGATGCTGTTTGTAGCCTCCTGTTTTTGCAGCATCAAGTCTGAATCTCAGCAAGCCACAGCTTCAGTCCCCATCTCCTTGCTTTATATAGCAGTGGGGTGATTGATTTATCCTGTATTTTATTATATCTGTAGCCTGCTCTGGGAGGAACCATTATATAATGCGTGTATTATTATTATTATTACATCGAGTTTATATAGCGCCAAAGGATTTGCTCAGCGCTGTACAATAAAGGGGGGGGGGGACAATACATGAAACAGTACATCAACTACAAACAGCACACAAGGGGTTAGAGGTGTACAGTTCATTTCCTGTTGTCCATGCCACCAGCACAATTTACCTTCTATTGCTGGGTCCTCACAAGCTCTGGCCTTTTCACTTGAAATGCTTTTAAAGGTTCTTTACAGATTTTTTTTTCCAGTTTGAGTTTATCGTTTGGATTAGTACTAGTATTCTTCTATATATTCATATTTTTTATGTAAAATATAAGAACTTTATCTTTTATTTATTTTTATCTTGTCATATGTTGTACTCTCAGTGGGAAGTCCTACAGTTGCTTGCGGTACAGCATAAAGTCCTTGTAGTGCAGCTTTTTTTGAATATTAGAGCTTACTTTGTACTCTGTGGGCCCAAACGCATCAAGCTCTAATCCAGCAAAGTTTTATTCAGTGTACTGGGCTTTTATTCCTGCATTCCCTTAGAAGGAGGGAGCAGCAGGAGACCTTCTCTGGGTCTTCGCACTAAATTCATTACTCATTATCAGCTTATTTATTATTTGTTGCATTTTGTAAATCAATGTATACTACTAGCCTAAATAAATTAACAGCAGGGTGTTTTACTTTAAAGGACAACTGCACTAAAATCAATACTGTAATGAGACTACTGTACATCAGCAATATAAATGCTTTACTTTTTTCACATAAACTAATATTTGGCCATGGTCTGCTTAACCTAAAGCATAGTAGTAAACTCTGAACTTAAGAAAAAAAAAATCCCCCTGCAAGTAAATGTAAATATAATGTGCTAGTATGCATTACATACTAGCATACAGTTGCAAGAAAAAGTATGTGAACCCCTTGGGATTACGTGGAGTTTTGCATGAATTGGGCATAAAATATGCTCTGAACGTCATCTATGTCACAACAATAGAAGAACACAGTCTGCTGAACATAATACTACACAAACATTAGATGTTGCCATGGTTTAATTGCACATAACATGTAAACATTCACAGAGCAGGGAGGAAAAAGTATGTGAACCTTTGGACTTAATAACTGGTTGACCCTCCTTTGGCAGCAATAACCTCAACCAAACGTTTCCTGTAGTTGCAGATCAGACCTGCACAACGATCTGGAGTAATTTTGGACCACTCCTCTTCACAAAACTGTTTCAGTGTAGCAATATTCTTGGGATGTCTGGTGTGAATCGCTCTCTTAAGGTCATGCCACAGCATTTCAATCGGGTTGAGGTCAGGACTCTGACTGGGCCACTCCAGAAGGCATATTCTGTGCTGTTGCAGCCATTGTTTTGTTGAATTACCTGTATGCTTTGGGTCATTGTCCTCTGCGGAGCTTCAGATGGTCGTACGTTTTCCTGCAAAATGTCTTGATAAACTCTGGAATTCATTTTCCCATCTATGACAACAATCTGTCCAGGCCCTGAGGCAGCAAAGCAGCCCCAAACCATGATGCTCCCTCCGCCATGTTTTACAGTGGGGATAAGGTTTTGATGTTGGTGTGCTGTGCCTTGTTTTCTCCACACATAGTGTTGTGTGTTCTTCCCAAACAACTCAATCTTGGTTTCATCTGTCCACAGTATATTTTGCCCGTAGTGCTGTGCAAAATCCAGGTGCTCTTTTGCAAACTTCAAACGTGCTGCAATATTCTTTTTGGACAGCAATGGCTTCCTCCGTGGTGTCCTCCCATGTACTCCATTCTTGTTTAATGTTTTCCTTATTGTAGATCTGTCAACAAAAATGTTAGCATGTGCCAGAGATTTCTGTAGGTCTTTAGCTGACACTCTAGGATTCTTCTTTACCTCATGCAGCATTCTGCGCTGTGCTCTTGCAGTCATTTTTACAGGATGACCACGCCTAGGGAGAGTAGCAACAGTGCTAAACTTTCTCCATTTGTAGACAGTCTGTCTTACTGTGGCCACATGAACAACAAGGCTTTTGGAGATACTTTTGTAACCCTTTCCAGCTTCATGCAAGTCAACAATTCTTGATCGTAGGTCTTCCGAGAGCTCTTTTCTGCGAGGCATGGTTCACATCAGACAGTGCTTCTTGAAACCAGTAAACCCAAAAGAGGTGTGTGTTTTTTTAAGGGCAGGACAGCTGTCAGCAACACATCCAATATCATCACACTGATTGGTGTCAAGTTTGGCTCACTCCTGGCTCCAATTAGCTCTGGGAGAAGTCATTAAGCTAGGGCCTCACATACTTTTTCCTCCCTGCACTGTGAATGTTTACATGTTATGTGCAATTAAACCATGGCAACATCTAATGTTTGTGTAGTATTATGTTCAGCAGACTGTGTTCTTCTATTGTTGTGACTTAGATGACGTTCAGAGCACATTTTATGCCCAAGTCATGCAAAACTCCACGTAATCCCAAGGGGTTCACATACTTTTTCTTGCAACTGTATAATGGAAGACGTACCTAACAACAAAGCCCTCTAGCTGCACGCTGTCACTGCCAACAGGGCTTCCATCTTAACCTGGTCTTCCTTCTGGGTTTGCAGGCTCCGGCCATTTGAATGGGAACCACAATTGCAGCACATCACTTTCAATGGACAGCATACTCGAGTACGCTGTCCATTGAGAGTGCAGCATGCATGCACTGGTGATGTCACCCGTGGCTGCTCATTGGGGAACAGTTACATTGGAATTGTTTGTAGTGAACTAAAGCTAGATTCACATATATGCAAGTCAGGAACATGTACATAATCGCTCACATTTCTGACCTGCACAGAAACCTGTTGCTGTTTGACAGATCCATGCGGGTGCCAATAATTCTTATAAGTGATATTAAAGCATATATTTTTTAAAATAACAAACCCTGATCCTCCTCTTCTCAGGTCCCCCGTGGGTGCTCCTTGGCCCCTCCCTCCTGCCAACTGCCCCCAGAGCAAGCAGCTTGCTCTTGGGGCACCCAAGTAGGCTCGGTCCTGAGCCACTGCTCTGTGTGCTCATTCACACACAGAGCTGTGGCTCTGCCCCGCTCCCTCTCTCTCATTGGCTATTATTGACAGCAGAGTGGGCCAATGGCTCTCGCTGCTGTCTTAGCCAGTGAGGAGGGAGAGTTTCCGGAGAACCGGGAATCTTGTGCACATTGCTGGATCAACTTGGCTCAGAATGAATGAAGGTACAAAACTTTGAGCCTTTACAGCCACTTTAATGGCACCGCCGTGCATCTGCACCTGGGTGCTTGAAACTTCATAAAGCCACACCATCATGCAGTTCTTTGCAGTGTGTTTCTGTAAAAAGGGTTGGGGGTCTAGATTCATATATAAACCTAGGCTACGTGGCTATTTCCAGCTATCACTGTATTTCCTGGATCCATACAGTACAAACGGACACTGAAATATGAGACCACAGTAATATTATTTATATGTGAAATGTTTTATATGTTTTTAATTTGATTATATCATCCCTTTAGTACATATACAGTATACTGTGTGCTATTAGAATTAAAACATATACAGTATAAAGTTTTTTTTTTTGTTTTTTTTTAGCACGGTCTGTTTCTGAAAAGATATACGTAACAAATGTTTGGACTTCCCCTGTGATAGCTTCACAGCCGGGTACCCACTGCGCATTCGTGAGTTGCGCTGCGCTTCATGAGTGGTCCTGTAGTCTTCTGAGACCTGTCACATGTCCCAAAAGACTACAAGGAGGGAGGACACCTTCCGTTTCCGAGCACCTAGGCGATTGGACTGGGAGTGGGTACCTGTAAAATGCGGGTACCCCCCGCCCCCCAAAGGTGTCAATCCTTAATGGGGAGCTGGGGAGCAGTCCTTAAAGCGGAACTTGCCCTTTTGGGTGGAGCTCCGCTTTAATGTAGGAATTTCAGTAATATTATTAACCTTACTCTAGTTATGTATTCTGTAGCCACTTGAGACCCAATTGCAGCTTTAAAATGGCGCACTGTAACTTTTTCTCTGAAAATGGTGCTGCAAATCAGTAGCTATTGCAGGTCCCAGGCAGTATGTAAGCGCTTGTAGTAGATCACTGTAACCACAATGCTTCCATCACAACACGTTGTTTCCTTCGAGGATGGAAGCAAATTGGATGATCTAGATCACGTTTGTGTTTACAAATGTCAAATGCTTATTTAAGTAAATTCAATGTTATTCTGTATTTTTTATCGCTTGCTAACCTATTAAAAAAAAAAAAAAAGGCCCTGCTGTGCTTATTTGTGCCCTCACCAAAATGACCTAGCCTTAAGTGGTATTAAACCCAAAATTAAAATTTACTGTACTGCAGCTTACCAGTCCTTAGATGTGGTGATGGCTGCATTAGTTTTCTTTGGCTAGATTATTATTATACAGTATTTATAAAGCGCCAATAGTTCGCTCAGCGCTGTACATTACAAAGGGGGACAGAACACGTGACAGAACAATACCAATACAATGCAAAACATGAGGGGAACGAGGGCCCTGCTCTTTTTAGCTTACAATCTAGGAGGCTAGATTTTTTTTCCCTCGGTTTTCACCTTGGGATCCAGCCAGTAACACACCTCCTGTATTAGGGCATGTTCACACTTGACTCAAAATGCTAACTATTAAACGTTAACCGCTTGCCCTTCATAGGATGTATTGCCCTCCAAAGGATTTATTCCCTTTCCTGACCAAGCTCGCATGCGCCCCCTACCTGGAAATGCAAACACACACGCACACGCACACGATTTTGCACCCTTGCCGCCCTGCAGTATCTGGGTGGAGGGAAAACGGTTAAGAACGTACCACAAACGCCTATAATAAACTGTAAAGTTGTTAACATGCTGCAACCACCTTGCAAATGCCTGCCAGTGCATTTGCGGAGCGTTACCATAGACTTGAATGGGAGACGTTGAAAGGCTTCAAACTCCTCCAGACTCAACACAAGGCTTCAATTTTGAAGCGCAGCGACGTGACGCTTGATGTTTTGATAATGTCAATGGTACTGTGTGCTGTCCATTGTATCATTTGCATAGGGAGAGGAGAAAGGACACCACTGTAACCACCCATGTAATCCTGTGTATGTGGGATGGGCTCAGCTGCCACGCCGGCCACACCCTCTGACAGCTGAGGCCATCCCACATACACAGGATTACACAGGCAGTTAGAGTGATGTCCTTTCTCCTCTCCCTATCACAAGTTACTGGACTTTGATGCGGACACCGTCCCCCTGTATAGGTGACTTTTTATTGATAATTCAGCTTCTGAACGGTGCCAAGACACTTCACACATCAGATCATTTGTGTAGGTGTTTGAGGAGCATTTAAAATTCCTGCTTTCAATGCCACTGTGAACTTAGCCTTAGAGTGCCATCACTCTGGATGAATGAGCACAGGGGGCACATTAGGACAGCAGCATTGTCAGTCTGGGGAGAGAGGAGTGTTAAATGTACTAGCAGATTTAGATACACTAACAAATTGAAGCCAAACTCCAGCTCATACTTTTAAAGAATTACAGCAACAGTTTTCTCTTTTGGGATAAAGAATTTATTTAAATAAATACAAGATGATCATTGTAAGCACCCATATCAGTGGTAAATGGTTTGTCTCAGCCATCGAACTGTTCCTTTTATGCAGGACAGCTTGTTTTGTTGAAAAATAACAGACTTACTGGCTGGATCACCAGGTGAAAGTCAAGGAAAGAAACCCTAAAAAAGAAAACGAATGTGGCCATCTCATTTAAGAATTGGTTAGATGCAATATAATAAATGTTTGCTTTTGGGTTTAATACCGCTTTATTGTCATGCTAACAATTCATACAAAATGATTTTGTATTCACCTGTGTGTGGCATGTAGCATCAAAAAGGAAAAAAAAAGCTCTCCTACAGTAAAACACATATGTTTACTTTTCTGAGCTTTAGCATTCCGCTATGTTACATAATATTTATACCTGCGTGATATCATTTTAATCGACAGAGGTTGACGGTTTTATTTTGTGGTACAAATCTGGAGGTGTGAAAATTAAGTAAATGTTGCCTTAAGGAATAAATACAACTATTTTTCTAATTTTCCACAATTTATTTCCAAAAAAAAGAAACTTAAAGAATAAAAATATACGTATCCAAATCTGCTACCAAATTTAAGCTTGAAAAATGATATTAGGGTAAACAACAAACACTAAAAGGTGCGGAAAGAACAAACAAAAAAAGAGAGGAAAAATGTTGCTGGACTAAAGTGGTTAATAAAAATTATTTTGTGTATTTTAAAATTCCTTTTATTACTTACCTGTAATTCTATGCTCGGCTGAAATCAGACATGTTCTGCACCAAGAGCTGCAATGCAGCAATGGACTGAAGGAGAGAAGTACTTTTCAGTGAGCAAGCAGGCTATGTCACCTTACTGCCTATGCAGCGTGGCAGGCCTGTCTGTATCGCAAGACTGGCTGAACTGAATTTCAAATATTTTGACAGGTAAAACCATACGCATATATGTGTTTCCACTGTCTGTCAGGTGTTTCTCTTTAAGAGCAAACAAACATGTCTACATGTATGAGTCTGTGATACAGATTCCTTGTTCATTATGCACTGGAAGCTGTTACTGTGTATCTAAATTATTCATCACTCTTTCACATGGAAATGAGCCCTTGAAACATTTTGTGTTTTGTAACATTCCCCGGGCTGATTTCAGCCGCAGAAATATATAGTAGCTGGAAATTTTCACTTCGGAATATTGATGACAGCCATTAACGCAAACACTTCAATGTGTCAGTCACGGCAGGGAGAACAGCAGTGTTGTTTGTCTGGCCTTGTGCAGAAACATTTCTTTCATATGCATTTGAAATCATGCCAAGTGTATTCTGCCAGAAATGAAAAAAATGTACAAATAAATATTATCTATAAATCAATAGATGGAGAGTAAAGTTCACTGACCTTACCGGAAGCGCAGGGCTGTTTTTATGTTTTCATGAATGCAGTGACAGTACAAACTACGGAAGTGTGGGATGCTTGGCAGGGTTGTCCTTTGAAACAAAAGAAACTCCTATGGTTCTATTTACCGGGAGTGTAAAAAGTGATCATCAGGTTATAAACCTGCGTTCACAACTGAGCGGAGCGTAGGCATGGAGTATGTGTGCTGCTTTACAAGATGTGCATGTGTATCAAGCTGCAGGCCTTTGTTGACTGGGCTGAAATAGGGGGGGAAAGCAGTTCTAGAGGAGGAGAGGTGTTCTTCAGATGTAATAACATGCATTGCATGTTTAGGGACACACCTACTGATGTCTATGGGGGCAAAAGCACCTAAGAAAAAATTTTATTTGGAACATAGGATCACGCAGCCTTTCTCAGCCTTTTTAACATGGAGGAACCCATGAAATATAATTACTATATCTACAGTATTTCTACAACTATAATTTTTTTTCTTAAAGTCCGCTGAGGTGCGAAAAAACGAGTAATCCAGTAAGTGGACCAAAAGCGTGAAAGTGCAAAACACAAAAAAGTGCACTTAGGGGTGTGCTTTAGTCCACCCCCCAGAAGGGGTAGGACCTCTGCCCTGATCCCCCGGGGCGCAAGGCTCCTGACAGGGACTAAGGTTTCCACATGGTCCACCTAGCCAAAAGGCCTGGCGGACCCCTTTCCTTGTGGCTAGCTGAAGCTGACCACCAAGTACTAGGTCAGGGGGCTCTCCCAAAGAGAGACCCCCCCAGGGACAGGGGAGGAAGGATCCTAATGGCCATGCATCCCTCCCCTATAATTAATATATCTACATTAAAGTGTTACTAAACCCACAGCAGTTAAATCAGCCTGTATTTGCTGTAAAGCATGCTTGTTATACTCATTGTGGAACCTAAGGGGTTAATCCTCTGCATTGCGTAAAAAGGATGTTTGATCCTGTCTTCTCTGATTCTCCCCTTCTTTCACATTCTCCATTTCATCTCCTGAAAGAACACAGCCTTCGGGACACTCTGGACATGCTCAGTTTGGTGTGTAATGCTAGAGTTTTTTTTTCTTTTTTGGGGAGGGTGCATGTGAGTACCACAGGGCCAATCAGCACTGTCCAGACAGAGAGTCAGGGTTATACAATCTTATAGGGCAGTGAGCGGAGAATGAAAACTCCTACAAGCTTTAGCCAGTGCTCTGCTAGACCCTGATAGAAGTCACAAGGCTGTTCTAACTGCTGATGAGAAAAGTTTATATTTACTAAAATAATTGCATTTCCATGTCCTGTGCACTGTGGGAGACCAGATAGACTGAATGCAGGGTCCTGTGTTTAGTAACACTTTAAGATGAGATATACTGTAAGAATAAATAAAAGAATAAGGACTGTGACATACTTAAAGAAGAATTCCAGGTATGGATATTTTAACTCAAATCTTAAAAAACCCACACCTCTCAAAGAAATTATATTTAGCCCAAATAAAGTAAAATAAATAGAATACAGTAGTTATTTCAAGCTGCTGCTATCTCACACTACAGCGTGAATCATAAATATGAATCCGTATTATTCATATTGATATTTTAACCACTTGAAGATCAAGCCTTTTGCTTACATATACAAATCTGTATTTTTTGCTAAACAATTACCTAGAATTCCCAAATACTATATATTTTTTCAAAGCAGAGGCTCTAGAGAATAAAATTGTGGGTGTTGCAATTTTTTATGTCTCACGATATTTGCACAACAGTTTTTGTAATTTTAATACACACAAACTCAATATAATAATACCCAATTGTTTGGTAAAATATAAAAGATGATGTTACACCAAGTAAACTGATACCAAGGACGTTGTGCTTTAAAATTGTGCATGCCTGTGCAATGGCGACAAGCGGTATAAATTTCAATATTCATAGGCAATGCTTTAACCACTTGCGCTCCAGAGGATTTACCCCCCACCTGACCAAGCTAATTTTTGTGATATGGCGCTGTATTACTTTAACTGACAATTGCGCGGTCATGCAACGCTACACCCAAATTAAATTTATGTCCTTTTTTTCTGACAAATAGGACTTTCTTTCGGTGGTATTTGATTGCCTGTGCGTTCTTTATTTTTTGCGCTATAAACAAAAAAAAAAAGACAATTTTGACAAAATAAACAACTATATTTTTTACTTTTTGCTATAAAACATATCCAGTAAATAAAGTAAAAGAAAAAAAAAATCCCAATACATTAAATAAATTAATTGGTTTACGCAAAAGTTATAGTGTCTACAAATGGTGGTATATGGTATAGTGGATTTAGAAAAAAAATTATACAAGTAATGGCGGCGATCAGTGACTTATAGCAGGACTACGGCGGGCATTCTAACACTGGGGGGAACTAACTGTCACTGACATCTCCAGTGACACTAATACAGTGATCAGTGCTAATAAAAAGCACTGACACTGTAGTAATGACACTGGGCAGGAAGGGGTTATCATTTGGGATGATCAAAGGGTAACTGTGTGCTGTGTGTGTCGTTTACTGTGCGTTGTGTGCTGTGTTTTACTGTGTAAGCACACAGCTTTGTATGGCTCTGCTATGCAGAGCCATACAAAGCAGCGTGCAAGAGCTGACAGGGTAGAGATCTGTATTGTTTACATACAGACTTCTCCTCTGTCACTGTTGCTCAGTGATTGTTGGGTGCCGGCAGGGAATCTCCGATCAGGACCCGGTGATCGTCAGCTGTAGCTGCTAATGGCGGCACTGGTAGGGTGCCCCTCTACCTGGAAATACAAAAACATGTGTATATATATGTTATTTTGCGCAGCCCTGTCGCCCTGTAGCAGTAGTTCTGCTATAGGGTGGTCAGGAAGCAGTTTAAAGCCTCTACAGCTTACCACTTTAGATTTACACAGGAGGTCTGGTGCTAGAATTACTGTCCTCTGACGTTTGTGGTGATACCTCACATGTGCAGGACAAATGCTGTTTGCGCACTTGTGAGACCAATGCGTGTGTTCACCTTTGTGTGGGAAGACTGGGGTGCTTTTTTTTTTTTTTTATATATATATATATATATATATTTATTTTTTTTATTTTTACACTGTCGCTTTAAATTTTTTAAATCGCTTTTATTGTTATCACAGGGAAAATAAATATCCTCTGTGTTAGCAATAGTCAGTGACAGGTACTCTTTAGTGGGAGATCTGGATCTTTTGCAGACAAGCCTGTCTGTTGTGGTCATTTGACAAACAGTGCCTTTCTTCTGCTCTTCAGTATCAGGCTGTAGGTGGGCTTCAATGGCACTTTCCTGTATGGCCCACATGCTCTTCATGGGATATGTCCATGATGGCTTGGGTTCTCCGGGAGGGGTTGTGATACTGGGTCATTCATTCAGTCACTTTGGGAAAGAGAAAATGCATGCAGAGAAAAACAAAAGAAGATAAATAGTACATTTGGAACATTGCATTTACACACTGCAGGGCATAGTGCAATCCATTAAAAAAGTATAAATAAAACAAAAGCTTACAAACACTTATTTGCACATGTCCTGGGTAATGGGATAGCAAGAGAAATTGTCTCTTTGAAGAATATGTGTACATTTTGTCCCATTATTCTTTAAAGCCGACTCCAGCTTGGAAGAGATCTTGCAGTAAAATGCAAGGTACACATACACTTCATTGGCCCCCTCCCCCTTCACAAATCACCATTAAGCCCCGGTTCACACCAAATGTGACATTGCAATCATGCTACCTCACTTAAAGTACCGTGATTTCAAAGCCTTGGACCCAGTGCGATTACATATGCAGCTTTCCTGACATCTGTGCAACTTCATGCACAGGTGTAAATGCAAGTCACCCCTGAAATTGGCACAAATAGTGCAGGAACCATTATCAAAATTGGTGCAACTGCAATGGAGTCAGAGTTGCACCGATTTGAACGGTTCCATTGCCGACAATAGGGTGAGACTTGTCATGCGATTTGAAACCGTCAAATCATATGATAAGTTGCACCGGTGTAAACTGAGGCTAAGAGATGTAAAATGTACTTACAAAGAAGAAAGTTTGAAATATACTTACCCTACACCCGTCTTCTACAGGGCATGGTGTCAGTCTTTTCATGATTCCTGGGGAATGCAGAGCAAATTCTTGCCACAAGACACTCCAGTTCATTGCAAGAGCATCTTCTCACCAGATTTTGGCTGCTCTTTATTCCCCAGGATCTAGCCAGAAGGGCATAGCATGCTAAACATAAGTATTTGTAGTGACCCCTCTGGATTCAATTTACCTGAGAAACGCATCAAGAATCCACTGTCAACCATGTACAGAATAACATACTAACTTTATATGCCAGTTTTTATATCCTGTGGAGGATTCTGGATATTGTACTTTCCTCTTTTTAAACCATATGTAAAATGATAAATAAGGTTTTTATTAACAATTTACTGTGGTTAGTGTATATACATTATTTCAATTCCATTAAAGTCCCTATCACATAATGTTGTTTATCCAGTTCAAGACTGCCCTATAGCATATTTACTGCTACAGGGCGGCTGCTCTGTGCAAAATAAATGCATATATACGTGATTCTGCACTTCCTGCTTGACAGGGCATGCGTGCACTCCTGGCGTGCCGTTTTTGCTGTGATTAGTCACAGCAGAAGCCGATCATTGTGTGTCGGACATTGGATGACCGTCGGCACACGCTGATCGGCGAGGACAGAGACCGGACGCATGACAGAGCTGTGTCCTGTCAACAGCGATGTCCTAGCAAGAAATAAAATCCAGCACATCCCATAGTAAATACAAAACATGAAAGTAAACACAAAATCACTGGTTAGGCAAACAGTTAAGCCTTTAATCGCCCCAGATTTTTAACCCCTTCCCAGCCAGTGTTATTCGTACAGTGTCAATGCATAGTTTTAGCACTGATCACTGTATTCGTGTCACTGGTTCCCACAAAGTGTCAGTGTCACATTGTCCACCGCAATGTCGCAATCCTGCTATAAGTCACTGATCGCCGTCATTACTAGTATAAATAAATAAAAATTCCAGTAAGTATACCATAGTTTGTAGACACTATAACTTTTGTGCAAACCAATCAATATACGCTTATTGGGATTTTTTTTTACCAAAAATATGTAGCAGAATACATATTGGCCTAATTTTATGAAGAAATTAGATTTTTTTTTTTTTTATTGGATATGTTTTATTGCAGAAGTTAAAAAAAATTGTTATTTTTTCAAAATTGTCGGTCTCTTTTTGTTTAAAGCGCAAAAAATAAAAAAACTCAGTGGTGATAAAATACCAACAAAGCTCTAGTTGTGGGAAAAAAATTACATACATTTCATTTATGTACAGTGTTGCATGACCACGCAATTGTCAAATGTAACGCAGTGTGTATAGCAAAAAATGGCCTGGTCAGGAAGGAGGGTAAAATTTCCGGAGGTCAAGTGGTTCAGGATGTTGTATGTATAATGAGAAATTAAACTCAGTGGTTAATAAATACCACAAAAACAGTTGCTTGTCTCAAAAATACTATATTACATAACATTGGGTACAGTGTTGCCTAACAAAGTAAATGTCAAAGTACTGTAATGAAGGGGCATTATAGGCTGGTACTAAGCCATTAAATTGTACTGTAAGTGGAAAACCTTTAAACAGAAACTCTTGTTTAGCATGTTTATATTTTTGTTGTTTAAAATAACGATCTTTCCATTTAACATTTGGTAAACGGCATAATTTTCTACTGATGTGCACAGATGACCTAGGGAACTCATTATATTACTCTTTACACATGCTAGGTGTACTTTTAAACAGAGTGCACATATCCTTTTCACTCTTCTTTGCCTGAAGCTAGAAGTAAACTTTTTTTTTTTTTTTCATTTTGGATATAGTAAGAAAGGGTTATAATCCCTGTAAGGTTTATTTTTGCCATTGGGAAGATTATTCTTCACTTCCTGTTCCAAAACAGGAAGTGGGAGACAGTTACTGTAAAGTGAGAGAATTCCTGGTTGTCACCAGAACTAGTGGCCCTATTGAAAGATATCCCTATTATTCCTTTTCTGGGGACAACCCAAGATTTGGGATTTTGTTTTACTTTCATTTTCGGTGATAATGGTAAACAGGACAAATGGAGATGGGGAATCTCCCTAACGGGCACAGACAGCAATACAAACTGACAGATGTTCTAATCCCTCTCTACTCTATCCAAAACTAAAAAAAATGTTTGCCTTTAATTATACTTTAACCACTTTAATACTGCACTATAGTCGAAAGAGAGCTATAGCGCGATTCTCTTGTTCTGGAAGAGCGTCTATAGACGTCCTCTCAGAACGCACCTCCTGGGGCACGGATCAGGCATACTATGTGACCGCTGTGTTCTTTTAGGCACAGCTGATTACAGATTGTGGTAAAGAGCCAATCACAGTGGCCCTTTACATGTGATCAGTTGTGTCCAATGACAGCTGATCACAAGTAAACAGACTTGCCGGTTATTGGCAGTCTTTTCCTCAAACGCTATATCTGTAGGAGGAGGAGACCACCGATACCTGGCATGGCTGTCAGCGCTTTGTTTACATTGATGATCAGGCCACTAATCATTAGTGCCCTCAATATCAGTGCAGCATATCAGTGCTACCTCATCAGTCCATTATTGCACATTAGTGAAGAAAAAAAATGACTTATTTACAAAGTTACATAGCAGAAACGAAGAAAGAAAACTTTTTTTTTTCAGCATTTTTGGTAATTTTTTGTTTGTTTAGCAAAATAAAAAACCCAGTGGTGATTAAATACCACCAAAAGAAAGCTCTATATGTCTCAAAAAAAATTTGCCTTGGATGGAAGGGGATGAAAGTGCCCAGTATTGAAGTGGTTAAACTATCCAACCTTCCCCCTCTGTAGATGCATACTGTCCTCCATCCAAAAACCATTGGATGCTGTTTGAACTTTTTTTATACATCCTGTTCTAAATTCTTCTGTGCACTGGCCCATGCCTGCTCAATAGCTCACCAGCTTCTATGGAGCCATTTCTGAAATGTTTCTGTCCAGGAAGCACAGCCTTGTAGAGGTCTATAGGTAGCACACAGAAGACTAACAAAAAGATCAAGGTATACATCTGGAGATGAGGAGGGTTGGCTAGTTAGGGCATGGGGAAAAGTAGTTGCCATTTTCTTTTAAAGTATACAACACCTTATGCCTGAAGTTCCAGATTTGCAGTCCAGCTGTTTTTTACTCTAACCACTGATATATGATTTTACAACCTCAATACTTATGTATTATTAATTTGTTTAAAACAATGTTTAATCTGTCTGTCAGAAAAACAATGTGAATTCATCCATTTTGTTTACTTTCAGGGAGGATAACACATATGCTGATGCCATTAAAGAGCCTTTAAAAGTCCTGGAGTGCATAGTGAAAGAAGTGCACCTGAGCACAGAGAGAGGGTGAGTACCGGTAATTGTGATTGGTTTAGAACTGGGTTCCCTGGTTGCAAAAACACTTTGTAAGGTGCTGTGCATTTTCATGTTGTACTCTCAGCCCAAACACACCTACTGTCTGAACCCATGATCCATGTTTCTAAGGGTAATTAAAAAACAAAACAAAACACAACAGCAGTATATTGCAGTATAAGTGGCCACATACATACCTCCTGTGTAATTCCATAAGAAAAAAGTAGAAAGTACACTATATTGTCAAAAGTAATGGGATGCCTGCCTTTACACGCACATGAACTTTTATGGAATCCCAGTCTTAGTTTGTAGGGTTCAGTATTGAGTTGGCCCGCCCTTTGCACCTATAACAGGTTTAACTCTTCTGGGAAGGCTGTCCACAATGTTCAGGAGTGTGTCTATGGGAATGTTTGACCATTCTTCCAGAAGCACATTTGTGAGGTCAGGCACTAATGTCAGATGAAAAGGCCTGGCTCGCAGTCTCCGCTCTAATTCATCCCAAAGGTGTTCTATCAGGTTGAGGTCAGGACTCTGTGCAGGCCAGTCAAGTTCCTCAACCCCAAACTCACTCATCCATGTCTTTATGGACCTTGCTTTGTGCACTGGTGTGCAGTCATGCTGGAACAGGAAGGGGCCATCCCCAAACTGTTCCCACAAAGTTGGGAGCATGAAATTGTCCAAAATGTCTTGATATGCTGACGCCTTAAGAGTTCCCTTCACTGGAACCAAGGGGCCAAGTCCAACCCCTGAAAAACAACCCCACACCAAAATCCCCCCTCCACCAAACTTGACACTTGGCACAATGTAGTCAAGCAAGTATTGTTCTCTTGGCATCCGCCAAACCCAGACACGTCCCTTAGATTGCCAGACAGAGAAGTGTGATTCATCACTCCAGAGTTCAGTGGCACTAGAGTCAAATGGTGGTGTGCTTTACACCACTGCATCTGATGCTTTGCATTGCACTTGGTGATGTAAGGCTTGAATGTAGCTGCTCGGCCATGGAAACCCATTCCATGAAGCTCTCTACACACTGTTGTTGTGCTAATCTGAAGTCCACCCGAAGTTTGGAGCTCTTTAGTTATTGACTCTGAAGACAGGTGGTTGACCCGCTCTGTCATTTTATGTGGACTACCACTTCGTGGCTGAGTTGCTGTTATTCCCGGTTGCTTCCACTTTGTTATAATACCACTAACAGTTGACTCTGGAATATTTAGTAACAAGGAAATTTCACAGATGGATTTATTGCACAGGTGGCAACCTATTACGGTACCACGCTTGAATTCACTAAGCACCTGAGAGTGACCCATTCTTTCACAAATGTTTGTAGAAGCAGTCTGCATACCTAGGTGCTTGATTTTATACATCTGTGGCCATGGAGGTGATTGGAACACCTGAATCCAATGATTTGGGGGGGAGTGTCCAGTTTCAACAGATACCTTTCTTCTAATGCTTTGCAAGGAGTCAGAGACAACTATGAAGTAATCTCACCATTGGACCCTCTGAAAAATATCCTGTAAGACTCCAATAGGTTTTTGTTAGAGTAGGCAAGGATTGGGACTTCTTTCACATTCCTACTGCTATTTGATGCCTTGCTTAGAAGATTTATTCCTCAATTTGATATGGTAGTCATTCCCACCAGGAATGAAAGTGGTGGGAAAATCCCACATTTTGAGTTGTCACTAGACTAGAAACAGAAGGGCAATCTTCCAGTATGTACATGTTGCAGTCTGAGATGGGGTTTCCTCACTTTTCTGAAAAGTTTTCACTTCCTTTTGTGGCTATAGGACACGAAGTGAAGGGAAATTTCTCCAATAAAATATAGATTACCTAAAATAAGGAAAAAAATGTTTGGGCCTTTAGAAATTATGCATTTAATGTCCCCCACTAGAGGGTTTTCTTTAAAGTCATGAAAGACATATGTAGACTAATGTGCTTGTGAAAATTCTGGTTGTCTGGCTTTCAGTTCAGATCTATTGATGCTCTACCACATTCTCTGAGATAGAAGCAGA
This sequence comes from Staurois parvus, assembly GCF_062004578.1. Classification (NCBI taxonomy): domain Eukaryota; kingdom Metazoa; phylum Chordata; class Amphibia; order Anura; family Ranidae; genus Staurois; species Staurois parvus. The sequence goes on along the minus strand of NW_028317894.1, from coordinate 3,215,714 downwards.
ATTCCAATCAAAAATTTGAACTTGGCCTGCTGCTGTTCCAAGTCAGTGACTAAAATCTAAGAGCCAGAGGATCAGCATATCAGGAAGCTAGCATTGTCAAAAGGAGGTGTGATGGCAGGCTGAGTTTTTTTCCCAATGGCTAGTTTCTTTTAAATATTTAAATCCTAGTGGCTATTCAAATGGCAAAAAAAACTTTGTTTTTTCCTCATACAAAAACATTATTTTGTCAGTGACTTATTTGGATATTTTTGCTGCTTTTTATTTTGCATTTTTTATATTTCCCTTGTTTAAGTTGTCATTAGAAATTCTCTACGTAGGAAAAAAAATTGTCTTCTACATCTGCAACTCGTTTGACACATTTCGCAGATGTACTTGCATCAAGTCAGGATTGCAGATAAAACAAGTGTACACATTGGAATTTCACATGTATATTTAAGCGACAGGCTTCTGCATTTCCAGGTTGTCACAGCCCAAACACTGATAACAGCCCAAACACTCTGTACACTGCCTGATCCCATCTTTGTAATGTGACAGCAGTTTGCATAGTGCTAATTAAAGTGATACTAAACATGCAATGTTTAATTGCCATCATCCTTTCTATTTATGCACAGAGAACATGTCACTGTATTAATGTAATATAAATTGAATGTAAGAAATAATCTGAGTGTCTTATTTAATCATTACTGTTCAGAGATCACGTGAAATTTCCCAGGTCTTCCCTGTGCTCAGGGGAAGTTCTGATAGAGTAGTTTCTAGTATTCTGCTGATGTATGAATCTGTGTCCAGAATAGAGAATTAAAATGTATAATTAGTAACTAGTATAGTATAATTAGTATGTAATTAGTAACAAAGTGTTTTAAAGCTTTATACAAATCTATATTTCAAAGCAAATGTTTATTATTTTCTTGCAATAACATGGTGTAGGTGAAGTTTAAATTGACAGACAATAGCTTTTACTTTCTTCACACTGCAAAGAGATCAGGAGAAGGTTCTGCCAATCACTCCTCCAGCCTGTGTCTATGGTCTGTACAATGTGTGCTGGGACTAACAAGGAGGTGAAGCCTCCATCAATCACCATTTTATATCCTGCCCCTATAGAGTTTAGCATAATGAGGACATGGAGGAGGGATGGATGGGGACTGTCATTTACCACTGTGTATACACCCACATGTGTGACTCTATAGTCATTTGAACTACACAGATAAGAAAAATGAGCAAACAGCTTAGAAGGGAACAAAAACTAGAACATCCTCAGTACATGTCAGCAGCTAGTCTACACAATCTTAGGCAAACTATAGATGATTTGATTTTCTTTACTGCAACCCGTGCTATTGTGTTCCGCCGGCAGGAAGCCTTCCCAGCCAGCAGAACACAATAATTCCTGCTAGCAGCTATAGCCGTTGGCAGTAATGTGAAAAATCCGACAGACTGGTTGTACCCAAGTTGATCGACGGATCATCTTGGGTACAACCAGGCTGCCTATAGACAGATTAAATCTCCCTGAACCAGCTGAGATTTGATCTATCTTTGGCCAGCTTTAGGCTGCAGCGAGGTACAGTCAAGGAGGCAGGGACAGTGAACAGCAGAATCAACCGGGATTTTTGCAGCCTACAGAAAACAAATGCTCTAATGGAAGAATGAGTATGAAGACAATGTAATATTGCATGTATTGACAGTTTCTGATTTGAGTTTAATGACACTTTCATTTTAAAAAGTGACTCCACTGAGCCTATTGTCTTCTAAACCGTCCACATAAAGTAACCCAAATGTAATTTCAGAGTAACACACTGTCTGTCAGGGAAAAGTGCGGTACTTATTTTCTCCCCTTTTATAGATGAGGGCAGGTGGGAAAAAAATGGGGGCCTGCCTGGAATTTTTCTTACTGTTGTAGCTAAACTGGTATAAACTAAGAAAAAAAGTTGGTCTGTGGTTTTTTTTTCTCTCAAATAATATTTGAGTAAAGAAAACCAGTTACAGTGCAGGTACAGAGGTAGTCATATGACATAACCTGTCTACAAGTTAGCAATATAATCACCATATTATCACACCTGACATACACCTGTACCAACTTACTCATTCAGCTGTAGTGAAACTCAACAATCAATTCTTTTGGAGATAAATCCCTTCAAACAAATTTTACCTGAAATCAGCCTTACCCATGCAGAATGGGACAGGGGGAAATATGAGAACAAAGGAAAGGCAGCAGCTGCAACACCATCACTTGTGCCATGGGAAAAAAGCAAACAAGAAGGGGGGAGTAGGGCAACCCACTATAGCCACTTTAGCTCCAGCGACGTACAGGTGCTTTGGGTGGTTCCACCAGGATGATGCCTGCAGCCGCAGGCATCACCCTGGTACTGTTTTGTAGGGCGGACAATCTGCTCTCTTGCAATAGCAATTGGAGTGGCTAACTAGCTGCTTAATTGCTATTACAAGCAGTGGGAGGGGATGTCCCTTCCTCCCACTGCCTTCTGCGTCATGCTCGGGCTCTCTCGTCCCACCGGGAGACCTGAGCGACCAGACAGCATTTCCACCAGCTGGTTGGAGAGCCTAAGAAAGCCAGGGTCGGCTTTGATCAGCTCCCAGCTATGGTAACCCGGAAGCAATGGCCTGACATTGCTTTTGGTTTACCCGGATGTCAACGCCATTTTTAGAAAATCAAAAGCTATCGAAAACACTGATGATGGTGTTTTGAATGCTTATAGGGTAGAGGGATTTGGGGTCTCATTGACCCCAGATTCCTCCATAAACACTACCTTTCACATGCCTATTTCTGTCACTATCATGTTTACATTCCTTGTGAGAGCAGCAAAAGTGATAAAAAGAAAAAAAAAATAAGGCAACAGTGTAAAAATAAAAAAATTAAAGTAACCCTGTCCCCCCATGCTCATGGACAAAGGTGAACACATGCGTCAGTCCCAAAAGCATACAAACAGCTATTGTCCCCCACATGTGAGGTATCACGATCATGGCAGATAATTCTAGCACTGGACCTCCTCAGTAAATCTAGCATGGTAACCTGTAAAGACTTTTAAAGTGTCGCCTGTGGATAAGTAAAATTGACGTCGTTTGTCACTCTTTAATGCAGTTTAGAGCGTGACATGTTTGGTATCTATTTAGCGTAACATCATCTTTTCTATTTTACAAAAAATGGGTTATGTATTGTGGATTTTTTGCATAAAAAAAGTGTATGTGTCACCAAAAAATTGCATTTAAATAACCGTTGCACAAATGCCATGTGACATAAAAAATATCAAAATGCCCCAATTTATTCTCTAGGGCCTCTGCTGTAAAAAAAAAAAAAAAATATATATATATATATATATATATATATATACACACACAGGTGAAACTAAAAAAATTAGAATATCGTGCAAAAGGGGAGGAATAGTGCCCCATTGTTGGTGTCAGTGGGGGGAGGAATAGTGCCCCATCGTTGGTGTCAGTGGGAGGAATAATGCCCCATCATTAGTATCAGTGACACCAATGATGGCACTATTCCTCCCACTGACACCAATGACACTTGCTGACCCCTGTTCTAGTATGGTGCTGCTGCAGCCAGCATATGTGGTTGCAGCAGCACCTCTGCACGGCACACTTAGCAGCCGCTCCCTCACTTGATTTTCGCGTGGCCGCTCGGCTCCACCTCCTCGCCGGTGATTGGCCGACTGTGGGCCTTTCCTGAGCTACAGTTCTGACGGCCAATCACCGGTGAGGAGGCGGAGCCAAGCGGCCGCTCGAACATCGAGCGGCCGAACTGAATGAAGGAGCAGCCGCGCTTCCTGGACTGGATCGTCGTGGGACTGGGACCAGAGCCAGGTAAGAAACAGCAGCCCCCTGCCCACCCCTGTACTTAGTGTCTCTTCCGTTGGTGCCGCCGCCGCCCCCCCTAAAAAGTGCCACCCTGACACCAAGGGGTTTATTTACTAAAGCTGGAGAGTCCAAAATCAGACTCCCTTCTGCATAGAAACCAATCAGCTTCTAAGCTCAGCTTGTTCAATGAAGCTTTGGCAATGAAACCTGGAAGCTGATTGGTTTCTATGCAGAAGGGAGTCTGATTTTGGACTCTCCGGCTTTAGTAAATAAACCCCCAAGTGTCAGCATGCCGTATACCGGCATATAAGACGACCCCCAACTTTTGAGAAGATTTTCAAGGGTTAAAAAGTCACCTTATACGCTGGAAAATACGGTGTGTATATATATGTATATATATATATATATATATATATATATATATATACACATACATACACATACATACACATACATACACTGCTCAAAAAAATTAAAGGAACACTTTGAAAACACATCAGATCTCAATGGAAAAATATCATGCTGGATATCTATACTGATATGGACTTGGTAATATGTTAGGAACGTAAGGATGCCCCATCGTTTGATGGGAATGAAAATTATCAACCTACAGAGGACTGAATTCAAAGACACCCTGAAAATCAAAGTGAAAAAATGATGCAGCCGGCTCATCTATTTTTTTGAAATTTCATTGCAGCAACTCAGAATGGTACTCGGTAGTTTGTATGGTCCCCACATGCTTGTATGCATGCCTGACAATGTCGGGTCATGCTCCTAATGGGACGACGGATGGTGTGCTGGAGTATTTCCTTTCAGATCTGGACCAGGGCATCACTGAGCTCCTGGACAGTCTGAGGTGCAACCTGGCAGCATCGGATGGAAACATGATATCCCAGAGGTGTTCTACTGAATTTAGGTCAGGCGAGCGAGAGGGTCATTCATTGGTATGAATTCTTTCATCCTCCAGGAACTGCCTGCATACTCTCGCCACATGAGGCTGGGCATTGTCGAGCACCAGAAGGAACTCAGGACCTACTACACCAGCATAGGGTCTAACAATGGGTCCAAGGGTTTCATCCTGATACGTAATGGCAGTCAGGGTGCCATTGCCTAGCCTGTAGAGCTCTGTGCGTCCCTCCATGGATATCCCTCCCCAGACCATCACTGACCCACCACCAAAACGGTCATGCTGAACGATATTACAGGCAATATATTGTTCTCCACAGCTTCTCCAAACCCTTTCACATCTGTCACATGTGCTCAGTGTGAATCTGCTCTCATCTGTGAAAAGTACAGGGCACCAGTGGCGGACCTACCAATTCTGGTGTTCAATGGCGAATGCCAATAAAACTCTATGGTGCCAGACAGTGAGCACAGGGTCCACAAGAGGATGTTGGGCCCTCAGGCCACCCTCATGAAGTCTGTTTCTGATTGTTTGGTCAGGGACATTCACTCCAGTGGCCTGCTGGAGTTAATTTTGTAAATCTCTGGCAGTGCTTATCCTGTTCCTCCTTGCACAAAGGAGCAGATACTGGTCCTGCTGATGGGTTAAGAACCTTCTATGGCCCTGTTCAATTCTCCTAGAGTAACTGCCTGTCTCCTGGAATCTCCTCCATGCTCTTGAGGCTGTGTTGAGAGACACAGCAAACCTTCTGGCAATGGCACGTGCTGATGTATCATCCTGGAGGAGTTGGACTGCCTGTGCAACCTCTGTAGGGTCCAGGTATCGCCTCATGCTACCAGTAGTGACACTGACACTAGCCAAATGTGCAAAACTAGTAAAAACAAAACAGCCAAAAAAGATGAGTAGGGAAAAAAAATGTCAGTGGCCTCCACCTGTAAAACCATTCCTGTTTTGGGGGGTTGTCTCATTGTTGCCCATCTAGTGCACCTGTTGTTAATTTCATTAACACCAAAGAAGCTGAAACTGATTAATAACCCCCTCTGCTACTTAACTGACCAGATCAATATCCCAGGAGTTTAATTGACTTGGTGCTTTACTCTAATTAAAAAGTGTTTCTTTAATTTTTTTGAGCAGTGTATATATATTATGTTTGGGGGTTCTAAGTAATTTTCTAGTAAAAAATACTGATTGTTACATGCAAATAAAAAGTGCCAGAAAAGGCTTGGTTTGGAAGTGGATATGCATAGACCAAGTTTTTTGAAAGGTAGGGTGTAATCTAAGTGTTCCACCCATTGGGAAAACTGGAACCAGGTAGAGGACATCCTGTGAAGGATCACAACTTTACAGGCTTGAAAGGGAAGGCAAGATAATAGAGTAAGCTTTCCTGGAGGTAACACTAGATCCTGAAAAAAAACTTCCAAAACACATACTGTTTGGGGAAAAATGTAAAGATCTACACCTAAAACATGTTCACAACAAGGTAGTCCAAATCAAATGAAAAAAAGTAGAAGTTATCATTTAGAGTAACTGGTGAAGGACGTGTCAGAAAACAGCCATTCTGTGTTGAGTGAAATATGCTTGCTGCACAATATACTATATGGTTGAATTTGAGGCTCCCTTTCACATAAGGACACCTTAGCAGACATTCTAGGCAGTCCTCCACCCCTAAGTCAGCAAAATCTTGAAGTCAGATCTCAGGATTTCTGAATGTTGCACTTTGTGCCCACCAATCATCTATTTACAGCAGGTAGAATAAGTATTGAACACATCACCATTTTTCTCAGTAAATATATTTCCAAAGGTGCTGTTAACATGAAATTTTCACCACATCTCAGTAAAAACTCATCTAATCCATACATACAAATAAACCAAAACAAATACGTTCAGAAATTAAGTTATGTGTAATAAAATGGAATGACACAGGAAAAAAGTATTGAACATGCTAACTGAAATGTATTTAATACTATTATTGTACTTTAATACTATTTGATACAAAATCCTTTGTATGTAATGACGACTTCAAGACACCTCCTGTATGGAGAAACTAGTCACATGCATTGTTCAGGTGTGATTTTGGTCCATTCTTCTACACAAACCGTCTTCAATTCGTGAAGGTTCCGTGGACCTCTTCTATGAACTCTAAACTTTAGTTATTTTTATAGATTTTCTATTGAATTCAAGTCACGTGGGCCATTCTACAGCTTTATTTTCTTTCTTTGAAGCAAATTGAAAGTTTCCTTGGCTTTGTGTTTGGGATTATTGTCCTGCAGGAATTTCCAGCTTCGTTTCATCATCATCCTGGTAGATTGCAGCAGATTTTTGTCAATAATGTCTTGGTGCATTTTTCAATTCATCCTTCCTTCAATGACATGAAGTTTGTCAGTACCGTATGCTGAAAAACAGCCCCACACTATGATGTTCCCACTTCCAAACTTCCCTGTTGGTATGGTGTTTTTGGGGTGATGTGCAGTGCCATTTGACCTCTAAACATGGTGTTTATTATGGCATCCAAAGAGTTCAGTTTTGGTCTTACCTGACCAGACTTTATTCTCCCATTGTTTCACGGGCTTGTCTAAATGTTGTGCAGCAAACTTTAAACAATTTTCAACATGCTTTTTCTTCAGCAATGGAGTCTTGGACGGTGAGCATGCATACAGGCCATGGTGGTTGAGTGCATTACCTATTTTGTTCTTTGAAACAATTGTAACTGCTAATTCCAAGTCTTTCTGAACCTCTTCCTATGTGGTCCTTGGCTCTTGGACAATTCTTCTGATAGTTCCTTTCACTCCTCTGTCAGAAATCTTGTGAGGAGCACCTGATCGTGGACGGTTTATGGTGAAATGATGTTCTTTCACTTCTGGATTATGTCCCCAATTGTGCTCACTGGAACAATCAGAAATTTAGAAATCCTTCTGTAACCAATGGCATTAGTATGTTTTGCAAAAATAAGGTTGCAAAGGTCTTGAGAGAATTCTTTGCTTTTACCCATCATGAGGTGTTTTTTGTGTGACACCTTGATAATCAGACACCTTTTTATAGGCCATCAGTTTAGACTGAACCAGCTGATATTAATTTGTACTGACAAGGGGCAGGATTGCTTTCTAATTACTGATAGATTTCAGCTGGTGTCTTGGCTTTCCATGTCTTTTTGCACCTCCCTTTTTCACGTGTTCAATACTTTTTCCCTGTGTTATTCCATTTTATTATCTATATCTTAATTTCTGAACGTATTTGTTTTGGTTTCTTTGTATGGATGGATTGCATGGGTTGTTACCAACCTGTTGTGAAAATTGCATGTCAATAGCGCCTTAAGAAATATATTTACTGAGAAAAATGTTGACGTGTTCAATATTTACTTTACACGCTGTGCATATATATATATATATATATATATATATCAGTGAATATGCACCAATGTGCCGTTTAGACATTCAGGGTTTTTTTAATTTAAAAGCCTTTAGCTCATTAAATTTTAAGGGAAAGCATGAGTTATGGGGAAGTCTGAGCCCTTCTCTAAGATTAACTTTGTAAAGACAGACTGGGATTTGGGGTGGGTGATATACAGTTATTTATTTCAGGTACTTATATAGCACCGTCAGTTTACGCAGCACTTTACATATATATATTTTACATTCACATCAGTCCCTAACCCTCAAATGGTGTACAATCTAAAGTCCCTAACTTACATTCATACACATATTAGGGACAATTTAGACAGGATCCAATTAACCTACCAGCTTGTTTTTGGCGTGTGGGAGGAAACCGGAGACCCGGAGGAAACCCACACAGGCACAGGGAGAACATGCAAATTCCAGGCAGGTGGTGCCGTGGTTGGGATTCGAACCAACGACTCTAGTACTGCCAGGCAGAAGTGCTAACCATTTAGCCACTGTGCTGCCCAGTTCTATCAGTACTTTATCTGTGTCAGCAACTTCCCTAGCACCTAGTCTATTTTGCCTGTACTGATTTCAGATTTGGGCTCAGACTACAAACAGCCCTCAGCTGATTTGTTAAAGTCAGTTAGCTAAGACCTGTTAATCAAAGAATAAATGGAGACTCTCCTTTATAACCTCTTTAAAAAGTTAAGAAGGGAATAGCTATGACTCAGCTGCAGGAAACATCCAGATTTCCCCAAGCTATAGAAGTATTCAGCATAATTACATTTCACTGCTGCGCTGCTCCTTCTTTGTGTAAATGGATATTTTAATATTTCAGTACATTTATAATACTGATCTCATCAATAGTGTATGGGCTATGTATTCATTTGCTGCTCAGAACACATATTAAGTCAGAACGGTTTCTAAGTGTGTACACAATTAGAGGCCTTGTTACTGTGTTTGTCCTTTCTGAACATGATCTGTATTCTGATTTAATATCCCTTGACACGCCGGACACTTCAGCTTAAAATGAGATCTGATTAGTTCCAATGAACAATGGCTTTCCTGCTAACAACTTGAATTGAAAATGTGACATTTTTATCCAGATCTTTTACATATTTATCAGGATTCTGGCATACCATTGCTTTTTTTTTACAGAAAGTATGTCATCATTGTAGATATCAATTATGTAATTCAGAAGCGGTTTGTAGATCCAAAACAGAGGCGAATTACCACTGGGCTGATTTGAATAATAGAATTTCCCCTCATACAGAAATGGTAACGTTATTATGAGCAGAAGCATGGCAATGTGAAGTTAAATAGGATAAGTGATGGGAGTGGGGCACAGTCTCGCTTCTGACAGGTTAATCTGCCTCTTGATCTTTCTGTTGTACTTCAGTATTTGTTTTTTGATGCTGTCATTCAGATCAGGTTTTATCGTTATATGGGATATTTAAAGAGCAATTTCAGAGATAATTAAGCAAATTAATTAATTGTTCTTCATGACAGCAAACACTCCAACTGTGCTAAAGTCAGACATTCCACTCCATTTACTTTTATCTGGATCCTGGGTAATTCACTACAGCCAACCTTCACAGTGTTCTTCACATGTGTGTGGAAACGTTAATTGGAGGGAAAGGTCCTAGGGATGTTGTATGAATGGGTAGAAGACTTCTTAAAGGAGCATCTTGTGCAGGTTAGGAAGCTATGAGAAAGAACATTGTGTCCTCAAAATGTGTGAGCACTATGCACAGACAGCAAGATGGGGCTGAAAGGATCCTTAGATGGTCATCTGCATCTGGTGAATTGGAGAAATCTGTACTTAGATGAATGCCATGTTTTAAGTAAGCAAAGGGGTTCTAAGATTAGTGACATCAGGGACTGGGTACATGGGTACAGCAATGTCTGAATGTATGCTGATTGGGTATGATATGTGACTGAAGTGTGCTTTTAATAGGGCAACACAAAACTTATATTCTTCATTTAACTGATCTGAAATCTTGGTTGATGTTTTCTATACAGTGGCTAAATGGTTAGCACTTCCGCCTGGCAGTACTAGGGTCGTTGGTTCGAATCCCAACCACGGCACCTCCTGCCTGGAGTTCGCATGTTCTCCCTGTGCCTGCGTGGGTTTCCTCCGGGTACTCCGGTTTCCTCCACCACTCCAAAGACATGCTGGTAGGTTAATTGGATCCTGTCTAAATTGTCCCTAGTATGTGTATGTATGAATGTAAGTTAGGGCGATAAGATTGTACACCCCTTGAGGGTTAGGGACTGATGTGAATGTACAATATATATATAAAGCACTAAGTAAATTGACAGCGCTATGTAAGTACCTGAAATAAATAAATATACAACAGGCAAGTGAGTTGAAGTTGATGGATGTCTTAATGCACTTGGACAGATGTTTTCATATACTACAGTTGTGTGAAATATTTTAAAGCGTTGCTTAGTAACAAATGAATTAAGAAAAATGCAGACAAGACACATAGTGAAGAATACAGTGGATATAAAAATTCTATACACCCCTATTAAAATGTCTGACGTGGTGACGCACTTCCAGCGTGGTGGCCATCTTGGTGCACCCTTGATTTCTCTATACCCATGCAGAGTACACCCAAAGCATGGGGTTTTGAAGTTGCTAGTATCGAGGATGGATGTGAGTCAATTTTTATGTGTATTTTTTGGATCTTCATGAAATAAACCTACTACACTATGGGAGATTGTGTTTGTTTTTACTGACACATACCCATACCCCATGAGAGGAGCAACTGCTTGATTGCTGACCCCCTGAGAGGGAGATCTGTGTGCGGTGAGAGCGGACCAGTGGAGACCAGTGTGTGCTGGAAGGATCTGAGGGTTTGATCCCACTATACGCTTTGACCCTCACGGGTCGAAGTCTGGAGGTGAAAGGCTGAACTAGCTGTTGGTTGGATTTTCTGCACCAGGAGTCAATTCACTTTATTGGCACGTGTGTTGGTGTTGCAGTAGTGGTGTCACCCACTTATTGGACTGTTTTAGCACAGATCAAACGTTGATAATTTGATTCAATCAGTGTGGTACTTGCACGTGTTATCACATATGTTTCATCATTATATTCATTTGTTTGTATTTATATTGTATTTATGTGAGGTTCATACAATTGAGAATTTTTTACTTTGATTTTTTGGCACATTATTCTATATTTGATTTGGTTTAATATATTATTGTTTTTCATGTCAATACACTGGATTTATGCACATTCCTTTATGCTACATTTATATAGATATATGTATATAGGTATTATAGTATCACGATGACCACTTGAGTATTATTCACTTTCACAGTAGATTTATCATATTGATTCACGTGTCACATTGCACGATTTTATATTTCATATAGAGGTCAGTCTAGTGTGGAATTTTCCATTTATTATTCACTCTGTGTTTTTTGGCATTTATGAGTTGCACCACATTCTTTTAGATATTGTTTTAGTTTAGATCATGGGTATATGATTTAATGTTGGCAGCTTCTCCTTTTTACTTTAGTTATTTAGTATAGTAGCGCAGGAGGTTCACACCATTATTGTTTGATCCCTCTGATGCTTTGGAAGCTCGCTGCTGACCATGGCTTTTGCTGTACGATGCAACTAAGAAAAGACCTACTAGAACAGCTGAACTTTATTTGGGGTTAATCAGAGGCACTTTAAATGATGGCAGGTGTGTACTGACTCCTATTTAACATGATTATGAATGTGATTACTTAATTCTGAACACAGCCACATCCCCAGTTATAAGAGGGTGTGCACACGTATGCAACCATATTATTTTAGTATTTTATGTTTACTTCTCCCCCTAAAAAAATTCAGTTTGTTTTTCAATTAAGTTGTACAGTTTATAGGTCACATTAAAGGTGGAAAAAGTTCTGAAATGATTTGTCTTTGTCTAATTTTTTTTACATCACAGAAACCTGACATTTTAACAGAAGTGTGTAGACTTTTTATATCCACTGTACATACAGTATGTCAAATGAAAATGGCATTCATGCATCTGTCTTTGGGTTTTGGATGCACCATTTGGAAGATAATTTAATCTGTGTATAGTTGTGTTCCTTTCTTCTTCTTTCGCCTTGTATCAGCAAAATAACAATGATTTGAAGTGGTAATCGGCCAACATTTTTTTTTAAGTCCGATATTGTCTTTTATTTGCAACAGAATTGCTTCTCTTTCTATACAGTCAATGGGAACACCAAATGAACTTGAAGTAGGTTGATGTAACTTGGAAGGAGGTCATCTGCAAGTCAAATTGCAAGTGTCAATTAATCTTAGAGGCATGTCAAACTAATGTCAAATTGAGTGAGATGCACCTAAAAGCAATCTGCAGTTTACCATTAACAAAGCCCTAAGGGTTCTGTCAAAGGGACTATACAAGTGTTGGGCAATACTTAATTTGTGTATCCGTGACTGTAGGTCCACCTGGGACTGCAACATCTGTAGCTAGAAATAAAGCAGATTTGTAGCTTGATGTTGCTCTTCTATATTTATCTTTTTCTTTGGCAGCTACTCACCCATGCAGTTCCATTCACCAGTGAACAGGGCCCCCCATACCCTCATAAATCTCCCAACCTTTATCTCAGGTAGTCTGCAGCATAGAGTGTGAGATCCTCCTCACACTTTTCCTCACTTTGACCCTATACTTACACCATCCCTGTAACGTGACCATTAAACCTCAACCCCCCCCCCATGATCCTACCATTAACCCTTCTTTGTAACATGGACACTAATCCTTGCTTTACCGCTAGAACTAACCCACCATGTAATTTTTAAATTACACACTAACCCTCCCTGTGACCCTAACATTAATCCATGGTGTAATTATGCCATTATCCCTCACACTAATCCTCCCTGTGATCCTAACACATACCCTTCCCGTGACCATTTCACTCCCCCTCCCTGTGACTCTCCCTGTTAATATGTACCCTTAGCACTTATCCTCTGTATATTCCTCACACTCATGTAAAGGATCATCTGTCTTGATCTGATACAGAAATGAGATATAGATTTTCACTACCAGTTTATTCTGAAAAAAAATAGGTCCTTGCTACATTCATGATTATATTTCCATCATATCGAATATGGAAAAAAATGAAACCGACCAACAAAAACTTACAAAGTTCTGGTCTGCATATTTTTGCAGGTTGCCAACATATGCTTACAAACTGCATTTTCTTACACTTGATGTTATTATTATTATACAGGATTTATATAGCGCCAACAGTTTGCTCAGCGCTTAACAATATAAAGGGAGACAATACAGCAACAATACAGTTCGATACAAGCGGGATAGGTTGCTTTTTAATCTTTTTGCTGCCACTGCCATAACTAATACAGACTAGCTGCTATAGCAACCTTGAGTTTGCTTACATTTCTGCTCTTGACTGCTAGTGATTCAGGCTGCTATAAAGCCACTTGATAACTTCTAAACACTTGTCATATTTGCCTTGTTTTATAAAATTGTGACTACCACTGTCTCGGTCTATATGGTCTTTGCTTTTGAAATGATAAAATGTTTTGGAGAATTTAATGCATTTTCATGTAAAAAATGTGTATTTTAGTATGTGTGCTCAAGGTGGAAAAAAAGAGCTGTGGCAGTGAAAGCACTAGTAGTTTGCTTCGCATGTTTAACCTTTTGTTGACTGCATTACGCATATACTGTATGCGGCAACAGAAAAAATGGGCTTTAATGACATCACTGTCCACAAAAAAAAGCTGCATGCTGTCATTCTACAAAAGTAGAGCTAAAGGAAAAACTTGTTTATTTTTAATTTCGATGGAGTAATGGAGTGTTAAAACCCTTGTTTTTTTTCTGTGTGCACTCGCCATCTGTGTCCTATTTGTGAGAATTCCCTGCACTTTCTGTCCATATCCAAACAGGAAGTGAGAGGAAATCCCTTGTTTGTCACTATTTTCACCAGAACTAGTATTCTCATTGGAAGGTTTCCCCTCTATTACTGTTCTGATGACAACTAAAAATTTGGGACTTTCATTAATTCACTTTCGCTTTCAGGAATAATGGTAAACAGGACAAATAGAGCAGGTGCATAGAGAGCACAGACAGCAGTAAAAACCTGACATGTATTCTAATCCCTTTCCACTCTCAAAAAAATATTGATAAATATTTTGACTTTGGTTATATTTTAAGAACTGAATACATTTCAGGGAGATCATCGGGTATTTTTCTGTACTCTTGGTTTTTAAAAGGCTACAGCATTGGAAAATTTGTATTAATTGCAGAGATGTACTGAATTCATGTTTTTAATACCTTGATATGTACTTTAAAAGAGAGACATTTATGAAGGAAAAAGGGCAAAAATCTATTCACAGATTTGTGTGGACTTCTTTATAAAGAAGCAGCAGTCAGCTGCACAGAACCTTTACAATAAGGTCTTGCTGCAGCTCACTGCCCACAGCAAGTGTGGACCCTCTTGCATCCTATGGCTAGGCTGTACCTAGGAACTATTTTCTGTCTAGATTAAAGGATAACTTCACCTTTGGTTTGATAAAGCATCCCCCCCTGGCAGGCTGTCTGGGCTTTTACTTACCTTCACCCCCAATCAAGCAATCTTACATGTTTCTGGCCACCTCTTTTTCATTCTGTGCATACACACTGTGGCCCCATTCATTTATAAGTGTAGCTGTCCTTTTTTCCCCCTAAACTCCACCTCATATCATTACATCCTCAAATGTCAATGCCTTTAGTGCCCAAATGAAGTTTATTTTACTGTGTAATGACAAGAGCTGGCAATGTAGCTTTGGGAGGGCACAGCACTTTTCCTCAACTTGGACAGATTTGCATATGAGTTATCATAGGCACTTTATTTTTGTAGTCAGTGTAGGATTTCTTCATATCCATTATACACCATGACCTATGTAGTCAGGGTTTCCAGATGCAACATGCAGCCACCCATGCATCATGTTGCTGATTACCAGTAACACATTCCCATGTATAGCAAAAGGATTTAGGCTGCTGCTCTGCCTGCCAGTACAAACGTTCTGTGTCCTCATTGGTGGAATGGTGTACTGTTTACTTACAGATCATCAGCTCTGGGTCCATAAAGTTTGAACCACACTATTGGTAAGCTAGCCTTCTAGATGTAGATCTTCAGAGGCTAGAGTGGATAGACTATCTACTTCATCCCTTGCAACCCCAGTCTTGGTTTGTTTTTTCTGTGGCTGGGGGTGCACAGGATGAAAAAGATGTATCCACTCTGCCTCTGCAGATCTACATGTAGAAGGCTAGCTTACCAGTGGTTTGGTTCAAAGTATGTATCAGGCATTGTTAGTTTTTAATATTAAGCTAACAAATTAGCTTGGTAGGTGGCCAGTACAGTTAACATTAGTGTTCTTTTAGAGGAGTGTCTTTTTATATGGATGGAGCTGAACAAAAGACATCTGTTTACCTCCAACTTACTCTGAGTTCATCTGGGTCTGAAAAAAGTGGGAAAAGTTTTGCTTCCTTTTATGTTTTTCGAAGATAAAAATGACCGTGATCGGAGGTAAACAGAT
The DNA here is from genome assembly GCF_062004578.1 of Staurois parvus. Lineage (NCBI taxonomy): Eukaryota > Metazoa > Chordata > Amphibia > Anura > Ranidae > Staurois > Staurois parvus. The sequence goes on along the minus strand of NW_028317894.1, from coordinate 3,200,077 downwards.
GCATGTCCAATTACATCTGCCTGCCCACTGCCCTATCCCTTGTTAGGGCAATGGGCAGGCAGATGTAATTGGACTGTTACAAGATTCAGAAAAAAATGAACAGGGATGTCACAAAAGTGACATATTTGGTATAACTGCAGCCCTGCTTGTTGTTTAGAACTACACTACTTACTAGTTTGTCCATAACAGTGTGTTTACCACAACTTTAATTAGGTGGATCATATTGTTTAGGAAAGTTTTTAGCTCTTGAGACTCTTCATGAGGACAGTGTTCTGCAAAACAATTTAACCTTTGTTATTTGCAATTTACTGTTTTGTGACTTGCAGAAGACAAAAACATCTTCATTAAATGAGTCACAGGCAAGGAGATTTATTGTGACTTTAACTGTACACTTGGCTTCATCCATCCATCATTTATCCTTCATTTATGAAATGATTATTCATAGTGGAAACATGGTCCACGAATCCCCAGAGTTCCCAAGTGCAGCTGGTAGTCTCTGTTTCGTTTTCCTCTGTCCTGAACGAAAGTCCTATTTTCGTGATGTGCTAACTTCCAACATGTATTTTATTTGGCCATTTGGATCCTGCAGGCACTTTCACATTGCACAAATCATTTTGGCCTTTACCTCAGAAGCCTCTGACACCTGTGATGAAGAGCCAGAGTAGCTCTATATCTCTTCCCCTAAATCCTGTATTACTACAAAGGTTCACCTTCACTTTGCAGTAAACATTCACTCACTCATGCAAAAGTTCAGTCTACAGTGCACAGACATGAGTATACTAAGAGCCAGGAGACAAGAAAAATAAGAAATTTGTTATAGTCTAAATTAAAAAATCAGAACCACATTCATCAAAAATTCAAACAAAAATAGGCCTGGGGAACTCAGGGGTATTTATAATGGGGATGCATAAAAGTGGCCACCCGCCCAAGTCTATAACTGGCTTATGAAGCAAGGACACATAAACAGGCATCACATAGTGAAAAAAAGGGGGAGAGAACAATGTTCTTGGACAACTTGCCAGCCAGCTTGCTAACAACCGAATTAACCTGTCTAACAGTATGCGTTTATAACAGGGGTTTAGTTAGCACACATTTGCAAATACATACGTAAGCCACAGAGCCACGACACGGCACCCTGATCATCTGTGGTCCTAACTCTAAAATTTATGAGTCCCCATAGTAGAGGCACATGCATTTAATGGATAGATCAAGGGCAGGTGGACCTGAGGGAGCCACCCCTCTTAAAGGCAAAGGAGTGCACTGGACCCCAGCATGTAGCACAATGAGTTTTTGGTACGTGGGTGCACTAGGGCCCTGGTTGCCATTGTGCTACATGCTGGGGTCCAGTGCACTCCTTTGCCTTTAAGAGGGGTGGCTCCCTCAGGTCCACCTGCCCTTGATCTATCCATTAAATGCATGTGCCTCTACTATGGGGACTCATAAATTTTAGAGTTAGGACCACAGATGATCAGGGTGCCGTGTCGTGGCTCTGTGGCTTACGTATGTATTTGCAAATGTGTGCTAACTAAACCCCTGTTATAAACGCATACTGTTAGACAGGTTAATTCGGTTGTTAGCAAGCTGGCTGGCAAGTTGTCCAAGAACATTGTTCTCTCCCCCTTTTTTTCAGTATTTATAATGGGGCACCACATCCCATGTTTATACCAAATCTCAATAGTCTATTTTAAAATGGACTTTTGAAGTGTCCCAAAGAGATCACAACGTACAAAAGTTTAAAACATGGGAAAATAAGCACCCCTTTTGTGTTTTATTCATCCGTAGTTACTAAGTAAAGAACACAAGCCCTTACAAGTACATCATAAAAACGTATACATTTGCACTTATCTGCACAGTCAGTGCCTTACTGCTAACTATAAAACCATATTAGTTCACAGTTAGTTTGGACCAATTGAGATTTGGTAGAACCACATTCATACCACCACAACGCATCCATAATACATCCAGGGGCCAGTGTCTAGGACAGCCCATAGATTTCTTATTGACTTGTATATGAAGGCAAAATCTGCTTGATGAGCAAAAGACTTCGGTCCAACTTCCCAATTTTTTTTCCCTTCCTAACTGTAATATACATCCTTAATTCAGATACTTATCTGTACAAAGGATTGAGTGTGGTGCTGCTGTGAAACACTGTGCTACTGTCACAGCCTGTGTACAATGCCACCATCTTTGCTCCTGCGTTCATTGCGTGCCTTTTCGGGTCTAGGCCGGTCATTCACATTTAAACAGAGTGAAGTATACAAACAGAAAAAATGTGCCAATTTAGTTTGTGGAGGGGGGGGGGGATACAAGGATTTTTTTCCCCAAGAACCCTAATAGTGAGTTACCATGGCCCTTGAAAAGTGAATGGATGAAAATGTGACATACATTGATGCACCTTTTTCTGCAAAGGCTTTTGAGGACAAAATGATGGTAAAATCCTCAGCCTCATATCTTTGCCTTTCCTAGGTTTTAAATGCCTGACAGGAGTTTCTCTGCTTTGGAAGAGGTCTATTTTTTTAACATCATTGTTGCCTGTAGGGAAGTCAACCTTTCTCTTGCTAAAGATACTCTTACAATGCCCACTATTGTATTAAAAGCCCTAAATGTTTACATGTTTGTTGGATTTTATTATGTACCTGTTTTCTCCATGTAGGAGAGGAGTAAGCCATTTGTGAACTATTATTTAGTCTACCAGTAGTCTGTCTAGTCTACCAGTATTAGTCTATCAGTTGAAAATTATGTTTTTTCTTCAGTAATTGTAACAATTCCTGGATTTTTTATCACAAATATTAGGCCACTGTTTAGCAGTGATGTTTCATACCATTTCAAATAAAAAATATTATGACTATATACATAATTAATACATAGTTAACTTTTCTGTCCGCTTCCACTGTGATGCCATTTTTGACAAATATAGAAAGGTGCAGTATTGAAATGTCATTGTTTAAATTACATAGAGGTAGCTGACATTTTATGCTCACCTTTATCTATTGTCTACCTTGTGTTTTCCTCATTAAAATGGAGATTATTGTGTACTTTTAGTTATTGACAAATTGCTTTTCTGGAAAACAACATCCCCCCCAGTGAGGACCTGGTGTTTGGGCGGTATGCATTTTCTATAACTCCAAGTAAACAGATGCTGTTGCTTTAGTGCATAAAAGGCAAGGCACATGTCAACTCTGCATTAAAATGTGAAAATAAATATTGATAAAATGAAATATGCCTGTGGAAAATGCAAATCTTCCATATTGGCTATATATTGTCCCTGTAAGAATAGTAGGATTTTGTTTTTGCAAATGCCAATGAGTTAAATCATCCCTTGGCGTCTTAAAGTTGGCCATAGACATCAGAGAATAGAAAAATGCACAAAAAAATTACACGCAGCCGCAGCAGAATATTATGAGCCTTTATTTATCATAGAGTAAAACATGTAATGTGCAGAGTGTGTAGAACCTGCAAACCAATGTATTCGATACCAAGTGTATATATTAAATACAATGAAAACAATCTAAATATAAAAGGTTGTATGCTTGAAGCTGATTAGACAGCTAATTATATCTTTTTTTACATGAATTATATTCTCTCTTTCTCGCTCTCTGTTATATATATATACAGTTAGGTCCATATATATTTGGACACAGGCACATGTTTAGATTTTTTTCAGGTATTTATCAAAACACATTTAAGCTATAGTTATATGATGGCTATGGGCTGAAAGTGCACACTCTCAGGTTTAATTTGAGGGTATGTGCATCCACATTGGAGGAAGGGTTTAGGAATTACAGTTCTTAAGAGTAGCCACCCCCCCTTTTTCAAGGGACCAAATGTAATTGGACAGTTGAATATAATCATAAATAAAATGTTCATTTTTAATATTTTGTTGAGAATCCTTTCCTGGCAATGACTGCCTGAAGTCTGGAACCCATGGACATTACCACAGACTGGGTTTTCTCCTTTCTGATGCTTTGCCAGGCTCTAACTGCAGCTGTCTTCAGTTCTTTGTTTGTGAGTCTTTCTGCCTTTAGTTTTGCCTTCAGCAAGTGAAATGCATACTCAGTTGGGTTGAGATCAGGTGCTTGACTCGGCCATTGCAGAATATTCCACTTCTTTGCTTTCAAAAGCTCCTGGGTTGCTTTTGCAGTGTGTTTTGGATCATTGTTCATCTGTACTGTGAAGCACCGTCCAATCAACTTTGCTGCATTTGGCTGAATCTGGGCTGACAGTATATCTCTAAACACTGCAGAATTCATTTGTCTGCTTCTGTCACATCATCAATAAACACCAATGACCCAGTGCCACTGGAAGCCATGCATGCCCATGCCATCACACTGCCACCACCATGTATTACAAATGACGTTGTATGCTTTGGATCATGAGCTGTTCCAAGCCTTCTCCACACTTTTTTCTTCCCATCATTCTGGTACAGATTATTCTTAGTTTCATCCGTCCAAAGAAGGCTTTTCCAGAACTGGTATGGCTTTTTTAATGTTTTTTGACAAAGTCTAATCTGGCTTTTCAATTCTTCGGGCTTGTGAATGGTTTGCACCTTGTGGTGAACCCTCTGTATTTGCTCTCATGAAGTCTTCTCTTGATTGGAGACTTTGACAATGATACGTCTACCTCCTGGAGATTGTCCTTCACTTGTCTGGATGTTGTGAATGTGTTTTTCTTTACCATAGAGAGGATCCTGCGCTCATCCACTGCTTTTGTCTTCCGTGGATGTCCATGCCTTTTTATGTTGCTGAGCTCACCAGTGCGTTCTTCATTCCTCAGAATTTACCAAACTGTTGATTTGGCCACTCCTAATGTTGCTGCTATCTCTCTGATTGATTTGTTTAGTTTTTGAAACCTTACAATGGCCTGTTTCACTTTCATGGACAGCTCCTTTGAACACATGATGTAGGTTCACAGCAATAGATTCCAAATGCAAATACCACACTTAGAATCAACTCCAGACCTTTTACCTGCTTAATTGATGAAGAAATAATGGAGTAGCCCACACCTGGCCATGAAACAGCTATTGATTCAATTGTCTAATTACTTATGGTCACTGAAAAAGGGGGGATGGCTAATTTTAAGAGCTGTAATTGCTAAACCCTTCCTCCAATTTGGATGTACATACCCTCAAAGTAAACCTGAGGGTGTGCACTTTCAACCCATATCCATTATATAACTATAGCTTGAATATGTTTTGGTAAATACCTGAAAAAACTAAATTTGTGCCTGTGTCCAAATATATATATATATATATATATATATACCGTGTTTCCCCGAAAATAAGACACTGTCTTATATTTTTTTTGGCTCAAAAAAACCCACTAGGTCTTATTTTCGGGGTAGGTCTTATTTTTTAAATGTCCAGGTGTGGACAGGGGGTGCAGAGGTGAGCTGCAGGCAGTTGTGGATGAGGGTTACTATGGAGAGGGCCGGCTGATGACAGTTGTGAGCTGCAGTCAGGTGTTGCAGGGGAGACTTGACAGGTGAGTTTCAGACAGGGTGCAGATATGAGCCACAGACAGGGTGAACGTGTGAGTTGCAGACGGGGAATGCAGAGGTGAGCTGTGGCCAGGGGGTGCAGAGCTGAGCTGTGGTGGGGGTGCAAAGGTGGGTTGCAACTCGGCTCGCCTCTGCACCCCTCCAGCCGCAGCTCACCTATGCACTCTGTCTGCAATTCACCTGACTGAATTTACCTCTGCAACACCTGACTGCAGCTCACGTTTGCACATCCCCCCTCCCCCTCCACTGCCCTCATATGGTTAGCTAGCTTTGCAAAACACAGCTATCAGCAGCCGGTCCCTCTCTATAAAACACACTGCATACTGCACCCGCAGATATCTGTTCCTTCCCTCTCCCACAGTGAGTACAGAGATAGGCAGATTCTGTGGGAGCGGATGGTGCTGTCACTCCGCCGCGTTTCTGTGTTTATAAGAGACAGTAAGTATGGGTGTGCACATGGCCAGTGCCGGAATGGCGTTCCACCATGTTCCGGCTGAAAAAAAGTCCTGATCACAACTAGGTCTTATTTTCGGGGTAGATCTTATATTTTAGCAATTCCCAAAAATAGCACTAGGTCTTATTTTCAGGGTAGGCCTTATTTTAGGGGAAACAGGGTATATATATATAATACCAGTCTGAGATGTGCCATCCCACAGGCAATCATTGGGAGGGCTGCCTAAAAGGAAACCCTTTCTTGCACTAGACTTGAAGCTAAATTAGAATAGCAATGATCCAGTACTCTACACTATATTCTGAGCCATAAAGACTTGAAGTGTAACTGAAGGCGAAGAGCTTTTTTTTTCCATTTTGGATAGAGTAGGGGAGGGTTATAATCCCTGTTTTTTTAATTCCATCTGTGTCCCATTGGGGAGATTTCCCTTGTGTTGGATTCAACTTTTGTGTCTTATTGAAGAGTTAAGCTGCCTGTGGATGATACCAAGTCAGCAGGTGACCATACTGTTTGGAGAGACTGGGTCTCAGGAGATGTGTCAATGCATAAAGCAGTATCTGAAAAAGAACATAAACTGACAGAAGTTCTTGCTTTCCCTTCTAAATGTAAAAACTATTTTACTTTTGTCTGTGTTGCTGTGAGAGAGAGAGTTCCCGTACTTTCTGTCATGGGATCAACCTTTTTACCAAACACTACTTGAAGGAAACTCTATTAATGCAGCCTCCAACAGAAGTAATGCCTGACAGAAGTTGTAGTCCTCCCCCACTCTATCTGCTAATAAAAAACAAGTTTTGACTATAGATACACTTCAGTACATGAGAATGCACAGTCTTCTAATACAAAAGAAACCCAGTTGTGAAATCTTAATTCAGTCAAGCATTTATAACAACTTGTAAAAATGCTGTTTTTGTGCACCCTTGAGATAAAACAGCCTGTTATGTGTGAGCTGATAGCAGTCTCCACTAAGATAATGTTACATGTGCTGTCTTCTTATTTTCAGGTCACTTGTGGTTTTTACACTTTAACCACTTGCCCTCCAGAGGCCATTTTTTGCGTTTCGGCGCTGCGTTACTTTGATATTTGCGCAGTCATGCAGCACTGCACCCAAATGAAAGTTACGTCTTCTTTTCCCACAAATTGAACTTTCTTTCAGTGGTATTTGATCGCCTGTGCGTTTTTTATTTTTTGCTCTATAAAAAAAAATTTGTTTTTTAAATTAAATTTAGGGTAAAATGTATTCTGCTATGTGTCTTTGCTAAAAAAAAATCCCAATGCGTGGAAATGAATTGGTTTACGTGAAAGTTATAGTGTTTACAAATGGCAGTATAGATAGTGGGATTTTATTTTTCTACTAGTAATGGCGGCAATCAGCAATTTTTAGCGGGACTGCGGCGGACATTCTGACATTGGAGAGAATTAACTTGGTGTCACTGACATCCCCAGTGACACCAATACAGTGATCAGTGCTACAAAAAAAAAACATGATACTGGGCAAGAAGGGGTTAACATGAAATGTGATCAAACGTTTACTATATGTAGGGAGTGTTTCACTAGGGGGCGGGGAGGGTGTGCTTCACTGTAAGCACAGTGATCGGGACGGCTGTGCTGTGCACAGCCATCCCAAGCAGTGTGCCCGAGCTGACATGGAGGAAGACTGTCGGAGATGCTCGGTAATCACCAAGCACTGGCACGTAATTACCGGCCGGGCCCTGGTGATTGACAGCCTCGGCTGCGAATGGCGGCACGGGTAGGGCTCGCACGTGCCCCCTACCCGGAAATGCAAAATCACGTATATATTCGTGATTTTGTGCACGCGTGCTGCCCTGTAGCAGTATTTTTGCTATAGGGCGGTCGGGAAGCGGTTAAGCTATATTAATAATAAATATCATAATAAATAATTTGAACAACTTAAAAGAAAATTCAAATACCTTTTTGCTTTACACTGTATATTTGCAATAGGCATACAAATTGCATTTTCACCCAGTAAAGTGCCTTAAAACACACGAGAATATTTCACCATTTTATTAGTACCGTCCTTAAAGGGGAACTTTAGTTATAAAATTGACTCCTGCTAGATCAGGCTATCCCCTTTTGCAGGTATAAATATGTTAAACATGAAAAATAAGTGCCTATACTGTTTAAAATCCACTAATGCACTGTCTCACCTTACTCTGCAGATGCTCAGTTGCTCTGTATTTTTTGGCACTGTGCCGACAATATAGAGGCTGATCTGCTGACAGCCTAAAGATTTAATGCTGCTCAGGGGTTCTGGGCTTCAGCAAAATGGCAGCCTCCAGGAAGAAGAAACAGGAACATGCTGAAAGCAATTAACAGCACACGCTAATTTTAGTAGCATAATTATTAATATGGAATGTATGTTCCTTGCTGAAGAATATTTTTTTAAAATCGAACTGTTATGGGTAAAATTCTGCTTTAATATGTCATTTTGTTGATCGGGGCACAGACGTTCATCATAATTTTGTAACATTGTGCTGCATTTGTATTTTAGACTTTTAGGGTCTTGTAAGAAAACTGCCCATCTCAGCTCCTGTTCCTTTTCTATTTACATAACGGAGCTGGATGTTTGTGAATTTGATAGTACTGCATGATGGGCATTAAATGGTCAATTGTGCACTTTAAGTGATCTTTTGCATTAGGATCTAAATGTGGACGTGTATCAGAACTTAACTTACCCAGTGCTGATAAGTTCTGTGAGCTGAATTAATGTCAAAGAAATTGTCCTGTATACCGGGAAGACCTTTTGTAAGTACACAAAAATGGTAATCCAGTGCACCTTCAGGAGCATGTTATGCCCATATTTAGGATGTAACATGCTCCTAGTAACCCACCTCCTGCTGCCAGTGCTCCCTGCTTTGTGACAGTGGGCAGGGGATCTTCTTCCCATGCCCGCTGTCACAATTTGAAAACAGTGCAGCCATCAAGGGCTTCACCCACACAGCTGCATTATTCATTCACAGTTTTCACATTGCGGGGACAGCTTGTATTTCTCAGGCGCTAGTTGGTGCTCTTGTAGTCTATTGATTCTTTCTGACATTCATTAACTGCCTACCTGTATCGGAGATATAGGCAAACAATTTACTGATAGTCTACAGGACTCTAGCATTGCACCCACGATCTGCTGATTGCTGGGCCAATGTTTTTAAGGCTGCAATGTAAAAAAAAAGAAATGCACTTATTTTATCTGCACAAATATGTGCATTTATTTATTTATTTTCCCAAAAGGTGAATAACCTGTTTGTGTGGTGCATGTTTTAAAACCGTAAAACTTTGTTAAACACCTTTTTTAGATGTTTTCCACGGTCCTATTGTCGCTTTAGGACAATATTTATGTCTGCAGGGCCAGTGATCATTTTCTGCTATGTAAACTGGTTGCTAGAGAATACCCATCTATTCAAGTACTACAAAACAGTGAAGGGGAGAGGCATGGGAAAAGCTCATGGGCCATCTGATTACAGGCACACTGTGTTTCGACATGGCAACCTGTAGTCAGAATATAAGAGCACAGTAGACTGACAACACTGCCAAATCAGTCGGACATTTTGGTTCGCGTTGTCAACTGTTCCCAGAACATGCTGCCAGGTTCAAAAGTACTTGTTACCCATGCTATAAAAAAAAATCTTCCTTGTGGTAAAATGTAAAATAAGTACCAATTTAAGACAATAAAATTGTTTGGGTCACAAAGGTAAATGTCAGTTTTAACACCAGACATATTGTGAAACAGACAGTTCTGTTTGGTCAAATGCTTTTATGAACTTGTAGATTACAATTTTTTGTAGGGATCCCTCATGAGAATTAGGAACATTTGTAAAATTTCACACCTAAAGTTGGATAGAAAGCTCTTTACTAGAGACAATAAATTAGGAAAAAAGGTGACACTGGGTTTTAAGACATGGATCCAGAAAAGACAGAGTGCATGTAACAGATTCTATTTTTAGATGAGATGTATGTATCTCAGGTGACTATTGATTGCATATTATATATTAAAGGTTTGGTTAATTAATATCTTTTTTTATAATTACTTTTGAAGTAGCTATTCAGCCTCAGATTATCAATTTTCTATATGACATAGTAAGATTGACACATTCTTGATACCAAATCCCCACTGTATATCCTGCTGTAAATACTAGAGCATATTGTGTTTACTGTAATGGTATATTATTTCACATGGTACTTCGTTTATCATTCATCTCCAGATGGCGGTTTGGGTCCCCAACCAGCCATGTTTTTGTAGCATTAAACTTTGTCGTCTTCCTGTCACGGCAGAAATGATTTTTATGGGCTGAATTCATAGGGGACAGTATCAGCTACTTGTCTAGAGAGAACTGGCTGAGCAGTAATTAATTATAGAAATAGTTTTTTTAATTGGTTTTTCTAGTGGAAGCTGTTGAGGTTAATATTTTCACAGAAATGATCTGTATTTTTCCATATTACGGCAGGCTAATCTCCTATAAGTGATAAATCTGTTTGTGGGATAAGAAATGAATCTACTGTCATTTAAAACACAATACCTCTACCCTAACTACTCCCCTACCTCAAAGTCAGAAAACCTAACAAATCCCCAATATGTGTGCCTAGAATGAAGAAACTGATTTTTTTTAGGATCCTACAGCAGCTGGTCATGTAACCAAGTTCCTAGGTAAGGGGTCTTGGCTGAAGAGGACAGTTGAAGTTTAGACTACCTGCTCCTTTCAACAGAGATGCTATGACTAAATACCTACTTGTTCAGGCATGTAACTAAAAGTGTATAAGACAAAGGATCAACATGGGAGCCAATCAGCTAGCATTTTCAGAGTTCAGGTGTGGAAGTCTACATATTTATTTCAGTACGGGTTTTGTTTAAGAGGAAAAATCTTTGTGAGAAGCCTCAGGGGAAAGCTGAAAGAAAAAGTATTTTCCTGGTTTGTCCATGAGAAATTGGGATCAAACGGTGGCAAGCACTGCAGCCCAAGTCAGGTGGTGGAAAGGGATGTTCCATCTGTATATAGCCAATATGTTAAAAAAAAAAAAAAAAAAGAGAGACAGCCTAAATTGCACCAAAATGGTAATATTGAGATCCACTTACACTTAGAGAAAAAGCCACAGAATGCTCGTGTCGGAGTGTCAGTCACTCTATCGCAGCACTCCATGGCCAGTGGCAGATCTGCTTGGGTAGAAGAGGATCACGTTCTGAAGCCAGCTAGAATGGATACAGAGACAATGAGATGACAGTAGCTGGCTGGTATGTGCCAGTGTCAGTGTAAAGCTTTGGCGCTTTCCTGGATTAGACTTCCTTTATGTGTCAAAGTGGCACCTGTGAGTGACAGGCAACGCGTTTCAGAGTATTTCATTGCCTAGCACACACAGGCGTTTTATTTTTTATATATAAACTGCAGTAAAAACAATGAAGAAAATGAACTAGCTAACAGTCACAGCTAACTACAATGTATCAAATGTGTTTGAAGCTGTAGACAGGCACACGCTGGTGTAATTCCAACACTCCTTTATTTATTAAAGTATTAAGAAAAACATGCGCCCTTCCTTGCTGGGAAGGACAACTTCATATTGCTATTGTGACTGTCAGGAGCCTCCTGAGCACTACACACTTTTTTTTTTACTTTTTGTATACATTTAACAAGCACTGAGCTCTTGTTTCAGCCAATCAGTACTGAAAGAGTGACCGTTGCTGTATCACACAGATCAGGGCACTAACTTGGCCACTGACATTAAGTCTTGGCTTGGTTGAGAAATTCTAATGATTTGTGCAAAAAAAATGTGGTAAATTTAAAAACTCTATGTTCTATTGGAAAAAGTAGTAAATTATTTATAGTGCTAAAATCACCTTATGTGTTTTGCTTTTATGAATTGACCTCTATGAATGGTAAAGATCCCACTCTTGGTACAAGAATTTGAATATTTCATATGCAGCCAATAGTACTTCGACTGTTCCATGACACCATCCCAGTTTTATGTGACCTATTTGGGAACAGTGTTGTAAATTTTACACTGTTCCAGGAAACCAAAAATAAAGCACCTTTCTTGATACACGAGTGTTGCAGCACACTACAATGCATTAAAAAGAAAGCCCTACAAAAAATAAATACACACACATGGACACACATGGACACAAATGCCTAGTGTGTTCCCAAAGATTAATTTGCACAAAAAAACAAAAGGCCAAATGGATAGTCACAGACAATAGAAGTGACAAGCATGACAACAAGTCCATTTATCCACCAGTGTGGCATCAAGTGACCCGACTGGCATAGCAGGGCTGGTAAGCTGCCTCGTTTCAGGGACCAACCCCTTCCTCAGAGCTATTGCCGACATTGCTATGCCCCAGTCAGATCATTCGACACTGGTTGCTGAATGGACTTGTTTTCATGCTTGTCATTTCCATCATCTGAGAGTATCCATTTGGCCATTTGGTTTCTTGTGCAAATCAATCTTGGGTAATGCACTAGTTGTTTGAACCATCCTGTGTGTTTTTTTTACTGTAGTTCCATTTTGTATTTTGCTGACTGAGGAGGGCTGCATCATTGAAGTATTGCTCTAGAAGTATTGACTCCACAGATTTACTTAGCTTGATTTGCTGGCTGTCCTTTGAGAGCTGGAGTGGTTTTTTGTTTGTTCAAATACACTACAATGCATGACACTACTTTTGTATTGGTAAAAATAGTGTGTGTATCTTTTTTGGTGCATTAGACAGCCCATTCAAATTAATAGGCAGCCTTAACCAATGCACATTAATGTGCATTCGCTCACCTCTAATATGTAAATGGGGCATAAGACAAATAATGGCATAGCTGATATCCCAAAACCTGCTAATTGAAATTCTGAATGAGAGCGCTATTTCTGCTTTGGAACCAATCAAAGACATCTCCTGTTAGTGGGACTTTAGCATACTGATTTTGATTGCTATAGGTGTAGATAAAAGCTATAACACTTTAATGATTAGGACTGAAAGTGTAGCATAGTGTGATAGAAGACATCTAGATCAGTCTGATGGTAAGAGAGAAATGTAGTGAGACTGGATTAAGTCATGTGGAAGTGAGTTCCAGTGGACAGATGCAGCAGATAGGAAATCCTAAAGTGGAGACCAGAGATAAGAGAGAGGTGCATGAACCAGTTTCCAGTATATTTGGAAGCCAAAGTCGAATTTAGTAATGACTAAATTCGATTTTTGCCGCATCTAATAGACACTGGGGAGGTAGTGCAAAAGGTTAATAGAGAGAAGAGATGGATAAGCTGTAATGCGCATCATAATGGAGAGGGTAGTTCATGTTAGTGGTAGACTGCTGAGGAGAGTGCTAAGATCAATAAAGGATATTATTAGAACTAGCACACTCCTAGAATGCAAAAAGAAAAACAAACTACCATTAAACTCATTTAGGGCAAAAAGCTTGCAGTGTGGTTCAAATTTATTTTATTTTGTCCTTTACATTCTGCGCCTGTCCGAAGATGGTTCGAATCTCAGCTAAAGCTGGCCGAAGATGGTTCGAATCTCAGCCAGTTTAGCAGGGGCTGACCAAAATTCAATTCATGTACGAGCAGGCTGATTGTACCCAAGTGAATCCATCAATCGACGTGGGTACAACCAGCTTGTTGGATTGCTAGCATGCAATTATTGCCAGCGGCAGGGACGGTTACCAGCGGCAAGGGATTCCCCCATCAACACGAACTGTGTTTATGGGTGAATTGAGCGATTTTCTTTCCTGCAACCCATGGTTATAAGAAAGAAAATTGCATTATCTATGGCCTGCCTTAGTTACTGATGTTGTGTGAGAGATGATGTCATGATTACATTGGTGTCTTAGCTGCTAAGGTAGGAATTAAGGCAGAACAGATATTGGTGTGCCTGAGTCGTCTGCTTGTTGTTAGATTGCAATCACTTTGCTGATGTCTTTCAGGTCCCTTATCAAGGTAACCTGGAGTACAGCAACATTAGTGGAGTAGTTAGGCAAGAATACGTGGACGTAGTTTGAGCACGAGGGTTGATTTACTAAAGGAAAATGAGCTGTTCACTTGCTAGGGAATTTCCAGCTTAATAAATGAGATGAGCTCTGCTGATTTCCATCATCCAATCATGTGTAAGCAAAATTACTCTTTATTTTTAGGGTCCTTTCTCATGGGCATTCTGTTTTTTTCGTCAGTTCAGAAAAGTTTTTTCCAAGAAAAAATAGATCGGTTCACATCAGTTTTTCATCAGTTTATGTCAGTTTTTCATCTGTTTGCATCCATCTTTCATCAGTTTCCATCCGGTTTCCATCCATTATTCATCAGTTTACATCCATTTTTTTACATCCTTTACCAATGCAAAAATGGACCGTATGTTCGTTTACATCCACATTGTGTCCGTTTACGTCCGTTTTTGTCCATTTACATCCGTTTACATCTGTTTTTTGTCTGCTCCGATTTTTTCTTATGGAAGAAAAAATAGGGTTTTGTTCAATTAAAAAGAACGGATGGTAATGGATGCGGACATTAACAGATGTAAACAGATGATCATCCGTTTACATCTGCTAGTCTGTAGAAATACATGGGTGTCCTTTTTTCATCTGTAAAGGGACAGATGAAAAACAGACATACAGAACACCCATGTGGAAGGGGCCTGATTTTTCTTGCTCGTGATTGGGTATTCTTTGCAAAGTGAATTTTCACCACATTCACCGAGCTAAGGTGAAATTCCCTTGCATAGCCTATATTTCTTTATTATATCAACCCTATGGTCTCTAGTTTAGTACCTGTGCAAGGCATATCAAAATTTTCTTACCTCCTTTTTCATCTTTGTTGATGTTCCCCAAGTCATTGGAATAAAGGAGTTAGGAGATGTAACCCACATGAGGGCAATCCTAAAATTGTTTAGATGTGGCAGAAGAATGGCGTGATTGTGATCTGCACTCGAGGTATGTCTGTACTGAGAGCTGTATCTCTATCTAGGGACCAGGGGCTTGATTAACATAGAAGACAACTCCACAGTCAGCTGCAAATCCATCCATGATATTAATATGTGGGTTACTATTTCTAACTATGTAGCAGATATAAGAAGAGCCACAGAAAATGCAAAATAAATCAAATAAGCAGGTAAAAAAAGGTAAAATAGTGTACAATAAAATGTGTGCTATTTATTCACAAAACATGCAAGGATAAATAATAAAAATAAATGAATTCATAAATATAAACATAAGTCCAGCCACCATAACAGTGATAGTCCAATATCAACTTAATGTCAATCTTGAAAACAAACACCCATGTGCAAATCTGACACCAGATGAAATTAATACACTCACCAGAGCTATATGCTGATTATATTATAAACCAGCATGATAGCATTTTGCTCTGGGAGCAATGATCTGCAGGATATCCTAGTAGAGGAACAGCAGCCAATAGTAATCCAATCAGCACATATGGAACAGCTAGGCAGCACATATGGAACAGCTAAGCAGCAAATGATCTTCCAATAACATGGGCAAAGCTCGAGGAATAAGAAGAAATATGATGGTGCAGTACTTTAAAACCAGTAAAATTTTATTAATAAAGTGTTGTACTCAGAAAGAAGGTGTCTAGCCGACACCAGCAATGACAGCCTCTAAAATGCCACATCCACAAGGGAAAAACCAAGGGACGAACCTCCTGCACTGCGATGAAACAGCCGACAGCTGAGAGGAACGTTCCAACGTCACATCCACTAGGCCAGGCCCAACGTGTTTCGTCACTTGACGTCTTCAAGTCTTGATATTGGACTATCACTGTTATGGTGGCTGGACTTATGTGTATATTTAGGAATTCATTTATTTTTATTATTTATCCTTGCATGTTTTGTGAATAATTAGCGCACTTTTTATTTGTATACTATTTCTAACTATTGGAAAAAGCTAGTTGCCTGACTTTCATACTCACTTTCTAGTTTCATGACTGAGTCACTGACTTAGTTCACATTTAGCAGTTCATAGTATTTACTTGCTGCAGGGCAGTCTAGTCTACAAAGAAGAGCACTAGCAGCCCATGTACAGTACAGTATCTCATGATATGTGTCCTTTGCAGTGAACTTGTCAGACTTTATATTATTTTAAAACAAATGCCCCACCTTAGATCAAACAGCACATAGAGTCTGATTTAACATATATCAGAAAGAAAACTCATCCAATGTCTGCCCTTCTGATTCTGCTATCACTTGTTTACTACCCACCTTCTGGACATAGGTCCACCTTACACACCATTATTTTAGCATCTGAAGAGCATTTATCAAACCCAAAGTTCCTCACTATGGGAATGAAGAGATTCTCCAGATGGCTGCACACCTTGTGGGCTTTATCAAATTCAGGTAAGAAAAATATAAAATCACAGTGGGGTAAGGAAAGATAATGACACGTTTCATGCTATGCTAGTGTGAAATATGGCGTCAGTATCTTTCCTTCATTATGGTTATTATTAAATGCTCGTATAGCATGAAACGCGTACATCCATTCGTTCTGGTTGTAATGGTTATAATTAAGTTCTAGTATAGCGTGAAATGCATCAATATCTTTCCTTCCCCCACTGTGATTTTCCAATTTTGTACCTGAATTTGTACAAGGTGTTCAGCCATCCAGAGCATTCTCTTATTTCTATAGTATGACCAGAAAGCCAGGCTAGCACCCTTACAGAGTGGGGGGCAGAGTGAATGTAACCAGAGAAGCACATATGCCTGGAGCAGTGTAAATACTCTGTCCTCACTATTCAGCTAACCCAGAGTCATGGAAGTCATCAGTCTACACTGTTGTCTGTGACCCCAGCACAAGATCTCTCCTCAACGTCAATCTTTTCATTACAGCTATCAGCTGAATTCCTGAGTCCTTTCTTTGGAGTTAGGGCCTAAAGACAATAAAATAAAAATACAACCCTATGTTATAATATTTGCAGTGCTGGTAAGCTGCAGCTTTTGTTTGGTAAGAGGTGATGACCTGGCTTGTAGCAAAACTACTTGATCTGCTTGGCATTTGCAGTTATTTAGTGTTCTCTTGTATCATATTTCTGCGGTGATGTTTTACATTCATTCAGCAAAAGCAGTGCCTGCAGATCGAAGGGACATTAGGTATGTATTATGCGGTGACAGTGACAATCGTGTTACTATTTAGTGGATTAGTGTAATATTATCAGAAGAATTATGGAGCGGTTTATAGGTGCCGAGATTCAAATCTCATTAGTCTTTGTGAAAGGTCACTATTCTGGCCATATAATGGGTAAGAATAACCTGGTTTCGTTGGAAGGGCATCATGAATTAATGATGACTGTAAGATCTATCACCGCTTGAGTGCTTTTATTTCCCCATATGTCACATTATGTTAAATATAGGGATATTACTTTCTGGCTGTTCTATCTGCAGGCTACGTAAATGTATCATCCTGTAAGATTAAATCGAATTATGATAATATGGCATTTGAATAACATTCTTGTTTGCCATGAGTCCTCCCAGAGCACACCTAGGCAAGTGTAATACCCAATCTGTCTGTAAGGATGTGGCCAATGTGCTGCTAGCATTGTGCCGCATAAGGTGATCTATAGTCGCAATGGGCCTTTTGTGGACAGCTGACTCATGGCAAACTTTAATAGTTTAGTGGACCTGAGACAGAGCATTTAATAAAAAGAGCAATTGAAGAACTCAAGGTAGATATAAAAAGAATACTCTTTCAGTCACAATGCTTTCCTGGCATATTTACCCGAAATCTTCCTTTATATTTATTTGCAAGACCAGCTGAAAATTGAATTGCAGCCTGCAGTGGGAGTGTGTGAACTGGTGGGGTTTCCTGGGCACTGCATTTCAGGGAACATTGGTTTTATAAACAAACTTCTTCTGGTTCCCCATGTTAATTCGCCTAAATACTTCTCTAGCAGGGGGTGAACTGCTGGGGGAAGATACCAGAGCTTTCAGGGTCACACAGTGCCAAAATGCTTGTCCAGAGCCCTTATGCACCGGGCTTAAGGCAATTTTAGTTGTACCCATTGGACTGATCGGATCTTGTGCTCAAAGCCAGATTCTCCGACTCTTTAGGAATCATGCACAGTGTCTGCAGGGAAACAAAGGCCAAGATTCTTGTTCTATAGTTCGACCCTCCCTCCCTCTGAGACAAATATATAGACACTTAAAGTTGTTTTAAACCTCAGACATGAAATATGAACAAATCATATAATTTTATACTTTGTACTTCTCTCAGTCCAAACCACAGAGTGTGATTTCTCTCTGCTGTCTCATTCCTCTGCTATCTTTCATTTCTGACAGGTTGTGCAGACTCTAATAGAGGGGGAGGGGGACTACAGCACACAGCATGTAATGGTCAGCCTCAGCTGTGTATGTTTCTCTATTAGATTGTGTGGAGGGGGATGTGTCCATTTCCTCCACTCGGGTCGCAGATTACACTAAGCTCTCTGATCAATGCTGTGATATGTTTGACATCAGACTTCCCCCCATCTTCCGACATCAGAAATGCTGTGAAAATTCTTCACTTTTAATGACTGTAAAGGAAAGAGGATTGAAGATAAACACGTACAACCTATGTAGTAAGGGTAAGCAACCAATTTAAAGGAGAACTCTAGTGAAAATAGTTTGCAGAATGAACTCCTAGGCATGTTGATTGGTTGTGGGCTGCAGGAGTACCTCTATACTGAGGTTTAAAATTCACATATCTGCCCCCACAGCTGAGGACATGTCTTTACTTCCTAATGGGGGGATTTACCACTGCATAGCATTGCTTTTTGTGTAATGGTTTGTTATTTCAGAAAAAAAGGCTTTTCTGAGACTCTGTAGAGGAGATATTGCCTTTGCTTTCTCCTGCTTTACCTCACAACCGAGATATTCATTGGGCCTCATACTCTTGTTGGATCCTGGAGTAAGTGCCTGTTCACACTGCAACGCAGTGTGGCAAACCCATATCTCGTGCGGTCTTTCTGCACCACATTCAAAACACAATTTGTGTGTGATCTGCTGCAGGTGTCAATAGAGTCCTAACGACACAAGAAATGCAGATCGCAAACGCAGTGCATTTGTCTACACCAGATCACATGGTGCCGCAGTAACATGCAACCCATTTGCAGTGCATTTTTTAAAGTAGTGCATGTAATACGTTTGGAGCGATTCAGTGCGATTTCAGCCCACTCAAATGAATGGGCTAAAAACCACATCTCACTGAATCGTACAGGAATGTAGAGCATGTTCCTGTGTGATTCTGGTATGAATCGGCACTAAGTTAATTGGTTGAACATTCCAAAGGCAGTAAAGGAAGCTGGCGGTTTATTCCACTGAATGATGGCCATATAGAACACAAAAGTTTTGGGTGAACTCAACCTTTATTTTAAAGTACTTGTATTGGATTGTCTTCAGTGTTGGCCTGCTGATTGATCCCAGCACAGTTTACCTTTAAAGATCATCAGGTGACCCCGTCAGGTAAAAGAAGACATCTGCACCTTGGGGCAAACATTTCATTGTTATAGCCTGCTGGATTTGCACCTGAAGACTTATTTATTGGTTTCCCAAGAGACTCTTATAGTCACTGAAGTGCAACATCTGTCATACAATATATAGACTGTGTGGTGACACTCGGGATTCTGTGCAAGCTTTCCATTTAGAATGTAATCCCTGTCTACGAGGCTCACTACTTTAGCCATTTAAAAAAAGACTTTTACTAATTAAAGCTGACCTGTAACATAAACTTCATTGCTAAACTGTACATAACAAGTTTATTGATGAAATAAATGAAAAGTACATTTTTATAAAGAATGGTTTGTTGGGGGTAGGTGATTGAATTGTGTAAATATCACCTACCTGCATTCACAACCTACAAGTTCTGGTTCTATCCATCTCTGGCACTTGCAGTCCACTTTGTTTCCTTAGAATTACTGTATGTATCAGTTAAACATTTGGCCCTGTTCACGCCTGAGCCAATTTGCAGCATAATTTGAAGAGTTTGCATTCTATTCAGTGTTGCCCATTTACACCTTCGCTTAGTGTAGCTTGAAGCGTGTCGCTCTTTTGGGACAGAATTGCTCATTTTGGCCCCAATAGAATTAGAGTATTTTTCCTTATCATTCTATTGGCTAAAAATTAAAAAAAAAAAAAACAAAACAGAAAAATGACCAAAGATGCTCAAAATGTGAATGGCAATATTGTAAAGAACTCTCAGCACACTGTTGGCTAATCTCCAGTGATATTAGAGCAAACATACAAAAAGTTTGTAAGTTCCAAATAAAGTCCGTAACTGTATAACCGCTTTAGACCGCTTTATAACCGCTATAGCAGCCATCCCAGAGTGAGCCAACTCTATGTGCATGATAGGAAAGAAAAGAGGAGAGGTGCCTTCTAAGTGCAGTATTAAAACGGTTTTTAATAAGCCACAAATATTAAAATAAATCACAAAAATGGGGTGGTAAATTAGCCCATCATTAAGGTTAGCTGTAGACCCATCTTCTGTGTCCTGCAGGGATCTGTCCGGTGGGGTGATGGCTGCCGTGGGTGTTGAGGAGGGTCCCAGAGCGCTGTGGATGATCAGAAGTCTTGTAAGCTATTGGCCAAACCAGAACCGGAAGTGACTGGACTCAGCGTGAACCGCAAGCCAGGCAGACGTGACGTCACACAGGAGGAAATTCGGCAATGAGAAAAAAAGGGAGGCTACACGCTCGGAGCTTACTGCCTCTAGAAGGAGCAGTAAGCTCCGAGTGAGTAGCCTCCCTCCTTGCGGTTCACGCTGGTTCCAGTCACTTCTGGTTCAGGTTTGGTTGACAATTCCCAAGACTTCTGATCATCCACAATGCTCTGGAACCTTCCTCATCACCCACGGTGGCCATCACCCCACTGGACGGATCCCTGCAGGACACGGAAAACTGCTCTACAGCTAATCTTAATGATGGGCTAATTTACCACCCCATTTTTGTGAGTTTTAACACTGCACTTAGAAGGCACCTCTCCTCTTTTCTTTCCTCTCAAAATCTTCATGGGGCTAACTTGGTCATTCTTCTGCACTTGGAGGGATACTGAAGCTGGCTGCAGGTCCTAAAATTGAAAAACACAGTACATACTTATAGCTGACTAGGAGGTCATAGTGGTATTTTAATTATAAACTGACCTCCTGTCAAGCCCCCATCCTACGCTTTGCATTGAAGAGGTTTTCCAGCTAAACATATAAAAAGCATTATGCACCCTCCTTCCTCCCACGTTCCTCAATGGCAGTTTGACGTCGTTTTCTCACTCCATTTGCCCTGTCCATTATCTGTTTTAACAGATCTGTAAACAACTGTACCACTGTCATTTCTGGAAATTTCTTAGTCTTCTTTAGCCACCCTTGGAAACTCATTACTTTTCAGTGATTTTCTGAGGCTAGACTGCACATGTAGTTCACAATTCATATTGAGCACCAGTGGACTATGTTGGCCAAAGAAATTTAAGCAGTGCAGAAAACAGCAAAACATTTTAAATGGCTAAAAATGTACATATCCTGAGGTAGTCTCCTGAAGTCTATTCTCTTCAATTGTAGCAGTTGAAGTTAGCTTATGCAATGCTGTTTCTTGGAGTCTGTGATGTCAGGCAGCCATCTACAGCAAACCCTCTGAAAGCCTATGTTCCACCTCCTGGTAGTCGAGAAACCTTGGTCTTGATAACAGACACAAGTCCCTTCTCCAATTCACTAAACAAATATATTATGTTGATTTTGTAAAACTATGGTTTAGAAAGCCCACCTGAGGATCAGCACACAATAAGACTTTGCACGCAGCCTTTAACCCTTTTTTGACCAGAGTTCCTTGATGCCCACACCAAATTTAATATCATGAGGTGCAACTCTTAAAGTGGTTCTAAAGCCTGGACGTTATTTACCCTAATGCATTCCCTGCATTAGGGAAAAAAATGTACTGGTGTTTGTATTGCCCCTTCACCCCACTTTATACTTACCTGAGTCCTATTTCAATTC
Organism: Staurois parvus; assembly: GCF_062004578.1. Taxonomy (NCBI): domain Eukaryota; kingdom Metazoa; phylum Chordata; class Amphibia; order Anura; family Ranidae; genus Staurois; species Staurois parvus. The sequence continues at coordinate 3,178,198 of NW_028317894.1, read as the reverse complement.
AGTGCTGTGGCCATTTGCAGTTGCCCTCTCCTCTCTCTCTCTCTGCTCAGAGAGGCAGCAGTGGGAGCCATTGGCTACTGCTTCTGCCAGTCAAATCCTGTGAGCAGGGGGTGGGGCTTAGCCACGCTATATGTGTCAAAGGACACATACATCCCGACTTGGGTTCGAGCCCGCAAGTGTGCCATTATATCAAGCTGTTTGCTTTGGGGCACACAAAGAAGATGAAGAGCCAGGATTATCGGTGGGGGACCACAGAAGAGGAGGTGTGGGGCTGCTGTGTGCAAACCCATTGTACAGACCAGGGAAATATAACATGTTTGCTATTTTTTTAAAATGCCTTTTATATATGCTTTAATTTTTCTACCTGTATAATTTTTTAAGTTATTTAAAGGATAAGTTCATCTTTTAGAAAAAAAATAATAAATGCACATTTTTTTGCAGGAAAAAAAAATGTGCATTTATTATTTTTGTCTGCAGGAGCCTCTAAAGCATTGCACCAGTGATCAGCAGATCACTGATGCCATGCAGATCTCCTGCAGATCTATCAGTATATCTGCTTGCCCGTACAAGATGTACGAGCAAGCAGATATACTGACAGGAATAATGAATGAAGTACGACTGCGCTTCACAGTGCCGGTGTAGTTCATTGAGGTCTACAGTCTGACAGCCGCTAAGGCTATCGGGACTTGTAGTCTCTCATTCACAGATAACTGAATGAGTGACACGGCTGTGTGGGGCGGAGTCCCACACGGCTATTTTATTTTTTTCTTTTCAATTTGACAGCTAGCGAGGGGGGAGAAGATCCCCGCTATCTGTCAAAGCAGGGATCGGGGTGGGGGGGACCAGGGGCCAGTCTGGTGAATATGGGTGTAACATGTTACTAAAGATGAACTTATCCTTTAAAGACATATAAAACTTATGTTTGGTAAATGGTTTTGATAATGTCCCAGTTTATACAACAATGTAAAACAAATAAAAAGCAATTTGTATCTAACAGCTTATGATATACACTATAAGTATTGGGACATCCCTACAAACGTGTGAAAGAATGCGTCGCTCTCAGGAGCTCAGTGAATTCTAGCGTGGTACCGTGATAGGTTGCCACCTGTGCAAGTCCATCTGTGACATTTTCTTGCTACTAAATATTCCACAGTCAACTGTTTGTGGTATTATAACAAAGTGGAAGCAACTGGGAACAACTCAGCCACAAAGTGGTAGGCCACGTAAAATGAGAGAGCGGGGTCAGCACATGCCGAAGCACACAGTGCACAGAGCTTGCCAACTGTCTGCAGACTCAATAGCTAAAGACCTCCAAACTTTGTGTGGCCTTCAGATTTGCACGGCAACAGTGCGTAGAGAGCTTCATGGAATGGGTTTCTATGGAGGAGCAGCTGCATCCAAGCCTTACATCACCAAGTGCGATACAAAGCGTCAGATGCAGTGGTGTAAAGCACGCCGCCACTGGACTCTAGAGCAGTGGAGACGTGTTCTCTGGAGTGACCAATCACGCTTCTCTGTCTGACAATCTGATGGATTAGTCTGGGTTTGGTGGTTGCCAGGAGAACGGTACTTACCTGACTGCATTGAGCCAAGTGTAAAGTTTGGTGGGAGGGGGGGTTGTGGTGTGGGGTTGTTTTTCAGGGGTTGGGCTTGGCTCCTTCGTTCCAGGGAAGGGAACTCTTAAGGCGTCAGCATATCAAGACATTTTGGACAATTTCATGCTCCTAACTTTGTGGGAACAGTTTGGGGATGGCCCCTTTCCTGTTCCAACATGACTGTGCACCAGTGCACATACAGTAGCAAGGTCCAAAAAGACATGGATGAGCGAGTTAGGGGTGGAGGAACTGGACTGGCTTGCACAGAGTCCTGTCCTCAAACCCATAGAACACCTTTGGGATTAAATAAAGCGGAGACTGTGAGCCAGGCCTTCTCGTCCAACATCAGTGCCTGAGCGCTTTCGGAAGACTGATCAAACATTCCCATAGGCACATTCTTAAACCTGGTGGACAGCCTTCCAAAAAGAGTTGAAGCTGTTATAGCTGCAAAGGGTGGGCCAACTCCATATTGAACCCTATGAACTAAGACTGGGATGCCATTAACCACTTGCCTACTGGGCACTTATACCCCCTTCCTGCCCAGGCCAGTTTTCAGCTTTCAGAACTGTCGCATTTTGAATGACAATTGCGCAATCATGTGACACTGTGCCCATATGAAATTTTTATATTTTTTTTCACACAAACAGCTTTCTTTTGGTGGTATTTAATTGACGCTGGTTGTTTTTATTTTTTGCGCTATAAACAAAAAAAGAGCAAAAAATGTGAAAAAAAAAATTTTTCTTTGTTTTTATTGTAAAATTTTGAAAACAGGTAATTTTTCTCCTTCACTGCTGTGCGTTGATGAGGCTACACTGATAGGCAGCACTGATGAGTGGCACTGCTGGGCACAGGTGGGTGGCATTGATGGACACAGGTGTGTGGCACTGATGGGCACAGGTGGGCGGCACTGCTGGGCACTGATCATCAGTACCCTGATGATCAGTGCCGATCGATTCGCTGACAATTGCCGGTTCTTGGCAGTACTTTCCTCATGCTGTGATAGCGTGAGGAAAGTGCAGCCGATAACCGTCAACTGCATTTACCAGTGATCTGCTGTGTCATTGGACACAGCTGATCACGTGGTAAAAGGCCACTGTGATTATCCGTTTACCATATCCCGTGATCAGCTGTGTTCGTAGGACACAGCGATCTACAGCGGCTCTGGGTGCGCACCGCTAGGGGCCCACAGGGGGCGTGTTCTGGAATGATGTCCATGGACGTCATCCCAGAACCAGACAACCGCACTGTAGCTGTCCTTCAGCTATAGCGCATTTGGGAACTGGTTAAAGTTCATGTGTGTGTAAAGGTAGGCTCCCCAATATAGTGTGTGTGTATGTATATATAAATATATATATATATATTTTTTTTTAGTCTGAATATCCCTTTAACAGCTGCAGGCTGCCAGCCACTACTGTCAAAGTATGTCACTTTTTATGAGGCATAATGACTGCTAAGCCAGCAGGTTTGATTTGTAAACAAATCCATGGGATCACTATGGTTCGGTGTTATAGTGATCACTTAATCTGAAATTGATCTGCTGACAACTTGGGTTGCATGCAAACATATAAAAAAAGGCACGTGAAATTAAAAAGGGGGAATTAATTACCTTGGGGTACTCTGCACATTACTAGACGGACATGTGGGACATCCTATATCAGCACCTGGAAGACACAAGCTATTTTCCTATTGCAATGTTTAATTTTAAATTGTATGTGTGATTGTAAATCCTTTTCCCATCTCATATTTGCAGTGAAATGCTGGTCTCCTCTGACGACCTCTTGGAGTGGTTGCGGCCGTTCTGTGGTGACGATTCTTTGCCAGTGAAGCCCAGGATAGATGTGCTACAAATTCTTGAGCAGGCCTTTAACCTCAGTGATGAGGACAACAAACTGCTTCTGTTTTTCAGGACTCAGGCTGTTTTGAAAGCTTCATGGCCAGATAAAAAGGTAATCTTACATTTTATTTACTTTGATCATTTTTTTAATAAATTGAAGCTGCGTAGTACAGATTATAAAGCTGGCCACAAATAAAATGTTATTGAACAATCTCTATACAAATGTAATATATGGAGCTTACCAACCAGTCCCTTCAATTTGTAATCATTCTAGCATCTCTTGTACTACAGCACTGCTAGCACATGCACAGCGGACACCTGACTATTTTGTGTTTTTGTGTATCTACGTGAATATAGTCCCATTCCTGTCAACTAGGATTCAGCAGTTGCATGGACACAGCCACTGCTCCAGTTTGACATCCAGGTAGGTGCTGGTGCTCAAACGGTCTATGTTCGGGGACCCACCTGCATCTATGCGAATGTCAAACTGGGAGAAGCAGCTGTGTCTCTGTTGTCCCTGCATTCCAGTTGGCATGAATTAGACTGTCTGCATGCAGATGTTTGGAACATCTTTGCTTCCTGTGCGGGCAAACTTGCCCTCAAACGGGTGTATGCTTAAGCACATCCATGTGAACTAGGTCTTAAACTGATGTATCAGTTGATCTTTAGGTAAGAATATTGTATTCATTTGTATTCATTTTATTTTGTATTAAATCTTAAATCTGTCTAGAAGCAAAGATTTATCTTGAAATGATTTACATCTGTCCCCTTATTTATCTTTGCTTTTGTGAGGGAGATATCAATGGGCTTTAGGCTTTTGTTTGCTTTTGAAATGCTCCTGTACCAATGCAAGCCTATAGGAATGCATAAGAAGCTGAAGCAGGTCAACTGCACCTTTGCTTCCTGTCCCATAGTAAGAGGAAATCTCTCCAAAATGAAGGAATCCCTTGTTGTCACCAGGGTCAACAGAACTAGTGCCCCTGTTGAAAGATTCCCCCCCCCCCCATCCCTGTTCTGATGACAACCAGTATTTGAGATTTTCTTTTACTTTCGCTCTCAGTAATTATCGTAAACAGGACAGATAGAGAGGGTGAATCTCCCTCAGTGGTACAGACAGTGAAAACCTGACAACTATTCTAATCCCTCTCCACATCATCAAAATAAAAAGTTGTGCCTTAGTTACATTTTAAAGTGGTTATAAAGACTGAAGGTTTTTACCTTTATGCATTCTATGCATGAAAGTAAAAAACCTTAAGTGTGCAGCTCCCCCCTCAGTCCCTAATACTTACCCGAGCCCGATCTCATTCCAGCGATGTGCACAAGAACATTGGCTCTTTTGGGTCTCTCCCTCCTCATTGGCTCAGACACAGCAGTGGGAGCCATTGGCGCTTTGTGTATCTAATGGAAACACAGAGCTGACTCAAGAGGGAGCACTCAGGAGTGCCCCCAGAGCAATCGGGGAAGGGAGGGGGATGTAGGGGACTGGGGAGCCAGTGGGTGACCTGAGAAGAGGAGGATTGGGGTAAATATGACCTATTTGTTTTAATTTGTACACTTATAATCACTGTAAGGTCTCACACACTGCAGTTGTCAAACGCTCCTTTTATTTTGGATTTTTTTTTCCTCCCCGAAGGCCCCCTATGTTAGCCTATGTGTCCATGCACACATAGGCATTTAAGGACGTTTAGGGGCAAAAATGTGGATACCCAAAAATCGCGTTAAGGAAAGGAGCATTTGAGGAGAAAAAACGCCCAACTCACCTAAACGCTAGATGCATTTAGACGCATTTAGCACTTGAGCATTCATTCACTTCAGTGGCCAGAATAAAGTGATATTCTGGCAGAAAAAACTAATGAACGTCCAAACACTTGATGCATCTCAACGTATTTGAAAAATTTGTTTTTTCTCTTGTCCAAAGAAAGGCGTTCAGAAGAGCCTAGTGTGTATGAGGCGTAAGTGCCGCAATACAACAGTTCTAATGGTTATACTGTCATTATCTGTATGTATTGTTTTATTACCATACGTTGCAATTCTGAGAAATAAATGTAACTGTGTGAGATGGATTGTGCACCACTTAGTTTTGACTTTTCTCAGAACATCGCTGCAATGGAACATAAAATAACAGCAGATAATAAATATTATTATTGAACCTACTACATATATTTTGTTCTACTTTCCTTGGACTGTTCTTGGCAATTATTGGTCTATCTCACTTGTATATTTCTCTTTGATCTATAATCAGGGATCGAAAGGGACAATTTTACTTTCTTGTCTTTGGATAAACTGTTCACTGTATCCTGTAAAGTTACCCGCGTTTATCAAAGAAGAAAAAAATCATTTCAAGTGCAACTTTTCTTTGTGTCAGGGCCTTTTGCTTGCAAGAAATAGAAATAAATACAGTTGAGACTGCACCTTTTTGGTTTATTGCCTCTCCGTGTTCTGCTTCTATTACATTCGGATTTCAGCTGGAACCACAGAGAAAATATTTAACATTCTGTCCCATTAGACTAGCAGAAACGACATCTTTGTCTTCCGTTATTTTACCATCAGTATGGCAATTTATTTTTTTATCTAGGGAGACTGATCATGTGAAAATACAGTTAACCACAGAGTGACCTCATCAGTAAAGGTGGATCAGATGCTATAATATTGTGTGGAGCAAAACAATTTATTTTAAATTTGTAAATATGAATTTGACAACATTAGACTAAGTGAAGGTTGCTGAGGTCATCTGCTGTTTACCTATTTGCTCTTAAAGTTTCAAAGAATATTCTCTTTAAGGGCCAGTCCACAATAGAAGCCGGTGTGTGAAACCCACGTTCCACGCAATCAAAATATTTTTTACCTGGTCTGCTGGGGTGAGCTTTAATAACATACCCAACCGCACAGCTACTTCAGCGCTGTCCCACTTTCATTCCCCAAAAGCTTCTGCACAACCAGGTCAGGTGACACCATCTTCTTTGTAACATCATCAGGAAATTCTGCCGTCTTTTAGGGGTCTTAGCAGTCTAATGACACTGTACATTCTCAGTGGACTACACACAGCACCGAAGCATCCTTGGATTTGTAATGTTGGCATCCTAGGAGGCTTCACGGAAGGGGGGTGGGTGGTGCACGTTATTCTAGCCTAGGCTAGAAAAACGGAAGCACTGGCTGTGCTCCTCTGAAAAAATCCCTACCACCACCAAAAAAAAATAATTGTGCAGTTTGCTGAAAGGTGGGGAGGAGGAGCCAGATGGATCACAAAAAACTAAAGTAAAATTCTGGTTAAAGTAGGAACTAGTTATTTTTGTGCCAATCTGAATGGGACACAATAGTGGCTTTTGAATAAATTGTCACTTACAGACCTTTTAGGAAAAGGGCTCAGATCTTAGATGTTTATTGCTTTAGGAAAGACAAAAGTTTCATGCTTTAAGCTTTTATTTATGTACGCAATAAACATCTAAGATCTGTGCTGCAATAGCCCATTCAAGATTAAGGGACCTTGGTGTGCTGGCACATGAGGGAGCTGGAGCTGCTGGCTCCTGCTCTCTACCGCGTGCTGAGAGGCTGAGCCAGCTGCCAGTCAGGCATATTGGTGGATCCCGACAATATGGTCAGGACCCTTCCAGAGCCTGGAGCTGCTCTTTGACGTTAGCTGCTCCAGCTGCTGTCAGCTGATTTTGGGTCACAGGAGTTCAATGACCGTGGGATTACTGTGCTTGATGGGCCAGCAAACTCGCCTGACCTGAACCCCATAGAGAATCTATGGGGCATTGCCAAGAGAAAGATGAGAGACATGAGACCGAACAATGCAGAAGAGCTCAAGGCCGCTATTGAAGCATCCTGGTCTTCCGTAACACCTCCGCAGTGCCACAGGCTGATAGCTTCCATGCCACGCCGCATTGAGGCAGTAATTGCTGCAAAAGGGGCCCAAACCAAGTACTGAGTACATATGCATGTTTATACTTTTCAGAGGTCCGATATTGTTCTATGTACAATCCTTGATTGCATGTAATATTCTAATTTTCTGAGATTGTGGATTTGGGGTTTTCATGAGCTGTAAGCCATAATCATCACAGTTATGACAAATCACGGCTTGAACTATCTTGCTTTGCGTGTAATGAGTCTATCATTATATATTAATTTCACCTTTTAAGGTGCATTACTGAAATAAATGAACTTTTGCACGATATTCTGATTTTTCGAGTTTCACCTGTAGATCATCCAGAGAAGTTGATTCCCTCTCAGGAGCTGCGTTCTGCTTTTATTCATTAATCCTTTCTGTGGTAACAGCAAAAGGACTGAATTTTTTTTAAAGGGCTTCATTTTCCACATGATTAGGGCCACATAAATCATAAAAGGGCAGTTGATCCTGTCTGCAAATCACATCTATTCCTGTAAAGGTTCTTTTTGTCTTTGCCTTCCCCTTTGGCTTTTGGGAACTATGCAATGGGCATTCATGTAAAGCTCTAACTGACCTATGTAGCTGTAGGAACTATGGAATAATTAATCTTCAAAGTATGGGCAGCACAGTGGCTAAATGGTTAGCACTTCTGCCTGGCAGTACTAGGGTCGTTGGTTTGAATCCCAACCAAGGCACCACCTGCCTGGAGTTTTCATGTTCTCCCTGTGCCTGCGTGGGTTTCCTCCGGGTACTTCGGGTTTCCTCTCACACTCCAAAGACATTCAGTTAGGTTAATTGGATCCTGTATAAATTGGCCCTAGTGTATGAATGTAGGTTGGGGACCTTAGATTGTACGCACCTTGAGGGTTAGGGACTGACGTGAATGTACAATATATATGTAAAAGCGCTGCATAAATTGACAGTGCTATAGAAGTACCTGAAATAAATGAATAAAAGTTTGCAGCAGAAGCACTGAAGTTGTCCAGGTCAGCACTTTCAGCAACTTATATCACCCTGCTCTCCATTCTAAAGTGCCTGCTCTGTGTTTACAGATTTAAAGGCTGATCAGTCATTAGGACAGGGAAAGAGGAGCTGAACTGATTTAGAAAACAGATACTTTAATGCCTCTGCGTGAAATTTGAGGATGCAGTGTTCCAATGTGTCTGCAGCTACAAAGTTCATTGAAGGCTTGCTTGTTAGAAAGCTTATTTATGCTTGTTAAGAATATGTAAAAATCAAATTCCATGGCCTGGGTTCACATAAGACTTTCTGTCATCATGACACAATAATGCCACTGTTCTTCCCTGCGTTACCTCCTGCCAATCTCTAAAGCTGTGGTATCTCTTGAATAATGGAAAGGTTTCTTTTCCATGAAGTTCTTTTTTTTTTTTAAATTTTTCCACGCCTTTCATAGTTTAATTCAAGCTTGTTGACCGATCGTAGTGGCTACTTTGGAGATCCTCACAGTTACCCAGCTGCAAATTTCTCTAACACTGTTTCTGCAGAAAAAAACAAAATTCATTCTCACATGCACCATCTAAACATTGGCAGCAACTGTGCCAACAATGTAAGTAGTCTCTCCTGACAACACACAAATGGAAAATTGCCCTTATGAGCATTAATCATTTCTCGAGCAAGATGGGCTTAATGATATTGAAAGGTTAATTTTTGCCGAAGATGTGTGAAAGCTATTCCTAGTTTGTAAAGTAATCCTCTTAGAGCATAAATTAAAGTGGGGCTTAATATTTAATTACACTGCGGGTGTTTTAAGAAGTGGTCGACAAATCAATGTGCTGCCGGGAAGCTGTCCAGCTTTTGCAAAATTAAAGCTCTGCTGCTTGTAGAAAGTCACAAATCCAGGTGGCCCTGTCCTGGCCATCTCCACTCTCCTAATGATTCTTTAACAGAATTATAAATTCACAGTCCCCTTATTCTTCAGTGGTGAAAAAAAAAAAAACACTATACTTGGCATTCTGAAGCCGTGGCGCTGTTGCCGAGGTGGGGGGACGTCTGTGTTGTTCTAATCCCCTTGATACATTTTATCAGGGTACTTCAGGTTCTGTAATTTTCTAGTTAACTGGTGCATGAAAAATATGGGTCAAAATACTGGCATTTTTTTAAAATTACATTTTGTATAAAATGAAGCTTTACGTGAAGAATTCAAGATTATGCGACCATAAATTCACTGCCGCGTCATCGCTATTAAATGATACCAGAATACACTTTATCAGCAGTTCCTGGAACAGTGCTAATGTACATTTTATGTCTAGTTATGGTTCATATATGACACTGTTCCGCTCTTCATTTTATACAGCATTTAGGGGCAAAGAAGGGCAACGTGATAATCTCCACAGTGAAAATAGCTACATTTATTTTCATTTATTAGTAAACTGTTTACATTTTAATTATTGTTGTGCCCAGAATAGGATTTAGAAATTAGACTTGAGGCTGTTGTGTTTTAGAAGGATTTTCTTTGCAATAATTGTCACATTTATTTGAGAGATAACATGAGTTAGCATTTGTGTTTTGTATGTGCCTATAAAATTAATCCATTTTAAACAAAACTTTATTATACCCAAATAAAGCAGGCTGGCACTTATAGGTCTCATTCACACAACCATTAAAAAAAACACATTTACAAGTGTTCTTTATTTGCAGTTGCATAGTTTTGAATTGAGATGTTCACACAGGTGCAGAAACATGCTCTGCATTCAGATCCATAACACAAAATCCGAGGACATTTAGGCCGCTTTCACATGAGCAGTCTGATTGGGTCCTCCTGTCTGTATTTCAGGCGGATCTGATCGGAGCCTCCATTCCCCTTTATGGATCAGTGAATGTAAATGGATTTGTGTCTGTTTACACTTGCCTGCCTCCAATCGAATCCGGCAAAAACAATTGGAAGTGAATTTGTTCCCGTCCATCTGGCAGGATTGGGTCAGAGGGCAGTTGAGTGTAAATGGATAGCCGGTCCATTTACATCCGATTGCCAATAGAGCAGAGCTGGACTCGTTTTTCTCAGCATGGGATCTATCCACTGATCCCCTGCTAAGCTGAGCGGAGTGGGCAGATGACAGGTCCATGCCCGCTCCACTTATGCAGACACGTACCTGTCATCTGCCCACTCCGCTCAGCTCAGCAGGGGATCAGCGGACAGATCCCCTGTTGAAAAAAACCGGATCCGGGTCATATTAAAGGGGCCTTACAATATATGCTGATGATTACGCAGGAACTTTTGTGCGAGAAAAAAATATGCGTAATAAGATCTGTAAACGTTTTATGTGGCTGTAACCATACCCTTTAAACATCTTCTTTTTTTCACTCCATGATATCATCAGGGGTTCAGCCACTTCTTCTCACCTTCTTCTTAAAACAAGGCTTGTCTGAATGTATTTTATCAGTGTGCTCATAATTGACTGGCTTAATTCGCATGAGATTGGTTCAGATAAATGGAGTAAATGATGCTTGCTGCTTTTTGCAGCTTATTTCTCCTGCATTTTAGCTGATAAACACATGCACTGCAATTCCATATAGCCTTAATGACAAATTTCTGGTGGTAGTTCCATTAAGAATGTTTCAGGCAAGTATTTGCGCCAATTTCGGCACCATATTTAGGTCGTTTTTATTATTGCCCCTTTAAGAAACTGTCACTATGGCAGACAATTTCTTGAAGAATTATCACCTATTCTCAGTTTAGGAAACTGGCGGTGATTAAGTCCAGCTCTGAGCTGACATACATAGGTTCACCATTACTCAGAGCAGACAGTGTCTGTACTGGGAAGTTATCATGCATGTGACAGCTATCTGCACAGTGCTGTATCCTCATTTAGCTGTCATCTGAGAGATTTCCTGACCTGATCAAGAGCTAAATGTAAACAAAAGGTGGGGTTTACAGCTGATGGAATTACCCAAATTATAGGCATTACCCATATTTAGGTAATGACTTAACACTTAGTGGGTGGAGCCTGAGAGTCAAGTTCCCCATCAGGTCTGCTTCACTTTTGGTTGACACCGCATGGCAGGGTGCAGATTCAAAGGTCACTGTTGGACTAAATAGCAGCTATGGATCAGCCCACTCCCATGCACTTTCAATTAAAAGTGAAGTGGACCTGATGGGGAACTAGTCAATCAGTTTCTCATCAGGCTCCACTTACCTCTAGCATAAAACTCCTTGGCCGGGCACCTGTCAGTGAGATGTGCGAAGCGGCTGGGGAGGCTGACAGTGTGCCGAGGAAGCACCGTCCAGCATTTGTTAAAGGTACATGAATTGGGTGCAAGCACTGACACTTTTGGTGCTGCGTCCTGACAAAATTCTAAAGGATGTCTACAGCACCTTTTATGAATTCCCTGGATTTTGTTTACACTAGCTAAAGAGACCCTGTCACCAACTTAAATAATTGCACATAAAAGTATTTTAAATGCCTATTTGCAGTGTTTTCCTTTCCTTAAAATATTCTTTAGTTACTTGCAAAGTTCCTCAGAACTTGTGAGAAAATTTGATTACTTCAGTATAGTCAATTCCCTAGCAGAGCCCCCTCCCTCTTTGCAGGTTTTAGCCATCTCCTCCCCTAGGAGTGTCCAGTTAGTGTCTATGCTGGCACTGCTTCTCTGGTCCTCCCTACATGACCTTTTATATAACAGACAGGGAGGAGTGAAGAAGAATAGTACAGACTATCACTTGAGCCATGACTGTGAATTTTCTTCAGCTGCTAACATCACATCCAAGATTACGATGCCCAGCAGTAATGTCATATCTTCTGTATGTCTACACTGTATGTCTACACTAGGCAGGCTTTTACTGGTGCAGTGCTTTGTGAGAGTATTCCCTCCCTTAGTGTTTTTCCTGTTTCTGTTGTGTTATAACCTGGCATTAAAATTGATTTTTGGGGCTTTGTACTATGTGATATGCACAACATGCCTACGACTTTGAAGGTGCAAAATATTTGTTATTGTGATACAAAAAATAGAACAAAAACAATATATTTTCAACAATATTCAATAATATATATACTCCCTCTTGTATTGAACTGTATTGTTACTGTTTCCCACTATAATGTAAAGCGCTGAGCAAACTGTTGGCGCTATATAAATCCTGTATAATAATAATAATAATATTTTAGCATGCAAAAGTAGTTACCCAGTTTACTATGAAACCCCTAACTCAGGAGTGGTCAAAAGAAATAACTTCCAAAGTTCTATATTTAATGATTACATAACGTCCATTTGTGGGAAGCCAAATTGTCTCATGATCTGTCAAATGATGTCAATATAAATACAATACACCTGTTCTGAAAGCTCCTGAGTTTGCAACACCATTAAAAATGCAAAATGACAGCCAAGGATCTCTGTGAACTGGCCAGAGACAAATTTATGAAGAAGTATAGATAAAGGTTGGGTTTTAAGAACATCCCAGACTTTAAACATCCCACAGAGCTCTATTAAAGCCATTATAACAAAATGGAAAGATTACTATAACACCACTATAAACCTGACAAGAAAAGGCCATGCACAAAAGCTCACAAACTGGGCAAGAAGGACATTAATTAGAGATGCAATAAAAACACCAAAGATAACATTGAAGATGCTGCACTGAAGGAGTTTTCAGAAAAGACTAAAATTGAACTTTTGGGTCATCATTTGGCCCTTCACCCAGACAACACCCTCCCCACAGTGAAGTATGGTGGTGGCAATATCATGCTGCGGGGATCCTTTTTATTGGCAAGGACTAGCAAACCAATCAGGAAGGAAGATAAATGATACTAAATACAGAGCAATTGAAGAAAATCTGCTTCAATCTGCAAAAGATTTGAGACTGGGACGGAGGTTCACTTTCCAGCAGGGCAGTGGCCCTAAACATGCTGCTAAAGCTACATGTATGTAGTTTAAAAGGAAACCTTTACAGTATATATCTTGGAATGGCCTAGTTAAAGGCTAGACCCCAATCCAGTTCAGAATCTCTGGCATGACTAGACGTTTGCTGTACATCAACACAACCCATCTAACTTGAAGGAGCTGGAACAGGTTTGCCTTGAAGAATGGGTACAAATTCCGGGGACTAGATGTGCTGAGCTAATAGAGTCATACCCTTAATAACTGTAATTGCCACAAACGGTGACTTTACAAAATATTGACTTTTGGGGGAAAGAGTGAATACCTACAGTGCTGTGCTCCCCTTGCCTGATTTCTTTAATTTTTTTGCATATTTTTTTCACTTAAATGATTCAGATCATCAAACAAATTTTAATAGTACACAAAGATAACCTGAGTAAATAGAAAAGGCAATAGTTTTTAAATGATTATTTCATTTATTAACCACTTGAGCTCTGAAAGATTTTCCCCTCTTCTTAACCAGGCCATTTTTTTGCTATTTGGCACTGCGTTATATTAACAGGTAATTGCGCATTCATGCAACACTATACCAATTAAATTTATATCTTTTTTTTCACACACATACAGCTTTCCCTTGGTGGTATGTGATCACCACTTTTTTATTATATAAACGAAAACAAGTCTGAAAATGTTGAACAAAAGCCATTATTTTCTGTTATTAAAAAATCCAATTTCTTTATAAAATGTATTCTGCTACATGTCTTTGGTAAAAATCCAAACCAGTGTATATTATTTAGTCTGTAGGAAGGTTATAGCATCCACAAACTGGCTGTATATACAGGCATGGCCAAACATATTGGCACCGCTGCATTTCTGCCAGATAATGCACCACTTCACCCAGAAAATTGTTGCAATTAAAAATGAGTAAGCATTCTCATGTTTATTTCTTTTGTTTGTAAAAGTGGAGAAGTGGAGCCAAATCTGGCACATTCCACTCAAAACTCCAAAACAGGACTTGAAAAAATTATCGGCACTCAATGTAATAATTTGGAACACAGTATTTGGAAAGATAAACTGAAATCAATTGCTTCCTGTAACCATCAATGAGTGTCATACACCTCTCTACTGGAATTGTGAGGGGATTGAGGGCCCTGCTCTTTCGAGCTTACAATCTAGGAGGGAGGGGATGGTGGCACAGGAGGAGATAGCTGTGGGGGGTGGAATGGTAGGAAGAGTGGTGGAGGTTGGCATGTTAGCAGCGGGTGGGGTAGGCTTCCCTGAAGAGATGGGTTTTCAGGGTGTGCCTAAAGGAGAGGAGAGTAGGTGATAATCTGATGGGTTGGGGCAGGGAGTTCCAGAGGATGGGTGACACCCTGGAGAAGTCCTGGAGGCGGGCATGGGAGGAGGAGACCAGGGAACTAGAGAGAAGGAGGTCTTGTGAGGAGCGGAGTGTGCGTGCTAACATACAGATTAATGTACATTAACATTAACATGAAGGAGGTTCACAAGCAATTATAACAGTCGGTAGATATAAGAGAGGTCCCCACCAATTGGCTGGGGAAACTGTAGACTTAAGAGGTATGCTTGGTATGGTGTGAACCGTGCTTGGGTGAAAGTGAGGTAAATATTGGAGAAGGGGCGGGGAGGGTAGAGGGCACCAGTCAGGTGTATAGGTCATAGTGTGGTATTATTCTATAGTTATTTTATGGAACAATTAGGGTTTTGTAACCATCAAGACCATTGGAATTTGAATTTATAGTAGGAGGTAGGAGGAATTATGGAAGGCTGTTCTCCTTTCCATCTCACATTGGAGGTTAAGGTTGGATATAAGAGCTGAAAGAGAGGGAGTTTTGGTGGATTTCCATAATTTAGTAATATTGATTTTAGCAGCTGCTAATGTGTGAATAATGATGGTATGTGAGTCTGTAGAGAATTTATCTATTCCTATGTGTAGGAGAGCGAGAGCTGGGTTTGGGGTCATCGGGACTCCAGTGATTGAGGAGATCAGTTGGAAGACTCTGTTCCAGTAGGATTTGAGGGATTTACATGTCCAGAGTAAATGCAGAGTTGATCCTGTTTCTCCGCATTGTCTCCAACATACAAGTGAGTGTTGAGAGTAATATAAGGCGAGTTTAACAGGTGTTAAATACCACTGGTGTAAAATTTTCATGTATGTTTCCCAGTGGGAACTACATTTAGAGGCTTTGTGAGTGATAGTGAAGGTTCTTTCCCAGGTGTGTGGGCGTATTGGTTGAAGGAGTATTTTCTCCCAATTTGTTAGGGAGATAGTGTGAAGGGTAAACTGTGCTTTGGTTATAAGCGTATAGAATTTCGAAATTCCGTTGGAGTGGTATATTTATTTTGTGTAGAGTGAGCTATTCGCATGTAGGTAAAGTTTTCCTTGTCAGGGAGGTGGAATTTCTTCTGGAGAGTGGAAAAGGAGTCTAATTTGTGGTTTGTGTATATGTCTTGAATATGAGATATGCCTCAATTCTCCCATTGTGTTAGATTTAGAGAGGGAGTGATGAAGTGTAAAGTGGAAATTGGTGTAGGGATTCGTTTAGTATCTATATCTGACTGGTTGGAAGTTAAGAGGTCATACCAGGCGTGTAAGGAGGCTTGTATACAAGGATGTTTGGGTAGAAGTTGGGTTTGAAATGTTTGAGGTAGGAACAGCATTTTATCAAGTGTGTGCAGTAGTTGTGGAAGAGTTTCCATGGTGGTCCATGTTTTTTCATTAGTAGGGTGCCACCAGAAAAAGAGCTGATCTAGAAGGGTGGCATTGTAGTATGATTTTCAGTGCAGTAGACCCGCTCCTCCTCTAGAGGCTGGGCGTATTAGGAGGTTTGTAGTGCATCTAGGTTCTTTTGAGTTCCAGATGAATTTGGCTAATACTGCTTGGAGTTTGGAAAAAAAGGTGCTAGGAACGGGCATGGGGAGTGTGCGGAATATATATAGTATTTTGGGTAATATGCACATTTTTAAAGTTGCTACTCTTCCCATTGTCAACAGAGTTGATGTACATAGATTTTTAAGTTCTTGTGGGATGGTTTCGAGTAGCAGTTTGTGGTTGGCAGCATATAGTTGATTAGTTGTAGTGGTGAGTTTGATCCCCAAATAAGGGATGCTGCAGTGTTCCCAAGAGAAAGGGAAATGTTTAGTCAGCATATTCTGCATCTTAGCGGGTGTGTAGAGATTTAAGATAGAGGATTTGGGTTCATTGAGTTTATAGTAAGAGACTTCTGTGTAGTTATGGAGATGTGTACGTATCGATTGGAGCAATTTATAGGGATTGGTGATCATTTGGATGATATTGTCTGCAAAAAGGCTAATTTTGTGTTCTTTTTTAAGGTGAGTAATTCCCGTGAATGTTGGGTCATCTCTAAGTTTAGATGCTAACAGTTCGATGAGTAAGGTAAAAATTATAGGGGATAGGGGGCAGCCCTGTCTAGTGCCGTTAGATATGTGGAAGGGTTGTGAAAGTGTGCCGTTAGTTAGAACTTTGGCAGAAGGGTTGGAGTAGAGGGATAGGATTGCCGATAACATCCAATCTGTAATTCCAAATTTTTAAAGTGTGAGTTTCATGAATTGCCAGTGAATTCGGTCAAATGCTTTTTCAGCATCTAGAGATGAGAGTAAGGAGGGTTGGCTGGTGGTTCAAGTTTGTATAGGAGGGATATGATTCGTCTGGTTGCATCTGGTGCTTGTCGACCAGGGATAAATCCCACTTGGTCTGGGTGGATTAGTGTAGGTAGGTGGGGGAGCAATCTTTGGCCAATTATTTTGGCGTATAGTTTTATATCTGTGTTCAGTAGTGAGATTGGTCTGTAGTTCTGGACCAATTGGGGATCTTTACCTGGCTTTGGGATATTTGTGATCATCGATTGTAGCATTTCGGTAGAGAATTCACCTGTAGAGGCAGCATGATTGAATAGAACAGATAAATGCGGTGTGAGATTGGGTGCAAATGTTTTATAGAATTCGTTCGTGAAACCGTCATTTCCTGGCGATTTGTTAAGAGATAAGGTTTTTATATTTTGTTCTACTTCTGCAGGAGAAATCGGTGTGGAAAGAGATGTGAGTTGAGATGGTGTGAGTCGAGGAAGATTGGTGGTAGCTAGGAAGTTTTGAATGGATGTAGTTGTCGGTTGGGTTGTGGTTGGGTCATCTTTAATATTATATAAATTTTGGTAATAGGTCGCAAAAGTGTTGGCTATGTCTTGCGGGTTTGTAAGCGAGGTGTGTGTGTGGTTGGGTGTTGAATTGTGGAGATTTTAGATTTGAGCCATTTTTGTTTAACTATTTTCGTTAAAAGTGAGTTTTCTTTATTACCGAGTGCATAGAATTTTGATTTTGTTTTTTGCAGGTTAAGGTCATATTTGTGCAGTAAAATAGTTTGCAGTTTGTTTCTGTCTAGGGTCAGGGATGTGGAAGGGTTTGGGTTTTTATTGTTGATTTCTTCGTTTAGTTTGATGGAGGTTAAAAGTTGGTCAATTTGTTGGGATTGTTGCTTATTGATACGGAAGTTTAGTTGTATGAGGATACCTCTCATGTAAGCCTTGTAAGCCGGCCATATTGTGGTTATAGAAATGCCGGGAGTAGAATTAAATTCAAAGAATAAATTGTGGGCTTCTAACAGGTGTTTCTGGTTATCTGGGTTCTTCAAAATTGTAGAGTTTAGTCTCCAGATGGGCGGGATTGTTGAGTGTTGATTGTCATCTAAGGATATGTTGATTGGAGCGTGGTCTGACCAGGTTATGGTACCAATTTTGGACGATATCACGTGTTGTAGTGTCCATTTGTCCTTGATGAATAAATCGATTCTGGAGTAGGAAAGGTGAGAAGGGGAATAGTAAGTGTAGTCTCTCTCATTGCTGTGCTGGCATCTCCAGATGTTATAAAGGTCATGGTTGTGCAGAAAGTGGTTGAAGTTTAGTTTAGGGGATCTTTTGTTGGAGGACGAGTCTGAAAGAGGATTGCCAATAACATTGAAGTTTCCGCCGATGAGGAGTCTGCCTTGCTTTTGAGTAGAAATGATGGTGTAGAGTTTATGGTAAAATTGCATATGGTTGTTGTTGGGGCCATAGACATTTACTAGAGTATAGAGAATGTCATTTATTTGGCAAATTAGGATATGATAGCGACCTTGGGTGTCAGCGATTTCTGAGTCCTTTATAGCTGTAATGACACCGTTTTTTTTCTTGGGGTTGGTAGCCATATAGATGTGTGAGAATCGATTAAGTTGTAGCCTGGGGATCTTGTTTGTAGCGAAGTGAGTTTCCTGTAAGAAAAGTATGTCGGCCTGAAATGTTCTAGTTTCTTTTTGAAGTATCGATCTTTTGAAGGGAGAGTTTAAGCCACGAACATTAAGAAATGTGATATTAATCATAATGTAAATCTGTTGAGTGATGAACAGAATAGTTGAGTTGTTGTTTGAAAAAATCGAGGTTGAGTGGATGCAGCTGTGAGAGGGAGAATGTCATCGATTTTGTGGTGCAGACTGGGCTCGATCGAGGAGTTAGGGTGGGTATTCCACGATAATTTGTTGAAGGTGAATGTTGAAGTATAGTTGATCGACTGGTGGTGCCAGATGAAGTATTGGTGGTGTATAAAAGGTGTGCTGCGTTAGCATTATTCTGCCTCCATATGTTGGATATTGGTAGGTGTGGATTGCTGTGTGTCCACAGGTAGTATATTCCAAGCTGTAGCCTCCCTGGCGGTATTCCCGAGTGTAGCTCAGGGTAAAGTTTCAGTACCACAAGCGGTAACCCCAAGCTACACTCGGGCTTACCATGCAGCGCTGCTCCGGGATCCGTCGATCACTTACCTTGTCCTGCGCTGCCGCGATGTCCCTCCTGCAGTGTCCCCGGCAATGTAATCCAGCGGATGCCGGCATCTGTCATCTGGGTTCCGTCCCCTGCGAGCGTCGGGACGTACGAGGGACGGAACGGCGGGAAATTTGAAAATGACAAAAGTGACATTCACTAAAATCACATAGTAAAACATTACTGTATCAAACCATTTCACATACATTTTGTCCCTAGTGCTTTGTCCTGTGCCCTGCCTGCATTTTTACTGTTCTTTCTGCCTGGAAACTGAGAAACGTCCATGGCATCCAAAAAGCGTCCCTTTAGGTCAAAAGCGGTTTTAGACCAGCTAGAGAACAGTGATAGTAAATCAGAACCACTTGCAGAATTGAGTGATAATGATTCGTGGGGAAATTCATTATCAGACGCTGAAAACGATTTTGCGACTTTGCTCAGTGATGTGCGAACTTGGCGCTATATTTCAAATTTCAGTGTTTTTGGTTTGATTTTATTATTGAATTAAATTTATTATTATTTTTATGATTATTAAATTATAATTTATGATTTTGTGTTTCAAGTTTTATCCTACCCGGGATGTTTACTAGACTCTTGTTCGGGCAGATTTCAGTGAGGTATTCCTAAAATTACAGGCCTACAATATAAAACACCAAATTTCCATGCAAAATAATGGTACCGCTTTCAGCACCAAAAATCTGAAATAATCATACTGCCAGGAAGGTTAAGTAAATCTAGGCCCGCTTCGAGGGTTTTGATTGTGAAGTCTCTACCGTATTGTTTCACAGTTAGTTTTGTGGGGAAACCCCATTGATAGCCTATGCCGTGGTTTCTTAAGGCTTTGGTAATAGTAATCATCTTTTTTCGGTTAAGGAGTGTGGCCTTTGACAGGCAAATAGTCGGATATTTGTGTGTGATGGCGGGAGCGGAGGTAGGTTTCTGGCTGCCGACATAATTTTTTCTTTTATGTGGTAGAAGTGAATACGAGCCAGAACATCTCTTGGGATAGATGCTGATAGAAATGAGAGATTAGGTAGTCGGTGGGCTCGGTCTATAGCAAGCTCCAGGTCAGAGAGAGACGGAGTGAGGTGTTTTATATATTGCTGTATATAGGGTAGTAGTGCCTTATTAGTGACGCTTTCGGGGATACCTCTGAACTTGATATTGTTACGCCCTGATCGATCTTCCAGATCGGCTAGTTTCAAATTAATTTGTTCGATGTCAGATGTATGATCCGCATGTGTGTCAATCAAATCGTTATGCACTTTAATTATTTATCCCATTCTGGATTCAATATGGTGTAATCTGTGTTCTTGTTGCTGAACCACGGTAGTACTGTAATTTGGGCTAGTAATGATGATAAATCGCTATGCAGGGTTTGTCTGAGCGATAAAAGCATGTTTTTCATGCATATCTCGGTAATAGGCTGATCTGACACAGGGTATGCTTCTATTACTGGTAGGTCAGTGTTAAGCTGAGGTGATGGATGGCTGAGGGCCTGGTAGGCAGAAGACTGCTCAGGGTCAAGACGTGGTCTGGACTTGGTCAGGCTGCTTGTGATGGGGGACAGAGGGGGAGATGACTCACCAGGGTCTCTTGGATACAGCGGATATTGCAGTCTGGGATCTGTCTGCTGGGCTGTGTGGTCCCTCTCATGGCTGCTGTTCCTTGTATTACTGCAGCCGGCACCATCTTGGGTCCCTGCTGTGACAGCAGGGACGAATTGTGTGAGTTTTCCCAGTTGTCCCGGGTTTTTTCTCCTGCGGGGCATAGCTGGGGAGGTCTGCACACTTATTCTGTCAGTCGCTGTGGGATTTATATCCAGGCCGGCATGAGCCGCGCTTGTTGTGGCGAGTGGACGGAGTTGTCAGTGAAGTGCGTCCATCCAGGAGCCGGCCGCGCATGTGCCCCCCTCTACTGGAATTTTAGACCACTCTTATTTTGCTAACTGCTCCAGTTCTCTCTCTGTTTGGAAAGTTTCCTTTACCAGACTGCTGTTTTGAGATGTCTCCACATGTGCTCTATGGGATTGAGATCTGGACTCATTGCTGGCCAGTTCAGTACTCTCTTTGTCTGAAACCATTTCTGGGTGCTTTTTGACATGTGGTTAGGGTCATTGTCCTGCTGTAAGACCCATGACTTCTGATGGAGACCCAATATTTTCATACTGGGACCTACATTGCACCCCAGAATTCTCTGGTAGTCTTCAGATTTCATATTGCCATGCACAAGGTCAAGACATCCAGTGCCTGAAGCAGAAAAGCAACCCCAAAACATCAGTGAACTTCCACCATTTTTGACTGTAGGGACTGCATTCTTTTCTGAAAACAATAAAATGATGGGCTTTAGCAAAAAGCTGTAATTTTGTTTCATCTGACCCAAAAGCATTTTAGCTTCCTCAGGTAAGTTTTGGCAAACTTCAATCTGGCTTTTATATGTTTCTGTATCAGCAGTGGGGTTCTCCTGAGTCTCCTACCATAGCGTCCCTTTTCATTCAGATGGAGACGTATAGTGGGAGCTGACACTGTTGTACCATTTGCCTGAAGGTCAGATTGAATTTGGAAGTTAATTGAGGTTCTTTAGCCATCATTCAAACAATCTTTTGTTGCAATATTTGATCAATTTTTCACTTTTGTCCCTGTCCAGGGAGATTAGCTACAGTGTAATTAGCTGTAAACTTCTTGACAATGATGCGCTCAGTGAGCACAGGAACATTAAGATCTCTGGAGATGCACTTGTAAACTTGAGATTGTCCATGCTTTTCTACAATTTTTGTTCTGAAATCCTCAGACAATTCTTTGCTGCTTTTTCTCTTCTCCATGCCCCATGTGGCACACAGAGACACACAACAGAAAGGTTGAGTAAGTTTTTGTACAATTTGAACTGGTTACCAGTGTGTTTGTTACATTGTCAGCACCTGTTAATCGATACAGGTGAATTTAAATACAAATTACAGGAGCATCACAAACTTGGACTGCAATTATTTCTTACAATTTTGGGAAGGTGCCAATAATTTTGTCCAGTCCATTTTGGAGGTTTGCATGGAATGTGTCAGATTCGGCATTTTGTTTTTCCTTTTTGTTGTGTCATACCAATCCAAACAAAAGAAATAAACATGAGAATGCCTAAACATTTGTAATTGCAACAATTTTCTGGGCAAAGTGATGCATTATCTGACAGAAATACAGGGGTGCCAATATTTTTGACCATTACTGTATATATTTGAAATATTTGGTTATTCACAGTTCATTCATGATTTAGCAAAGAGCGACAATTACTTTTTCAGGTAGGGCCAGGCAGTTTTGGACAGCTTTTTTCCCTTAATTAAAAGAAATCATCATTTAAAAACTACATTTTGTATTTACTTGGGTTATCTTTTGTAATATTAAAATTTGTTTAATGATCTGAATCATTTAAGTGTGACAAATATGCAAAAAAAGATCAGGAAGGGGGCAAAACCTTTTCAAACAGCACTGTATGCACACTCATTTTTTTTTTTGTCTTAATTTATTTTTTTCATTCTATTATAAAATATTTATACCTTTGGTGTACTTTATCTGAATACCTTAGACAAACCTGGTATTCACAGGAATTCTGACCACACTTACTTATTCTGGCATAATTACCAGGAACCAGATGTCAGCTTAACCAAAGGGTCTTGCTGCGTGTTTACTAAAATTGACAGCAGCTCCTGTGTAATGGGTGTTATGCATACTTGATTCATAACCTACATTGTAGCAATATTGTTGCAGCATTTTTAGTGCTGATGTGCAAATCAATTTTACTCCCTTTGATCTGCACAATATTTCAATATTTTTTTGCAATTCAATACACATTATTTATATATATATATATATATATATATATATATATATATATATATATATATATACAGCCAAAGTAGCCCACACAGCTGCTGTGGGGCCCGAGGGTAGGAAGGGGGTCCCGCTAGGTAGGTTGGCTAATGTATCCATTCCAAAAGAAATGAGGTCAGATGCACAGGAAAATGCTTTGGGATCATGCTGCTGTTGCTAGTCATAGATCTTCTTTGCACCCCCTTTATCTGTGAGTAGATGTTATGCCTTCAGAGCTTCTGGTCATTCAGGCCAACACTTTGATATAAACCTTGTATATCTATCATCGTATTGCTGAAAATTGATATTTGAGGTCTGTAATCCATAAAAATTGCAGATAGAAGATTATATTAAGTTTATAAAGTAATTGTGAAATGAGCGCTAGCAATTTTGTAATATAAAATAAAAAAAAAAGTGTGTGTGTGTATATAAATATATCTATATATATATCTATATATATATATATATATATCACACACACAAATGAAAGGAACACTTTGATAACACATCAGATCTCAATGGAGAAAAGTATCATGCTGGATATCTATACTGATATGGACTGGGTAATGTGTTAGGACTGTAAGGATGCCCCATCGTTTTATGGAGATGAAAATGATCAACCTACAGAGGACTGAATTCAAAGACACCACGAAAATCAAAGTGAAAAAATGATGCAGCAGGCTAGTCCATTTTGCTGAAATTTCATTGCAGCAACTCAAAATGGTACTCAGTAGTTTAGTTGGCCCCCACGTGCAGCGTCAGGCCATGCTCCTAATGAGATGACGGATGGTGTCCTGGGGTATTTCTTCCCAGATCTGGGTCAAGGCATCACTGAGCTCCTAGACAGTCTGAGGTGCTACCTGGCGGCGTCAGATGGACCAAAATATGTTATCCCAGAGGTGTTCTATTGGATTTATGTCAGGCGAACATGGGAGTCATTCAGTGGTATCAATTCCTTCATCTTCCAGGAACTTCCTGCATACGCTCGACACATGAGGCCGGACGTTGTCGTGTACCAGGGGGAACCCAGGACCCACTGCACCAGTGTAGGGTCTGACAATGGGTCCAAGGATGTCATCTCAATATGGCACTCGGGTGCCATTGTCTAGCCTGTAGAGGTCTGTGCGTCCCTTCCTGGATATGCCTCCCCAGACCATCACTGGCCCACCACCAAAATGGTCATGCTGAACAATATTACAGGCAACATAACATCTCCACAGCTTCTCCAGACCCTTTCACGTCTGTCACGTGCTCAGAGTGAACCTGCTCTCATCTGTGAAAAGCACAGGGTTCCAGTGGTGGACCTTTACAATTCTGGTGTTCAATTTGGCAAATGCCAATTGAGCTCTATAGTGTTGGGCAGTGAGCACAGGGCCAACTAGAGGACGTCGGGCCCTCAGGCCACCCTTATGAAGTCTGTTTCTGATTGTTTGGCCAGGGACATTCATACCAGTGACCTGTTGGAGGTAATTTTGTAGCTCTCTGGCAGTGCTGATCCTGATGCTCCTTGCACAAAGGAGCAGATACTGGTCCTGCTGATGGGTTATGGACCTTCTATGGCCCTCTTCAACTCTCCTAGAGTAATTTCCTGTCTCCTGGAATCTCTTCCATGCTCCTGAGACAGTGTTGGGAGACAAATCAAACCTTCTGGCAATGGCACATATTGATGTGCCATCCTGGAGGAGTTGTACTGCCTGTGCAACCTCTGTAGGGTACAGGTATTGCCACTTGCTACACTGACCCTAGCCACATGCAAAACTAGTGAAAAACAGTCAGAAAAGATGAGTAGGGAAAAAAAATGTCAGTGGCCTCCACCTGTAAAATCATTCCAGTTTTGGGGGTTGTCTCATTTTTGCCCATCTAGTGCACTTGTTGTTAATTTTATTAACACTAAAGCAGCTGAAACTGATTAACAACCCCCTCTGCTACTTAACTGACCAGATCAATATCCCAGGAGTTTAATTGACTTGATACTATACTCTGATTAAAAAGTGTTCCTTTAATTTTTTTGAGCAATGTATGTTTATATATATACAGTCAGATCCATAAATATTGGGACATCAACACAATTCTAACATTTTTGGCTCTATACACCACAACAATGGATTTGAAATGAAACAAACAAGATGTGCTTTAAACTGCAGACTGTCAGCTTTAATTTGAGGGTATTTACATCCAAATCAGGAGAACGGTGTAGGAATTACAACAGTTTGCATATGTGCCTCCCACTTGTTAAGGGACCAAAAGTAATGGGACAATTGGCTTCTCAGCTGTTCCATGGCCAGGTGTGTGTTATTCCCTCATTATCCCAATTACAATGAGCAGATAAAAGGTCCAGAGTTCATTTCAAGTGTGCTATTTGCATTTGGAATCTGTTGCTGTCAACTCTCAAGATGAGATCCAAAGAGCTGTCACTATTAGTGAAGCAAGCCATCATTAGGCTGAAAAAACAAAACAAACCCATCAGAGAGATAGCAAAAACATTAGGCGTGGCCAAAACAACTGTTTGGAACATTCTTAAAAAGAATGAACGCACCGGTGAGCTCAGCAACACCAAAAGACCCGGAAGACCACGGAAAGCAACTGTGGTGGATGACCGAAGCATTCTTTCCCTGGAGAAGAAAACACCCTTCACAACAGTTGGCCAGATCAAGAACACTCTCCAGGAGGTACGTGTATGTGTGTCAAAGTCAACAATCAAGAGAAGACTTCACCAGAGTGAATACAGAGGGTTCACCACAAGATGTAAACCATTGGTGAGCCTAAAAAACAGGAAGGCCAGATTAGAGTTTGCCACACGACATCTAAAAAAGCCTTCACAGTTCTGGAACAACATCCTATAGACAGATGAGACCAAGATCAACTTGTACCAGAGTGATGGGAAGAGAAGAGTATGGAGAAGGAAAGGAACTGCTCATGATCCCAAGCATACCACCTCATCAGTGAAGCATGGTGGTGGTAGTGTCATGGCGTGGGCATGTATGGCTGCCAATGGAACTGGTTCTCTTGTATTTATTGATGATGTGACTGCTGAAAAAAGCAGCAGGATGAATTCTGAAGTGTTTCGGGCAATATTATCTGCTCATATTCAGCCAAATGCTTCAGAACTCATTGGACGCCGCTTCACAGTGCAGATGGACAATGACCCAAAGCATACTGCAAAAGCAACCAAAGAGTTTTTTAAGGGAAAGAAGTGGAATGTTATGCAATGGCCAAGTCAATCACCTGACCTGAATCCGATTGAGCATGCATTTCACTTGCTGAAGACAAAACTGAAGGGAAAATGCCCCAAGAACAAGCAGGAACTGAAGACAGTTGCAGTAGAGGCCTGGCAGAGCATCACCAGGGATGAAACCCAGCGTCTGGTGATGTCTATGCGTTCCACACTTCAGGCTGTAATTGACTGCAAAGGATTTGCAACCAAGTATTAAAAAGTGAAAGTTTGATTTATGATTATTATTCTGTCCCATTACTTTTGGTCCCTTAACAAGTGGGAGGCACATATGCAAACTGTTGTAATTCCTACACCGTTCACCTGATTTGGATGTAAATACGCACAAATTAAAGCTGACAGTTTGCAGTTAAAGCACATTTTGTTTGTTTCATTTCAAATCCATTGTGGTGGTGTATAGAGCCAAAAATGTTAGAATTGTGTCGATGTCCCAATATTTATGGACCTAACTGTATATCTAGGCAGTCCCCGGGTTACAAACATGATAGGATCTGTAGGTTTCCAAAGCGGAAGTTCTCTCCCCCCTATCCCCCCCTCCTTGCAGTCCTCTGGGACACATGACAGGTCCCAGAAGACCACAGGACCATTCACAAGGCACAGCGCTACTTGCCTATGAAGCCTCAAGCTTTCACAGCAGGGTGCCCACACCTAAGATGCTGGCACTGGGGACCGAAGACAGCAGGTTAAACCGGCTGTAGTGAGTGCACTGCTGGATTGTGGGACAGGTGAGTGGCTGTTTTTTTTAAAAGTGAGCAGCTACAGTTTTTAGAGCTGCTGACTTTTATTTATTTTTTTTACCTTTGGCTGGAGCTCCGCTTTAGGCTGGCATAGACACAGATTTTCTTTTGTGAAGGCTGCACAAAAAAAACATTGTACAGATTCCTTACGTTAGCTTCGGCCATTGTATAATGGCAGCCAGCATCACTGGTTGTCAAAATATGCAAACAGTGCCTACATCTGATTGGATGCAGCTGCTGTTCTGCCAGCAATTTTCATGTTGCCATCTTTTGATTTTTCTAATCAAAATATTTTCCACTGAAAGGTGTCCACAGGGTCATCCATGGATTGAATTTCAGCAGGTTCATCAGGAACAGGCCAAAATGTTCTCCTCTTGCTATGGGTCCCCATGAATTGCAGCTATATCCGAATATATATTTAGTGTGTGTGTGTGTGTATATGTATGTATATATATATATATATATATATATATCCATAACTTTATGACCACTGATAGGTCAAGTGAATAACATTCATTGTCTTGTGACAATGGAATTTGAAAGTCAATGGGATATATTATTGAAAGTGAAAGTAAAAGAAATACCTAAATTGTGGGTTGTCCCCAGAAAAGTAATAGAGGGGAAATTGTCCAGTTCTGGTGACCTGGGTGTCCCCAATTAATTCCCTTAATTTGCAGGAATTTCCTCTCACTTCCTATTTGACTATGGTACAGGAAGTGAAGGGAAATCTCTGCAATGGGACACAGAAAGTGCAAAAAAAATCTGGCGGGTTATCTGTCTTGCCCTATCCAAAATGAAATAAAAAGTTTTGCCTACAGTTCTACTTTAGAAAGGGCTTTATCGGTGCAAGAGCATAAGTAGTTAATACCAAGTAAGCTTAATTGAATGCCCCGGCATACCTGAGTCTTGTTCCTGATTAGAAGCACCATGTTATAGACAGAGGCTACTCATTTTCCAGTGGCTTCTTCTAGATGTATAATGTGCCTTGTCACAAAACGTGTACATCATATCAAGCTGGGTCCATGAACATGACAAGTACTTCAATGTACTCCAGTCGCCTACACAATCCCCAGGTCTCAGCCTAGTAGAACATCTTTCTGATCTTTCATTTTATGTCACTTCAAAATGTGCAGTGGCAACAGTTATCTTTCTGTGTCTAAGCTTCAGCCTTCACTTCTGTTCCACCAACTTCCTCCCCCACCTGGCAAAGTGATAAAACACCATGGAATGCATTGTTTTTTTAGATGAGCTTGGGAAGCAAGATAACTTCCAATGCTCATACGTACTTTGCCTGATATCAACAATATAGAGTATGATTCATTTTTTGCATCATTTATAGCTGGACTCTGGGCAAATAGCTGAATACACATATAAAATAAATATATGAAAACTGTTTTACTTGCCAAAGGATTTGTATTTCAGTCCATCCAATACTGAATTTTAAACTGCCCCCACATATTACAGCCAGGTGGAAGACACTACTTACAGACAAAATACAATTTTGAGCCTTCTGCTCACCTTGCTCTCTCTTCTTATCAGCACTTAGCTTATCAACACATATTCATGTAGCTCACTTAATTGGCTCCTGCCTCACCCTCTCCCTGTCTGAGTGCTGATTTAAAGAGGACTTCAAGACTGCAACACCAAGTCAAATTCAAGTACAGTGGCTAAGTGGTTAGCTCTTCTGTCTGGCCGCGCTAGGGTCTTCAGTTTGAATCCCAACCATGGCACTACCTGCATGAAGTTGGCATGTTCTCCTTGTGCCTGCATGGGTTTCCTCCAGGTACTCTGGTTTCCTCTAACTCTCCAAAGACATGCTGATGGGGTAACTGGCTCCTGTGCCCTAGTATGTGTATGTATGAGTTGAATGAGTGAATTATGGGACCTTAGATTGTACGCTTCTTCAGGGTTAGGGGCTGATGTGAGTGTACACTTGTTAAATGTAACACTTTATGAATGTGGAGATGTGTCTTTAATCTCTGCCTGGAGTTCAACTTTAAAAAATGGCAAAGTTATGAAAAGCAGGAAATATTCTTTGAGTTGCTATTAGTAGTTAGTCATTAATTGAATTTCAACACTCATCAGAATGGCTTCCTTAGTTCTGGCGAGTGTTGGGAATTTATACTGACAAAGCCATTCTTTGGAGTTGTGAAAGGTCTTCAGTGTTCTTAAAGTACAGCTGAATGTGACTAACTACTGCTAGGTATGTCATAACCTGGGTAGATGAAAACCTCCACAGACAATTCTTTGTCTTGTTTAATTGATGAGCCCAGGTGCTCAGGGTACAGTTGTCTGTTTTCACCCTATATTTGGTATTAAATATCAAAGCATTCCATTAATGAGTGCAAATAGGTAAGGGCAGCAGTCCAAGGTTCCAGTAACCATTACAAAGAGAATGTTAGATGAACTGGCATCTTATACAGTGTGTTAAGGTTGTTGAATTTGTTGAATATAAAAATTAAACATTAAGGTGCACACGGAGATCTTAGTCTACCTGCCCAGGATGTTTGTATTTTGTCCAAGCATAGTCAATCATTTTCTAACTTCAGCTTGTTCAATTAAGCTTTGACAATAAAACCTGGAAGTTGATTGGTTTCTATGCAGACCTACACCAAATTGTGCACGCTCCAGTTTTATTAAATCTCCCCTTATGAATATTTGGCCTGTTTACTTGTCAAGGACCAAGGTGCTGTGGTACAGGGATGAGAATTGCAAAGTAACGTCACCTGTTGTGCATCATCAGAAATTGACCAGCACGCTGGCAGATTATCACGAGGTCCCTATCCAGACACAGGAAACAACTAAGAGATACTTTAAAGATCCCAGTAGAGTTGCATTCCTTCCAATCTGTCTGATTGAATAAAAGGGTCTGGCTGCTGCAGCTTGCCTAATTAGCACAGGTTATATATGGATGAGCAGAATTTTCAAAAACCCAAGCTGTTCTGGGTTTTGACTTATGAGTCTCAGGTGCTGTACTGCTGTGCACAGAGACCAAACATCTATGCTTTTATGCCTAGTAGAACAAGTAACTACAGATGTAGACCAAAATAAAACTTTCCCATATTTCTTACTAAATCAGCACGTTTGAAGTCTAACTTTTTGTGCAACCTGGCATTTGCCAAAAGATTTGTGACTGTGCACTTCACAGTGTGGTGTTATGGAATTTTTATATTTTTCTGAACTTCAAAATTGTAATAAACACATGTATCTTAGATCAGGGTTTAAACTTTCAAGTCCTGAGCTACTAGCCAGGCCTTAAGAGTTACTCGCCACCAACAAACACACACGAACAGAGACACCTGTACACACACACAGACATG
Organism: Staurois parvus; assembly: GCF_062004578.1. Classification (NCBI taxonomy): domain Eukaryota; kingdom Metazoa; phylum Chordata; class Amphibia; order Anura; family Ranidae; genus Staurois; species Staurois parvus. The sequence continues at coordinate 3,148,089 of NW_028317894.1, read as the reverse complement.
TACATACATACACAGCAACATGTACACACACGCACAGAGACACATTTACACACACACAAAGGCACGTAGAGACACACATACACACAGATACATGTACATACACAGAAATACACACGCGCAGACACATGTACAGACACACAAACACACAGACACATGTACACACACACATACATGTACATACATGCAGACACATGTACAGATACACACATGTACATACACACAGACACACACACGTACAGACATGCACACTGTTAAGTGCTCTCTCCTCTCCCCTGAAGCCACCACTGGCTGATATAGAGGATCATGTGACCAGAGTGAGCTGAAATTAGGTACACACACAGCCCTATAAAAAGTTGCAGTACTTTGTTGTTCACTCACAGAGCCGGGTACTGCACTCTAGGGGGAGGCAGAGAGCACAGCACACACTACTTCTTTTGCTTTCACTGCGTTTAGCTATTTAGCAGTCTGGCGGCTCCCAGTGCCACTGACAGATCCGGCCTGAGCTCCAAGCCTGCTCAGCAAGACGGCCCTGGGGGACACACTCGCCCCCACCATAATTTCCACTCGCCATTGGCGAGCAGGTGAGTGGAAATTTCAAGGCCTGTCTTAGATTCTAGATGAATCACCTAGACTGCTAATTGAGATGCAGACACATAGACTGGTGTCTATAAGACCCCTTGCTGTCAAGAGATTCAAATTAAAGTGGAACTTTATTCGTAACAACTGTATAAAAAAAAGTTCTTTAGCAAGGAACATATATTCCGCATCAATAATTATGCTACCAAAATTAGTGTGCACTGTAAATTGCCTCCTGCATTGTTCCAGTTTCTTCTTGCTGGAGGCTGCCACTTTGCTGAAGCCCAGAGCCCCTGAACAGCAGTAAATCTTTAGGCTGTCAGCAGATTGGCCTCTATATTTTTGGCACAGTGCTGAAAAATAGAGAGCAACTGAGCATGTGCAGAGCAGGGTGAGACAGTGTATTACTGGATTTTACACAGTATAGACACTTATTTTTAAGGTTTTTTTATAGTTAGACCTGCAAAAGGGGACAGCCTGAAGTGATCTACCAGGACTTAATTTTATGACTAAAGTTCCTCTTTAAACGTTTGGCCTTTCTTTATGTATTGTTAAAATGTATTCTGTATCATGACAGACTTGAAGTGTGATTTTGAAACTTTTTATGAAGGTACAATCCAGGCTTACTCACTTTTGGCTGGATCATGACACTACTCATAAATAATGTTTAAGGACATAAAGGACTGTTTTTGGTAAATAAATGTTCTGCTCTGTTTTTTTATCATAAGCTGACAAATTTGAAAAGTGCAATACAAATATAACAGCTTGTAATTTAAAGTAGAACTATAGGCAAAACTTTTTTTTTTTTTAATTTTGGATGGCGTAATGGAGGTTTATAACCCGTCAGATTTTTTTTTTTTTTTTTTGCCATCTGTGTCACATGGCGGAGAATTCCCTTTATTTCATGTCCCATAAACAAACAGGAAGTGAGGAAATCCCTGCAAATTAAAGGAATTCCTTGGAGACCCCCAAGTCACCAAAACTAGTGTCCCCATTGGATGATTTCATCATTATGACTTTACTGGGGACTTGCAATGATAATGGTAAACAGGGCAAACAGAGATGGTGACACAGACCGCAATGAAAAATAACATGCGCTCTAATCCCTCTCCATTCTATCCAAAAACTAAAAAAAAAAAAAAACAGTTTTGCCTTTAGTTAGACTTGAAATTTTTTAAGTTAATGTATATTTCTTAACAGTCTGTATACCGCTCTAGCAGCTGCAGCATGTATATTGACGAGCAGGGCACAGCTCAGCTATTTGCCACTGATAAACAAAGCCATTTGATCACTGTCATTTGATTGGCTTTCATAATGATCACATGATCGTGAGCATTGCTTGTTGATTCCTAAATGCTGTGTCTAACAGTGTAGCTGTCAGGTAAAGTGCATTGCCATCATGCTAAGGACCATTAAATATGATTTTCAACTTTCCCTGACCTCCATTATTTGTTTAAAAGCTTTATTTTATTAATATTTTTTTTACAAGGTGCATCCATTATACTCTGTTTGCAGGGCTTGCTGGGCTTTGTGATAGGTTAGAGGAGAATTGCAGGGGGTATGTTTGCTAAATAGGTTTATTTTTTTACACAGCCACTACAAAGACTTGACAAAACATAAACTTCTGCTCCCTGCAAGTAATACATTTGAATAAAGTAACTGGACCATTTTAAATTTACCTTTCAAATTATACATATAAATATATGTAAACACTATTGAATCTGTATGAGTGGCTTATTGTATAATGTGTTGGGCATAATGTATTACCATGGAGTGGAGTCAGAGCTGCTGGCCTTGTGACAGCAAATTAAAATGGCTGTGTGCCCAAGAACCGTATTTGCTTACTTCTGTCAGGCTTAGAGGAATTCATATTATATGCTAGACAGAATTTTATAATGTTCTTCTCTGTAGTTTATGAATTATGTTGAGGCTGTAATAGCTTTTTCTGTTTTCTTAATAACAGTGGTTAAAAAAACTACACCTTTACATCTGATTTTCTTGAAGGGTCAGCTTACCCAAAACTAATTTTTAAGTGTTTATTAGAGGCTGGAGAGTAAAACATCTTTTTAAAATCTTTTGAGGGCTCTGGTGGTGAGATCTTTGCAGCTGAGTTTTAGCCTGGGTTCACATACAGTGGGGATCGAAAGTTTGGGCACCCCAGCTAAAAATTTGTATTAATGTGCATAAAGAAGCCAAGGAAAGATGGAAAAATCTCCAAAAGGCATCAAATTACAGATTAGACATTCTTATAATATGTCAACAAAAGTTAGATTTTATTTCCATCATTTACACTTTCAAAATAACCGAAAACAAAAAAATGGCGTCTGCAAAAGTTTGGGCACCCTGCAGAATTTATAGCATGCACTGCCCCCTTTGCAAAGCTGAGACCTGCCAGTGTCATGGATTGTTCTAAATCATCGTCTGGGAAGACCAGGTTATGTCAATCTCAAAGGTTTTAAATGCCCAGACTCATTTGACCTTGCCCCAACAATCAGCACCATGGGTTCTTCTAAGCAGTTGTCTAGAAAACTGAAACTGAAAATAGTTGACGCTCACAAAGCTGGAGAAGGCTATAAGAAGATAGCAAAGCGTTTTCAGATGTCAATATCCTCTGTTGGGAATGTAATTAAGAAATGGCAGTCATCAGGAACAGTGGAAGTTAAAGCAAGATCTGGAAGACCAAGAAAAATATCAGACAGAACAGCTCGCAGGATTGTGAGAAAAACAATTCAAAACCCACGTTTGACTGCACGATCCCTCCAGAAAGATCTGGCAGACACTGGAGTTGTGGTACACTATGCCACTATAAAGAGATACTTGTACAAATATGGTCTTCATGGAAGAGTCATCAGAAGAAAACCTCTTCTACGTCCTCACCACAAAAATCATCGTTTGAACTTTGCAAATGAACATATAGACAAGCCTGATGCATTTTGGAAACAAGTTCTGTGGACCGATGAGGTTAAAATTGAACTTTTTGGCCGGAATGAGCAAAGGTACGTCTGGAGAAGAAGGGGCACAGAATTTAATGAAAAGAACCTCTGCCCAACTGTTAAGCATGGGGTTGGATCAATCATGCTTTGGGGTTGTGTTGCAGCCAGTGGCACAGGGAACATCTCACGAATAGAAGGAAAAATGGATTCAATAAAATTTCCGCAAATTTTGGATGGTAACTTGATGCCATCTGTGAAAAAGCTGAAGTTAAAGAGAGGATGGCTTCTACAAATGGATAATGATCCTAAACACGCCTCGAAATCCACGGGGGATTACATCAAGAGGCATAAACTGAAGGTTTTGCCATGGCCTTCACAATCTCCTGACCTCAACATAATTGAAATCTATGGATAGACCTTAAAAGAGCAGTGCGTGACAGACAGCCCAGACATCTCAAAGAACTGGAAGACTTTTGTAAGGAAGAATGGGCAAAGATACCTCAAACAAGAATTGAAAGACTCTTGGCTGGCTACAAAAAGCGTTTACAAGCTGTGATACTTGCCAAAGGGGGCAGTACAAGATATTAACTCTGCAGGGTGCCCAAACTTTTGCAGACGCCATTTTTTTGTTTTCGGTTATTTTGAAAGTGTAAATGATGGAAATAAAATCTAACTTTTGTTGACATATTATAAGAATGTCTAATCTGTAATTTGATGCCTTTTGGAGATTTTTCCATCTTTCCTTGGCTTCTTTATGCACATTAATAAAAAATTTTTAGCTGGGGTGCCCAAACTTTCGATCCCCACTGTATATGCGGTGCCTTATATCGCATGTGATTCGCACAGGAACCTCACCGCATTCTTGTGCAAATCACATGCGATTTGTGTGCGGTGCGATTGGAGCCATACATTTTGTATGGCTCTAATCGCACCGCACCCACACCAAAAACACGCAGGACCCTTTTTTGGGTCCACACTAGAATCAGATTGCATGGGTATTCACACCTTTGCGATCTAATTCTGCACATCGCACTGTGCTTTGTGGACCGCTTTCGGCGTGTTGTTAACTTAACTTACACACCCACAGCAGTTCGTATGAACAGGGTGCGATTCTGATGCGGTGCGGAATTTGCACTAAAAACGCTGCAAATTCCGTACCGCATCAGTGTGAACCAGGGCTTTAGGGTCTGTGTCACATTAATCATTGAAGGAGAGATGGTAGTTTCACAGATATGTTTATACTGTATCTGAGCACCACAAACTAAAAATGCTATTTCATTAATTTATAGTATTCAAAACATACTCCCACATCTATCCATGTATTTTGCTGAGTAATCGCTTTAAAAAACACCCCCTAGCAGTTCTGGCTGTGGCCATCTTGAGTAATGGCAGATGATTCATGTAGATGTAGATTCATTTACTTCCTGGCATTTACTTCTATGGCATGCAGGCAGTAGGGTGTGCTTAGCTGAGAAAACCCCTCCTCCCCTCTTGAAGACTCCTGGGATGTATGACATCATTTGCCTAGGCCTATAAACCAGGAAGTATCTGCAGAAATGCAAAAAAACAAAAAAAAACAAACAAGTAAATATAATACACGTATCTATTTACCAATGCTAGCAGCATAAGAATTAAAAATAATCAATGTTGATTGAGAGGGAAAGTTCTGCTTTAAGTAGTATGGCCACAGATAAGGTTAATCAACTATAAGCTCACAGGCAATCAGAGAATTCCCATGCACCTTGCAGCTGCAACCCTGCAGGGAAGAAGAGGTTTTTCGACACTAAGCGCTGGTTCATACCGGGTGCCGCTTTGAAGTCAGGCTATAACAGCTGAATTTCAAAGCCACCGATCAGTGCAACTTCATGTGGGACTTGCCGACATCTATGCAACTTCATACACAGATTATTATTATTATTATACAGGATTTATATAGTGCTAACAGTTTGCTCAGCGCCGTACATTATAACATTATAATGGGAGACAGTACACAAGACAGTACAGTAACAATACAATTCAATACACGAGGGGTTCGAGGGCCCTGCTCCTTGGAGCTTACAATCTAGGAGGGAGGGGATAGTGGTACAGGAGTAAATAGCAGTGGGGGATGGAGTGGTAGGAAGAGTGGAGGAGTTCAGTAATTAGCTGAAGGCGGGGTCAGCTTCCCTGAAGAGATAGGTTTTCAGAGTGCGCCTAAAGGTGAGAAGAGTGGGTGATAGTCTGATGGATTGGGGTATGGAGGCCCTGGAGAAGTCCTGGAGACGGGCATGGGAGGAGGAGACCAGGAAACTAGAGAGTAGGAGGTCTCTTGAGGAACGGAGAGTACGTTTTGGGTGGTATTTGAATACCAGATCAGTGATGTAGTTTGGGGCAGTATTATGAACAGCTTTATACGTCAATATTAGTATTTTGAATTTTATCTGTTGGGAAATCGGAAGCCAGTGGAGGGATTGGCAGAGAGGGGTGGCGGATACGGAGCAGTTAGTAAGGTGGATGAGTCGGGCCGCAGCATTCAAGATAGACTGAAGTGGGGATAGCCTGCGGTGAGGTAAGCCGATGAGGAGGGAGTTACAGTAGTCGAGCTGTGATATAATGAGGGAGTGAATGAGTTGCTTAGTGTTTCCGGGGTTAGGAACGAACGTATTTTGGAGATGTTGCAGAGGTGAAGTCTACATGAGTTTGTCAGCGAATGGACCTGGGGCTGGAAGGACAGATTGGAGTCTAGGATGACACCTAGTACTCTGGCTTGAGGGGAAGGACTGATGGTGGTGTTGTTGGTCTTGATGGAGAAGTCAGGGGGGGGGGGGGGCGCGGGCTGGAGGGAAAACTAGGAGCTCAGTTTTGGAAAGATGTTAATGCAAGTCCAATTTGAACGGTTCCATAGAGGCAAATAGGGTGTGACTTGTCATGCGACTTTGATCTGTCAAGTTGAACAGGGGCTGAGGGTCCAAACTGTCTGCTATTGTTGATCATTTTCTTAGGTCAAAGTGAATATGTTTCAGCGGTAATGAGGACCAACATATTAGTCATGGGGAGATGAGTTATTCCTTCTGATAGTATGCATTATGAGCTGAATGCGGATTAACTCTTACCTAACCATTAGAACCTGTTGTTTATCAAATACCCCACTGGTGTGGGTTGGCTTATCTCCAATTCTTATGTGTACATTTATTGCCAATACCCTTTAACTGAAAATTCACGCTTTAGTTCTGTATTGCAGTTGGTTAACAACAATATGTTATTGTACGCTGCATGAAGGCTAACTCAACCTTTTGGACCATGTTATGTGTTACACCCATATTTAGAGTGTAATATGGTGCCTATGAGACTTGCCTCCTATTCCTTGGAGAAAGAGAAAAGTATCATCTGTCAAAGTAACCATCTCTAGCTGCGTGGTTGGATGGCCGCAGGGGTAGGGGATGCTCCGATCATCCTCGCAGCTAGCCCTATACAGCACCTAGTGAGATGTGGCAGAAACACTACACATGCTTGGCCCCCTGGGGAACAGAACATGTTTATTTATTACAGGTACTAATATAGTGCTTTTACACATATTCATCAGTCCCTAACCCTCAAGTAGTGTACAATCTAAGGTCCCTAATTCACAGCCATACATACACATACTAGGGCCAATTAAGACAGGATCCAGTTAACCTACCAGTATGTCTGGTGGGAATGCTGACTACTGTGCTGCCCGACATGTTGATAAAAACTGTAGTGAGAGAACTTTTTAAATTCTTTTTAAATGGCTACACGACTGCATTAAATACAATTGTAATATTTGCCTAGAGTTCAGCTTTAACATTTGAGTATACTTATTGTTTACTCTTCCTATGTTGTTGTTTTTTAGTTGTATTTTTTTAAACTAAGAATGTTGACATCTCTCCAATAGTTACAGGAATGATAGATTATCGGTATTGTAGCTGTAAAGCAGCTGGTATGACAGCTGCTGTTAAATGGAGAGAAAGTAATAAAGTCGACATGATTTTGTAGCTTTCTTCTTGTACAGGCAGTAAGATCAGTGCACACAGCATCACTGCTTTGATTGTCACTGCTGCCAGGACCACATAGCAGGAGTCTGGTGTAGGAAGAGCGGCTGGGGGAATACACGCAGGGCCCCATAGCAGTAGCATTGGTTGCTATGCTTTGGTTGCTACGGATTTGGTTCCACCGCTGCGCTCTGCGCTGGTGAGATATGAGGCGTAGAGACACAGGGTACTGAATTTGTGCTTTAAATGGACAAGGATACATCCAGGTGGACGATTAGAGAGAATTCAGACAATCGTAATGGGCCACTATAAGAAAACAAATCCCTCTGTACAGCATTCCTAGTACTGCTTGCACTAGTTTCTCACCCACAAATGAGGCTCCTTCAGCGCTGAAGAACAAAAATGTTACATGCAAGAAAACTATAATAACCATTTTTGTCAGCCTGTGTAGTCATGTTTCTCCCAGAGAGAATTACTGCTTCTTATTACCAGAATAAAAAGCTCTCACAGTGAACTTGACATTCATAACAAGACCTTAAGGAGACGCATAGAGCTAGAGGAGCAGTGAAGACGCTTACATGATCAGGATGCATTCACCTCTGCTTACTGTTTACTCATGACGCATGTGACGGGAATGCTTATAGAGCCATAAAACAGTAAGAAGAAGCTAAATTACTTCTGTTTCCTGAAGAAAAAAGAAAAAAAAAAAGAATCCCAACCTAATTATAAAGAAGAATACGGTTGTAACATGGCAAACAAAATCATTACATACCTGTTTTTCCAGCTTCCTCTGAATGGCCAACATTTGTTAAAATGTTAACAAATACTGTAGCTGCTGACTTTTAATAAACAGGTACTCACCAGCACTGATCACCTGGGCTGGTTCTAAGACGTTTTTTGGGTCCCATGTGCCACCATCTTCACTGTGGGAAGCCGGCTGTGACTTCTTGAAGTTTATGAGCTGACTTCCCAGTGTGTATACCTCCCGCACATGTCCCAGGAGGTTGCAGGCAGGGAAGGAGGGGGGGGCATATTAGGTACCAACATTTAGGGAAAAAAAAAAACTGTTTCCATTCAGTTGAGGGGAGGAGGATAATGAGCGGAACTTCCTATTATATGTGACGTTCCGCTTTAAAAACCTGATACCATCTCATACTTTGTGTTCGTCCCACTATATCATGCTCACAAGCAGCACAGCTTAAAGTACTATTAAACCCACCTGGCACTTGGAGCTCTCCTACAATTTGCATCTATTACGTCTAGCTTTTAAGCTTCAGAGCAGAATAGGACTGGCCAGAAAGGGATTACTTTGTTGTATGTGGGCAGCTAAAAGGTGTTGAAATGTATGTGAACTAAAAATACCCTTTTTTTTATTGCAGAGTTTGCTAGAGAGGGTGCTTTGAACCATACATGGCTGAGAGACAAACCAAGAACTTTTTTTTCAGAGGGTATATTTAAAGCGGAGCTCCACCCAAAAGGTAAAGTTCTGCTTTAAGGACTTGTTTCCCAGCTCCCTGTGAGGAATTGGCACCTTTGGGCAGTGGCGGGGGAGGGGGTACCCGATTTTGACAGGTACCCACTCTCATTTCTACTCTGCCTAGGAGATTGGAAGCAGAAGCTCTCCTCCCCCCTCCCTGCCCGCAGTCTTCTGAGACATGTGGGACGACCATTCACAATGCACAGCTCTACTCCTGCTTGCACAGTGGGCACCCAGCTGTGAAGCTGCAAGCTGTCACAGTTGGGTGCCCACAGTTAAGATGTCAGCGCCGAGGACAGAAGATGGCATGTAAACCCTGCTGGGGCAAGCACATCACTGGATTGTAGTACAGGTGAATGTCTGCTTTTTAAAAGTCAGGAGCTACAGTTGCTGACTTATATTTTTTTCACAGCAGACTGGAGAACTGCTTGTGCAATGCTGAACCAAGTGTATTGAAAAGCAATGGAACTATGTTGAAAAATAATGTTAATGTACAGTGTGGATAACTGACATACAATGTAAAGTAGTGAGTGTACAGCTTGTATAACAGTGTAAATTTGCTATCCCCCCAAATAACTGAACACACAGCTATTAATGTCTAAATCACTGGCAGCAAAAGTGAGTACACCCCTAAGTGAAAATGTCCAATTGGGCCCAAAGTTTCAATATTTTGTGTGGCCACCATTATTTTCCAGCACTGCCTTAACCCTCTTGGGCATGGAGTTCACCAGAGCTTCACAGGTTGCCCCTGGAGTTCTCTTCCATTCCTCCATGATGACATCATGGAGTTGGTGGATGTTAGAGACCTTGCGCTCCTCCACCTTCCGTTTTAGGATGCCCCACAGATGCTCTGGGGTTTAGGTCTGGAGATGTGCTTGGCCAGTCCATCACCTTTACCCTCAGCTTCTTTAGCAAGGCAGTGGTTGTCTTGGAGGTGTGTTTGGGGTCATTATCATGTTGGAATACTGCCCTGCCGCCCAGTCTCCGGAGGGAGGGGATCATGCTCTGCTTCAGTATGTCACAGTACATGTTGGCATTCATGATTCCCACAATGAAACGTAGCTCCCCAGTGTTGGCAGCACTCATACAGCCCCAGACCATGACACTCCCACCACCATGCTTGACTGTAGGCAAGACACACTTGTCTTTGTACTCCTCACCTGGTTGCCGCCACACACGCTTGACACCATTTGAGCCAAATAAGTTTATCTTGGTCTCATCAGACCACAGGACATGGTTCCAGTAATCCATGCCCTTAGTCTGCTTGTCTTCAGCAAACTGTTTGCAGGCTTTCTTGTGCATCATCTTTAGAAGAGGCTTCCTTCTGGGATGACAGCCATGCAGACCAATTTGATGCAGTGTGCCACGTATGGTCTGAGCACTGACAGGCTGACCCCCCACCCCTTCAACCTCTGCAGCAATGCTGGCAACAGTCATATGTCTATTTCCCAAAGACAACCTCTGGATATGATGCTGAGCACCTGCACTCAACTCCTTTGTTCGACCATGGCGAGGTCCGTTCTGAATGGAACCTGTCCTGTTAAACCGCTGTATGGTCTTGGGCACCATGCTGCAGCTCAGTTTCAGGGTCTTCGCAATCTTCTTATAGCCAAGGCCATATTTATGTAGAGCAACAATTCTTTTCTTCAGATCGTCAGAGAGTTCTTTGCCATGAGGTGCCATGTTGAACTTCCAGTGACCAGAATGAGAGAGTGACAGCGCTAACACCAAATTTAACACACCTGCTCACCATTCACACCTGAGACCTTGTAACACTGAGTCACATGACACCGGGGAGGGAATATGGCTAATTGGGCCAAATTTGGACATTTTCACTTAGGGGTGTACTCACTTTTGTTGCCAGCGGTTTAGATATTGATGGCTGTGTGTTGAGTTATTTTGAGGGGACAGCAAATCTACACTGTTATACAAGCTGTACACTCACTACTTTACATTGCAGCAAAGTGTCATTTCTTCAGTGTTGTCACATGAAAAGATAGAATAAAATATTTACAAAAATGTGAGGGGTGTACTCACTTCTGTGAGATACTGTATACAGTTGCAAGAAAAAGTATGTGAACCCCTTGGGATTACGTGGAGTTTTGCATGAATTGGGCATAAAATGTGCTCTGAACGTCATCTAAGTCACAACAATAGAAGAACACAGTCTGCTGAACATAATACTACACAAACATTAGATGTTGCCATGGTTTAATTGCACATAACATGTAAACATTCACAGTGCAGGGAGGAAAAAGTATGTGAGGCCCTAGCTTAATGACTTCTCCCAGAGCTAATTGGAGCCAGGAGTGAGCCAACCTTGACTCCAATCAGTGTGATGATATTGGATGTGTTGCTGACAGCTGTCCTGCCCTTAAAAAACACACACCTGTTTTGGGTTTACTGGTTTCAAGAAGCACTGTCTGATGTGAACCATGCCTCGCAGAAAAGAGCTCCCAGAAGACCTACCATCAAGAATTGTTGACTTGCATGAAGCTGGAAAGGGCTACAAAAGTATCTCCAAAAGCCTTGATGTTCATGTGTCCACGGTAAGACAGACTGTCTACAAATGAAGAAAGTTTAGCACTGTTGCTACTCTCCCTAGGCGTGGTCATCCTGTAAAAATGACTGCAAGAGCACAGCGCAGAATGCTGCATGAGGTAAAGAAGAATCCCAGAGTGTCAGCTAAAGACCTACAGAAATCTCTGGCACATGCTAACATTTTTGTTGACACATCTACAATAAGGAAAACATTAAACAAGAATGGAGTACATGGGAGGACACCACGGAGGAAGCCATTGCTGTCCAAAAAGAATATTGCAGCACGTTTGAAGTTTGCAAAAGAGCACCTGGATGTTCCACAGCACTACTGGCAAAATATACTGTGGACAGATGAAACCAAGATTGAGTTGTTTGGGAAGAACACACAACACTATGTGTGGAGAAAAAAAGACACAGCACACCAACATCAAAACCTCATCCCCACTGTAAAACATGGCGGAGGGAGCATCATGGTTTGGGGCTGCTTTGCTGCCTCAGGGCCTGGACAGATTGTTGTCATTGATGGGAAAATGAATTCCAGAGTTTATCAAGACATTTTGCAGGAAAACGTACAACCATCTGTCCGCCAACTGAAGCTCCACAGAGGATGGGTGATGCAACAGGACAATGACCCAAAGCATACAAGTAATTCAACAAAACAATGGCTGCAACAGCACAGAATACGCCTTCTGGAGTGGCCCGGTCAGAGTCCTGACCTCCACCCGATTGAAATGCTGTGGCATGACCTTAAGAGAGCGATTCACACCAGACATCCCAAGAATATTGCTACACTGAAACAGTTTTGTGAAGAGGAGTGGTCCAAAATGACTACAGATTGTTGTGCAGGTCTGATCTGCAACTACAGGAAACGTTTGGTTGAGGTTATTGCTGCCAGGGAGGGTCAACCAGTTATTAAGTCCAAAGGTTCACATACTTTTTCCTCCCTGCACTGTGAATGTTTACATGTTATGTGCAATTAAACCATGGCAACATCTAATGTTTGGGTAGTATTATGTTCAGCAGACTGTGTTCTTCTATTGTTGTGACTTAGATGACATTCAGAGCACATTTTATGCCCAATTCATGCAAAACTCCACGTAATCCCAAGGGGTTCACATACTTTTTCTTGCAACTGTATATATATATATATATATATATATATATATATATGTATATATATATATATATATATATATATATATATATATACAAACCACACACACACATACACATTTTGTAAATATTTGTATCTTTTTCAAAATGATCACATTTGTAGGGAGTTAGTTATCTAAAACAGGCACACTTCTGTCAGTTATTTAATAAGGCTAAGCAGAATGAGCTGTCAAAGTATCTATTAACATCTGTCATTTTGGTCTGCTCCAGTGATTACTTCTTGCCGGTTTTACAGCTCAGCTTTAAAAAAAAGTCCAAAGGGATGGCAGGATGCCAAATTACTTGTGTACTGTAATGTATGGCAGTCAACCAATGTTGCAGCATCAATTATCAAACACATATTGTATATACAGTTCTCCTCCGTGTCTTTAGCCTGTTCTGTTTTCTAGGATGCTGTAGCCCCGTAAAGCCCAACAACAGTCAAACTTCTTTTTTTTTTATTTTGCAATAGCATAAATACTCCTGTCACATTTTCATTGCTGTCCTAGATCCTGTTTAGAGATTTTACCTTAATGTCCCTCTGACAGCCTGTGACAGCAGAGCTAGAATTGAGGGGATGACGCTCACTTGAGACAGGAATATATGGACAGGATCATTTCCCCACTCTGTCCAAAACAAGAAAGCTGGTGTTAAGTTTAAATATCTCCTTTAGAATTCAGAAACTTGATGTAGCATCACATTGTTTCCTGTTCCTTACCTTCATCCCCACTCCCTACTGATGTGACTGGTTCTTACTATGAATGCATAGTGCCTGCTCCATTCATAACTGTAGTTGATCCATACTCATAGTGGCTCCAGAGCAGATGAATAGCCATAGTAATGAAGGTGGCAATTGACGTACATGTGCAGTAGGAACTGGATGTGGGTATGAGGTTTTGTTACAAAGGCAACGCAGCACTGGACACAGGCATTCAGTGAAGATTTCAGGAACAGGGATCAGTATTTTTACTGAGAGGGTGGGGTAAATTTTAAAAGATAAGTTTTCTATAAAAGCTTAAAGTGATACTAAAGCCACAACAGTAAAATCAGTCTGTATATGCAGCAAAGCATGCTTCTTATACTCACTATGGAACCTATGGGGTTAATCCTCTGCATTGTATAAAAAGGCTGTTTGATCCTGACTTCTCTGATCCTCCCCTTCTTCCAGTGCCCCTTTCTTATCTCTTGATAAGACATATTGTGTGGAGTTACTCTGCACATGCTCAGTTTGGTGTGTATTGCTAGAAAAGTTTTTTTTTTTTTTTGGGAGAATGCATGTAATCAGCACAGGGTCAATCGGCACTCTCCAGACAGAGGTCAGGGGTTGTGCATCCTCCTAGAGAAGAATGAAAACTCCTCCTACAGGCTGTTACTGGTGTTGTGCTGAACACTGATGGAAGTCACAAGACTGCTCTAACTGCTGATGAGAAAAATTATTTAACAGTTTATACCAGCCAGCTTGCAAAACAACCAATTTGGCCCTGTCTAACAGTTTGTGTTAAAAAAAACCTTGCATTTCTGTCAGATAAATTATCACTTTGATCAGAAAAGTGTTGTAATTACAAATGTTTCGGCATTCTCATGTTTCTTTTGCTTGTATTGGTTTGACACAAAAAAAATGACAAAACAAAAAACCAAATCTGACACATTTCACGCAAAACTCCAAAAATAGACTGGAAAAAAGTATTGCCCCCCTTATTTAATATTTGTTTGCACACCCCTTGGAAAAAATAAATAAAATCAATTGTTTCCTATAACCATAAATGAGTTTCTTACACCTCTCTGCTGGAATTTTGGCCCACTCAACTGCTCCAGGTCTCTCAGATTGGAAGAGTTCCTTTTCCTAACTGCTGTTTTGAGATCACTTTACAGTTTACATGGGATGGAGATCAGGACTCATTGCTGGCCAGTTCAGTACTCTCCAGTGCTTTGTTTTAACCATTTGACGCCCACCCTATGGCCGAATGGCGGCCGGCAAATGTCATCAGCGTTCCGGGTGGACACCATATGGCGTCCCCCCGCACATGCGCAGATTGCGCTCCTCCAGAGCCGCACAGCGGCGCGATCTGTCACCGGCCGTGTACCTCGGACACGGCCGATGACAGATCTGAGTATCGGCCCCCGTTGCCGGTACCATGTGACCTGCTGTGACCAATCACAGCAGGTCACATGACAGTTGTATACAATGGATGGCTTCATTCATGCCATCAATTGTATACTAGTGTCTAGCTGTGAATGGTCACAGCTAATCAAATGCACGTCATGTGATGTGATTAGCTGTGGCTAAGCAGCTAAGCACAAAAAAAAAAAAAAAAAAATGAATCGATGTAATTCAGGTAAATGCTTGCTTATAGCAAAGTAATTCTTTGCTATAAGCAAATTGTGTAAAAAAAAAAAAAAAAATACTGATCACTTCCCCAAAGTAGTACAATGTTATAGTGAAATATGAAAAAAAAAAATCTTAAAAAAAAGAAAAAAAATTTAATGAAAAATAATAAAAAAAAGAAAAAAAATATATATATATTTTTTTTTTCCATACTGTCACCAGTCCATGTCCCTGATCACCACCATGCCAGTTATATGATGATGCTGTACTGCACTGGTGACAATGTGTAAAAAAAAAATAGTGAAACTAATTTTTTTATTTTCCGAAAAATTATGACAAAAAAAATACAACTTCAGAAAACTCGCCATGCCTCTTACGAAGTACGTCGGACTGTCTACTTTGCAAAAAGGGGTCATTTGGGGGATATCTGTACTGTTCTGACATTCTTGGACCTCAAGAAATTAGATTGGCTGTCAGGGCTTCAGGATTGATCAATATTCAGATCTATACCATAGTTTGCGAACTCTATAAAACTTTCCTACAAACTAAAAAATACATCCTAATTTGGGTTATTTTCACCAAAGACAAGTAGCAGAATACATCTTGGCCTAAATTTATGAAGAACAATTATTTATTTGCAAACTTTTATAACAGAAACAAAGAAAAACGTGTGTTTTTTTTCAAAGTTTTTGGTCTTTTTTTGTTAATTTAGCAAAAAATAAAAACCCCAGTGGTAATTAAATACCACCAAAAGAAAGCTCTAGTTGTGTGAATAAAATGATAAAATTTTAGTTTGGGTGCAATGTTGTATGACCGCGCAATTGTCATTCAAAGCGTGAGAGTGCTGAAACCTGAAAACTGGCCTGGGCAGGAAGGTGTAAAATTGCCCGGTATTGAATTGGTTAAACCATTGCTGGGTGCTTTTTGAAAATAGAAAAAAATATTGTGTTCATAAGAGCTTCACCTGCATTCACAAAGCTAAGGGAAAATTCCCTTGCCATATTACCAGCCTATTTGCCTTTAGTAAATCAGACCCAGAGTTTTCACTGCAAGCACATGTGACAACACAGGAAAGCAAGTGGGGACAGGGACAGAGTGTTGTCACCCCCTAACAAGACGTGCCTGCACAGGGAACATTATGGCAGGATAACCAAGTATCATTTTAATTGAAGCTGCAGATTTAAAAAGGCTTAAAATTAATTTTGAAATTAAAATAGTAAATATTACATGAGAAATTTTCTGATTAGATTTACAGCTAATTACCTTTTTTCCTCATTGGCATGCTTTACACTGATTATGAGGATATAAAAACCATATTTATTTCTATTTTCTAGCATTATATATTATAAATGCGTGGAGAAGGTTTCATTATTCAGGTGTCGTCATGCACAGTGTATGAATCCCTCAGTCCTATCTTCCTTACACAGGAAACCTGCAAAATGAGGAATTATTTATCAATTTCTCTTCGTGGCAGCCATTTACTCAGGGATGGGTAAGCAGTAATTATATGTTTCAGGTTTAAGACAATATTTTGTCCGGAATGAATAATGTATTGATTTCTGGTGTTTTCCCACCTCATCATTTACCTGCACAAACAAAAAAGGAAAAGAAAATATTCATGTTTATATTTAGTGTTGGTGTTGCTGTGTGATTATGTGCCTAGTGCAGTCAGTATTCAATGCTCAGTCTACCAAAAATTTATATTTTAATTATGGATGGACACTGAGCCTAATCACTCAGCAGTGCCTTTCATGGTTCTGGCCCTCCAACCATTGATCTCTCCCTTCAAGAGTTCCTAGCTCTGTCCCCTTCTTATGGAGTTACTCCCGCTCTCTGTATTCTCTATAATGTAGGATCCAGCTGTCCTAAGAACTCATCAGAGCAGGTGCTAGGATTTAAAAAAAAACCTGCATTGAGAGAAATCTGGAGGCTCTGTCTTCTTTTTGAAAATGCTAGTTGCCTGAATGTCTCAGGCTTCACTGCTTTCTAAGACCCAGAACATGCATGGAGACCAGTAAAGTCAAAGCGAAGTCAGAAGTCCTGAATTCTTATTTTGGGGCATTGATTTAGAAAACACCAAAGCCATTGGATGAGCATGACATCCAAGGAACTGCTATATTTTGGAGAGATCAGCAACAGTTGCCTCCGTACTTACTCAGTCCAGGTTTTTTTTTTTTTAGGTTCTACAAATATGAAAGCATACCTTCAATTCTCCTTTTGGAAATTGTATAATCTGAGCCCCTACCCCCCTCCCTTTTAACATTTGGAAAGTTTTTCTTTTTGTGGTAGAAAGTACCTTCTCCATCACATACATGCTTCCATTTTTATGAGACTAGATATGAATACCTCATTTAGAGGGTGTAATCTAAGGCAACCGTGGTACTTTTCAACAGCCTAGACCTAATTGCACCTTCCCTCTGTATCCATTATTGTGTTCATACCAGGTGAACGCGATCCTAATTTTATACCTTCCTTCTTGGTAATCAAGGGTGTGGGAAACAGTTGAGGTACCATAGTAGGTTGAAAGTCATTCCAAGAGGCAAATTCATAATTTCTCTTAAAACAGTCCTGTACAAGTGGCAGTTACAATGTTCATCATTATGGTCAGCTTAAAGTGTAACTAAAGGCAAAACTGTTTTGGATAAACTGGAGAGAGGTTAGAACACTTGTCAGTCATATTGTTGTCTGTGCCTCCATTAAGGAAATGGAGATTCACCTTCTCTATTTGTCCTGTTTACCATTATCATTAAAAGCGAAAGAAAATCCCAAATTTGTGCTTGACATCAGAACAGTAATAGAGGGGAATTCCTCCAATGGGGACACTAGTTCTGTTGATCCTAGTGACACCCAAAGATTCCCTCACTTTGGAGACATTTCCTCTCACTTCCTATTTTGGCTATATGACGGGAAGTGAAATCTCCTCTATGGACCACAGATGGCAACAACAAAAAAAACTCTATCCAGAATGACAAAAACAAATTTTGCCTTTAGTTCCACTTTAAGCTGCCCACACACTGTTTGAATTTCAGCTAGTTCCTGATGAACCAAAATTTGCTTAGTGGGAGGCCATGTCAGCCCCTCCCTCCTGACACCCTTTGATTGCCTAGCATGGGGATTCATCCATCTGTGTTGTATAGTGTGGATGGAGAAACAAATTATATATATATTTTTTTTTTTTGTTGGAGTGTTTCTAAACCTAAAACAGTAACATCAGTTTGTATATGCAGTAAAGCATGCTTGATATACTCACTGTGGAACTTAAGGGGTTATTACTCCACATTGTGTAAAAGCATGTTTGATCCTGTCTTCCATGATCCTCCCCTCCTTCTGCTGTCCCCAATCCATCCTCTGATAGAACAGAGCCTTGGGGGCATGCTACACATGCTAAGTTTGGTATGTATTGCTAGGGAGTTTTTTTTGGGAGGGTGCATGTGATCAGAACAGGGCCAATCAACACTGTTCAAACAGAGGGTCAGGGGTTATGCAGTCTCATAGGACAAACACTGGAGAATGAAAACTCCTCTTACAAGCTTTAACCAGTGCTCAGCTAAACACTTATAGAAGTCACAAGACTGCTAAATACTGCTGATGAGAAAAGGTATTTAGTAGTTTATATTTGCTAAAATTGTTGTGTGTACTGTAGGAGACGAAAAAACTCATAGTGTAAGGCCAGCTTTATTTTAAACCACGTTTAGTCTATTATCCATTCTCAACCAAGTGCATACACTGATCATTTCATAGCCTCATTGAGAGTAAAGTGATTTCTTTGTATAGTGTGCTGGGAAATCCCTGTCTGTCTGTTGTATATTGCACTTTTTTTTGTTTGTTTAATGGCAGGCAAAAATGTAATGACCTTGCAGAACATCCAATAAGGAACTTATCTATAAGATCCTAGCTATGTATATAAAGCTCCTATAAACCCAGCAAGTCACTCCATCATTTGCCCAAAATGTAGATTCAGCTTTAAAGCTTTTGCTTAAAATCTTACTATTTTTCCTTCAGTACATATACAATACCACTTTGTTGTTTCACAATTTCAGATGGAATAATTGTTTATGTTGGATGTACAGTCCCTGCACTCCTGTGTTCCTCACACTTTATGTAAATAGGTGGTCAGTTTTTGGTTGAATTGGTGTTCTACTTTACCAAAAAAAAAGACAAAGACAGTTCCTTTTGGAATTGTATGTATGAGTAAAACCACTACTTCTAAGTACATTGCACAACTATTGACACCTTTTTTTTTTTCACCTTCTCCTGCCAGACATTGTTTGAGTTGATTTAAATGTTTGCTCACGTTCGTGTGGTTGCCCACATCCTGAATCTGTTTATGTATTTCATGATGTGTAATTGTTATATTGAATATGTCATTTTTGGGATGTTATCATGAATAAATGAGTTTGTATACAGTTAAAATGAGAACAAAGTAAATTTTACATTTATAGTTGGTTGGGAACAACCTAAAATGAGGTTTTTGAATTTGCAGCAGTTGAACCCCATGATACTGTACAGACTAGGCTTTTTTTTTTTTTTACTTATTAACATTTTACAGGTAACAGCATGATCTGGCTATCCCAGACATACTTCTCCAATGTCCCTAACTAATAGCATTTATGCCCTAAATAGACTTTAACAGAGTTTCATAAACAGGCTTCAATTGTAATTAAACAAACAGGGAACTTTACAAGATCCAAAATATTGTAAGGTTCCCAATGTGAACAGAAAACAATGACTATATGAATTTAAATATACAAAAAAGAGCTGCAATCTAAATGTGGCTTTAATTCAGTATGGTAAGACAGGTAATTCATGGAGCCAGGTGCCTCTAATAGCGTGCACGTGTCCTATTGGCAAGCAGGTCAGGGCTGTACTGAACATAGGCTGAATGTGAGCTCTGTGATTATATATCACAATTTGATGAGGAGGTTACCTTTTATGTAACAGTTCTGTGAAAAATATTAGTTTGTGGCTTTCATAGGTCTTTAATTGTGTGGCAACTCATCAGCACTTCATAGTTGAATAAATCTAAATCAGGAATGCAGTAACCAGTTCAGTGTTTTAGAAGCCATGTTGCCAACCTATACAGGGTATAAGTGAAAAGAAAGGAAACAAATGTATTATTTGTGGGGGTATCCATTGCTGTTATTTGATTCCAAAAACTATTCATAAAAACAATAAACTGCTTAAAGTTGAACTTTGGCCAGAAAATTAGGCCCTGCTAGATCACTTTAGGCTGGCCTCTTTTGCAGATATAGTTACATAAAACTATATACTATACTGTTTAAAATCCAGTAATACACTGCCTCACTCTGCTCTGCACATGCATAGTTGCTCTCTATTTTTCAGCAATATGCTGAAATTGTAGAGGCTGATCTGCTGACATGCTAAAGATTTACTGCTGCTCAGAGGCTCTGGGATTCAACAAAATGGCATCCTACGGCAAGAAGAAACAGGAACAATACTGGAGGCAATTTACAGCGCACATTAATTCTGGTAGCATATTTAATAATGTGGAATGTGTGTTCCTTGCTAAAGAACATTATTTTTTAATCACGTTTTTATGGGTAAAGTTCCACTTTAAGAACTGGATTGGAGGATTACTTTAATAAGCAATATTCTCAAGAAAAACATTAAACTTCTGTTTGGGAAATTGGGGACTGTTCAGTGATTTACAGCCCTGACATCATTAAACTGCATAGAAGATACATACATTTTAGAACTGTGTATAGCCTGAGGCTTCAGATAAAGCCAGCTGTGCTCAGATGAGAAGTGCTACCATAGATAACACGTGAGTTCTATGAGTATGTTTGGCAGCACTTATCGCAACAACCTGTCCATCTCAGTAGGATACTGTTTATTGAGAAGCATTGAAGTGACTAGGGCAGCACCAAACACATCACAAACATACAAAGGATTTCCAAGCAACACTTACCAGCCAGCCTGGAAAACAACCACTTTGGCCCTGTCAGTTTGCATTAAAAACAGAGGGTTTTGTTTGCACACATTTGCAAATACATGTGCAAGGCACAGTCCCACATCAAGGGTCCTCTGTATACTGTGGACCTACGCTAAAATTTCCAGAACCTCCACAGTGATAGCACATATATCAATAGATAGGCTAAGGATGGGTGTACCTGGAGATACCTTCTTAAAGGTACAGGGATGCATGTGACTCCCAGCTATAGCAAAATTACAGCAAAGGCATCCAGTGTGTCCCTGCATCCAAATTAGCCAACGTCACAAAAAAATGGCAACCGACCCAACCTATAACCAGCCTTAGCAGTAAGGTGCACATGGAAGGGCAATGCACATCACAAACAAAGGATTTCCCAGCAACGCTTACCAGCCAGCCTGCAAAACAACCAATTTGGCACTAACAGTTTGCGTTAAAAACAGAAGGTTTTGTTTGCCCACATTTGCAAATACATGCGTAAGCTGCAGTTCTGCGTCAAGGGTCCTACAGTTTACATTTACTGTTTTATTTTTGCATTGTCTTGGCACTGCTTGACCCAAGGTAGGCAAATCCAGAAATTTAAATTGGTTGTAAAGCTTTGTTTTGTTTTTTATTACAAAATTAAACATGTTATACTTACCTGCTCTGTGTAATGGTTTTGCACAGATCTGCCCCCATCCTCTTCTTCTCAGGTCCCCTGCCGGTGGTCTTGGCTCCTCCTTCATCCAGTGCCCCTGTAGGTAGATGTTATTATTGAAAAGGAAAGAAAAAAAAAAAGCACACATTTTGTGTTAACATCAGAACAGTAATAGAGGTAAAATATTCCAATGAGGGCACCTTCTGGTTCTGGTGACCTCTAGGGATTCCTTCACTTTGGTGGGATTTTCTCTCACTTCCTGTTTTGGCTATGGGACTGTGAAGGAAATCTCCCCTAATGGACACAGAGGGCAAAAAAAAACTGGCAAGGGTTATAACCCTCCCTTATGCTATCCAATATTTTAAAAACGCCTTTGGTTACACTTTAAATTAAAAAGTCAGTATCAGCTCAACCACATTATCCCCTTTAATAATCATACTCAGAATGCACAATCTCCTCACAACTGCAGCACTATATATTTCATCCAGAATAGTGAACACATCCAAGATGAAGATAAAAGCCTTCTTTATTTCTTCCAAGTTAAAAGCATGGCAGCATACAAATAAATTACTATTATATGAATGGACTTGTGAGCCACTGGAGTAAAGAATCAGTGTATTAGGTCGCTGGAATCCTTGCTCACCCTCATAAGATGTGTACTATATATAAAGTAAGGAGAGGCTCTAGGAGGGAGAAATCCTTATACCTATACAGGCTCAGATGAGAAGCCGCATGTTTCCAGCTACACAACCAAAAGCAGCTTGAAAGGAGAGTATATTATTATCATCTTTTCCCTGCTGAACTTCAAAAAAACTTTTTTGCACATCTTTTTTTCACATTTTCTTCTGTTGAACTTCATATATATTTATATATTTTTTTAAATGTTTTTATTTTTTATATATATATATATACTGTATATAATTATTTTTTCTTTTGCACAATTTGCACATTGGACTTTATGAATTTATTTATTTTTAATGAGATATTTATATTGTAAAATTATCACAATTGGATTTATTCACACATTTTTTATTTATATTTATTTTTTGGTAAAACACTGTGGCAATATAATTTGATTAATTTTGGTAATGCAGTTTATAAGTTGATATTTTCACAGTATATATTAATAATCAGTTGTATTTTTAAGCATATAGTATTGGCACGGTAGTATTAGAGCGCAGTAATTACTAATTATTTTTTTAGCATACAAATAAATGCTCCAGTTTGGATAATACACATTTCCCAAAGACCCAGTGGACTGAAATTACCTGGAGAGTTTGGAATAATGCAGAAATATGTAAACAAACTTTCTGTGATCACTATCATTGGCTGTCATAATGATCACATGATTGGTAGCCACACTGATTGACTGTTTATTAGTGCCAGTAAAAAACAGTCCAGGCACAGACTTAGAAGCGTGCACAATAGATTGGTGTTCTTGTGGCACAATTTTTTTGTTTCTGATGGAGATCAGGTGGCTAGTAAGTTGATATGGCCTAATATTGTTTAGCACAACCAGTAATAAAGTCTAACTCTAGACACTATCTTAGGTTTTACAAAAAGTGAGTAAACTTACAATTTTCATCAAGTTTTTATTTTCACTCCATTAAAGGGTAACCCCACTTTTATGGGGAAAAATATTGCAGATTTGAAAAAAAAATTATATAGCATATTCCATTCTGACACAATCCATATCAACATATAACGTCAGTAAAAATGACCTTTTCCTTTTCAATCTGCAGCGCTGCAATTTACTGTAAAATATAATATGGTATCCTGGAAGTGTTCTGTACACAGATTGTATACAGAATGCCTTCAGAAATGTAATTTCCTGCTTGAGTAATTGGTTCAATGATTTTCCCAGAAATCTGCACTCAGATTTTGGGCATCCTCTGAAACAAACATTTAGTTTTGGTAAAATACTCCCAAAGGGTTAATCACAGCTAAAGGGATTCAGACCCTGACATTTTCCTCATTCAAACCCTGCAAGTGCAGTAACTGATCAATAATGAAAACATCATTCACATTCACTTTGCATATGGACACAAACAAACAAGCATCTATTTCTTCAGAATAATAAAAGGTAGGAATCTGAAGCAAGGTTTGTTAGAATCCCTGCAATGTGCATTGAGCACCCAGGGGGGAATAGGTTTTCCCCCCCCCAACATATTGGAGTTACTCTTTAACCGCCTCCCATCCGCCATATAGTACAATGACTGGCACAAGGCGGTTCTCTCGTTCTGGGAGGACGTCATATGACGTCCTCCCATTCTAACCGCGGATGCGCGGCTCCGGGAGCGTGCAGCACGGTGATTGGCGGTGCGCTGTGTCCCTTGGACACAGCATCTCACCGATCAACGGAAAGAGCCAAAGATGTTGGCTCGGTCATTTGATCAGCTGATCTCATGTAAATAGGGAAATGCCGGTTATCGACATTTCTCTCCTCATGAGCTGTCACGCTGACAGCTCGAGAGGAGAGGAGAGCCAGTAATCGGCATGTCTCAGAGAGGACATGTACACTGATCATCAGGGCACTGATGATCAGTGTGCCCTGATGATCTGTGTAGCCCCAGCAGTGCCACCTGTCAGTGTCCATCAATGCCACCTGCCAGTGCTCATCCATGCCACCTGCCAGTGCCCATCAGTGCCACATCAATGCCACATTTCAGTACCTACCAGTGCACAATGCCACATATCAGTGCCCATCTGAGCTGCCTTTCCGTGCCAGTCAATGCCACCTATCAATGCCAGTCAGTGCTGCCAATCAGTGCCAGTCAGAGCCACCTGTCAGTGTCGCCTATCAGTGCTCGTCAGTGCTGCCTATCAATGCCTCCTAACAGTGCCAGGCAGTCCACCCATCAGTGTCATATATGAGTGCTGCCTTTCAGTGCCCATCAGTTATGCCTGTCAGTGCCCATCAGTGCCACCTATCAGTGTCCATCAGTGCAGCCTATCAGTGCTCATCCTTGTAGCCTCATTAGCGCACATCAGTGAAGGGGAAAAATCACTTATTTACAAAATTTTAAAACACAAACTAAGAAAAAATGTTTTTGTTTTTCAAAAGTTTCAGTGGTTTTTGGTTTGTTTAAGAAAAAATAAAAAAATCCAGAGGTAATAAATACCACCAAAATAAAGCTCTATCTGTCACAAAAAAATGATAAAAATTTCATATTGGTACAGTGTTGCATGACCGCGCAATTGTCATTCAAAGTGCAACAGCGCTTGAAGCTGGAAATTGGCCTGGGCAGGAAGGGGGTATAAGTGCCCTGTAGGCTAGTGGTTAAGGAGGTTTTCCCTCAACCCTGGGGGGAGATAACATTTTTGATCTGTACCTAATATACTTACCTTGTATACCTAAAATGCGGTATTGTCTATGATTCTGATGGGGGATTCCTGACAGGAAGTAAGGGGGAACCCAGAACTCTAACTCATACTGCTCTGTCCAAAACAAAACAAAAAGTTGTGATTGGAGATAAGCTTGAGTATGAGTGTTTTTCACCTGACAGAATCAATATAATTCAACTCATACTATGCAAATCTACAATACGTTGCAGTAATGTAGGGTCCTCCACTAGTAATAATGAATCTTGGTGTTTCTGCTACCACAACACAGTTACATATTTGATCTGGCTGAAAAAAGACAAAAGTCCATCCAGTTCAACAATTAAAAAAAATGTATAATCCTACACCCACAGTTGATCCAGAGGAAGGCAAAAAAACCCAGCAATGCATGATCCAATTTGCTCCTGCAGGGGAAAAAATGCCTTCCTTATCCCCCGAGAGGCAATCGGATAATTCCCTGGATCAACCTAACCTATAAATGTTATTATCCAGATATATTCTGTGTATCCAAGAAAGAATCCAGGACTTTTTTAACGCAATCCACTGAGCTGGCCAGAACCAACTCTTGAGGGAGTCTATTCCACATTTTCACAGCTCTTAGTGTGAAGAAACCCTTCCGTGTTTTGAGATTAAATTTCTTTTCCTCCAGATGTGAAGAGTGCCCCCTTGTCCTCTGTGATGACCTCAGGGTGAATAATTATACACCGAGTTCACTATATGAACCACTGATGTATTTATACATGTTCATCATATCCCCCCTTAATCTCTTTTCAATAGAGAATAAATTCAGTTCCTCTAATCTTTCCTCATAGCTGAGCTCCTCCATGCCTCTTATCAGATTGGTTGCCCTTCTCTGTATCTCCTTTCCTCCAGACGTAAAGAGTGTCCCCTTATCCTCTGTGATGACCTCAGGGTGAATAACTCTACACCGAGTTCACTATATGAACCACTGATGTATTTATACATGTTGATCATATCCCCCCTTAATCTCTTCTTCTCAAGAGAGAATAAATTCAGTTTCTCTAATCTTTCCTCATAGCTCAGCTCCTTCATTCCTCTTATCAGTTTGGTTGGCCTTCTGTGTACTTTATCCAGTTCCCCAATGTGCTTTTTGTGAATTGGTGCCCAAAATTGAACTGCATATTCCAGATGAGGTCTTGATAATGATTTGTACAGGGGTAAAATCTCTCTCTCTCTCTCTGGAGTTTATACCTCTTTTAATACAAGAGAGGATTTTGCTCGCTTTAGAAACCGCAGCTTGGCATTGCATGCCATTATTAAGCTTGTGATCTACCAGAACGCCCAGATCCTTCTCCACCATTGATTCCCCCAGTTGTACCCCCCCCCCCCAGTATGTATGATGCATGCATATTCTTAGCCCCCAAGTGCATAACCTTACATTTATCAACATTAAACCTCAGTTGCCCAATTAAACAGTGCATTGAGGCTGGCTTTTAAGTTGGATACATCTTGTAAGGACGTTATTCCACTGCACAGCTTGGTGTCATCTGCAAAGACTGAACTGGGATTTTTACTCCCAGACCCTATATCATTTGTAAGGGTCCCAACACTGAACCTTGGGGTACACCACTGACTACAGAGTATGAATCATTAACCACTACTCTCTGAATATGATATTTTAGCCAGTTTTCTATCCATTTACATACAGATTTTTCCAAGCCTGTAGACTTTACCTTACAAATTAGCCATGTGTGGGGAACTGTGTCAAACGCTTTTGCAAAATCCAAGTATACCACGTCCACCTCCACCCCTCTGTCCAAGGTTTGCTCACCTCCTCATAAAAAGAAATCAGATTTGTTTGACATCTTCTGTCTTTCATGAATCCATGCTGTCTGTTGCTTAAAATATTTTTTTCCAGCAAGAACGCATCTGTGTGGTCTTTTATTAAACTCTCCAGTATCTTCCCAACTATAGAAGTTAAACTAACAGGTCTATAATTACTTGGTAAAGATTTTGACCCCTTTTTAAATATTTGCACCACATTGGCCTTACGCCAATGCAGTGGTACTATGCCAGTCATTAAAGAGTCCCTAAAAATGAGAAACAATGGCTTTGAAATGAAAGCGCTCAATTCTTTAATGACCTGTGGGTGTATGCCATCCGGTACAGGTTCTTTTTTTCACCTTTATTCTGTCTAAATATTTTTGGATCATATCAATTGTGAGCCAATGTGGATCATCTGGAGCTTTGGCAATACCATGCCCATTATGGACAAGAGCTCCCCCTGGCTCCTTTGTATACACAGAGCTGAAGAAGGTATTTAATACATTTGCCTTCCCTTTGTCCCCAGTCACCCACTCTAGATTATTTTGTAAAGGGCCTACATGCTCGGACCGGACCTTTTTACTATTAATATATTTGAAGAATTTTGGGGGGGTTTGTCCTGCTAGCTTTTGCAATCTGTCATTCGTTTTCAATTTTTGCACTCTTTATTTCCGTTTTGCATATTCTGTTATATTCTTTGTTCTGTTTAAATGATGATAGTGTTCCTTAATTCTTATATTTAATAAAAGATCTTTTCTTATTATCTATTGCTTTTTTAACTTTGGCCGTAAGCCACATAGGTTTGATTTTTAGCCTTTTAAACTTGTTGCCCGTGGGAATATATTTTGCAGTGTGTTCACATACAGTCCTTTTGAAGAACTCTCATTTCTGTGTTGTGTTCATTGATGTCAATATTCCCTCCTAGTCTAAGTCTTGGAGAGCAGCTCTTAGCCTTGGAAAATTAGCTCTCCTAAAATTGAGAGTTTATATTTTTCCCATCTGTGCTTTCTGTTTCCAGCTAACAATAAATGAAATCATGTTATGGTCACTGCTACCCAGATGTTCTTTTATATGGACATTCCTAATAAGCTCTGCGTGGTTTGAGACTACCAGCAGAGCATCATTCCTAGTTGGGGCCTCTATGAACTGTACTATAAAATTTTCCTGTAGTAGGTTTAAAAATGTTTGCCCTTTAACTGTTCCTGCTGTCCCATTACTCCAGTCAATTTCCGGGTAGTTAAAATTATTATCACTGTCCCAGCCCTTGCATCCTTTTTGATCTGTGCAAGGAGTTGAGTCTCCACCTCCTCATTAACACTGGGAGGCCTATAACAAACTCCAATGATTACCTTTGTAGTACACACCCCCATGTGCAGTTCCACCCATAATGCTTCAGCCTCATCACACTCTCCATCAACTAGGTCCTCTTTTATACTCACTCTGAGATCACGTCTCTGGCCCAGTCATGTGAAGAATGAAGCCTAGCTTCAGCAATACCAATTAAATCATAGTTCTGTTCATGAACCAAAGCTTCCAACTCACCTATTTTGCGTGGAAGACTTCTGGCATTGGTGAACACTTTAATTCATTGTCACCTTGTGCACATGTATTTTGTGTATTTTTTATTTTCATACAAATGGTACCAATTCCACTTGTTGTTTGTAACATGCGAACCGTCTTATCATCTGCCATAGACCTTCTCCCATCTTTCCCCATTCCACCCACCAATAAGTACTGACTCCTGTCTGATCTGTCCACCACGTCATAATGGAATTCTCCCTCCCCCCTCGATCCTAGTTTAAATACTAATCCAGCCTCTCCATAAACCTCTCCCCCAGCACAGCAGACCCCCTTACATTTAGGTACAAACCACCTCTAGCATATAGGTTGCACCCCAATGAAAAGTCAGCCCAGTGCTCTAGAAACCCAAATCCTTCCCACTTACACCAGGTTTTTAGCCATGCATTGAGATCTCTAATCTCCCCCTGTCTTTCCTGAGTTGTGCATGGCACAGGTAATATTTCAGAGAATATCACATTGGAGGTCCTTCCCTTCAACTTGCAGCCTAGTTCTTTAAATTGATTCTTAAAGAGCTTCCACCTTCCATGTATTCTTTCATTGGTTCCAACATGGACCAAGACAGCTGGGTCATGCCCAGCCCCTCCCAGTAATTTATCCACTTGGTCCACCACATGCCGATCCCTGGCACCAGGGAGACCGCAAACCATTTGGTTGAGGTGATCCCTGTGACAAATTATTCTATCAGTATCAGTCCTTCTGGTTATAGAATCCCCTACTACAACCAGCTGTTTAGGCCTTCCTGCACTACCCTCACCACCCCTCCCAGATGGTCTGCCCTCCCGGCTGTTAGAGATAGCAGTGACATCCAGGGCTGCCACCCCTGAGCTTGCCACCCCCACATCTTCACCCAACTTGGCAAATCTGTTTGGATGCACAAACTCAGGGCTGCCTTCCTTTTCTGTGAGCCCCTACCACTCCCTCTCATTACAGTAACCCTTCTGCCTACCTGATAATCCTGATTAGCCCCTCCGCCCCCCACATCAATCCCATTAACTACCTGCTCAGAGACTAGAAGACCCCTTTCAAGGTTGTCGGTTCTGCCCAGTATTGCAACTTGCTCCTCCAGATCTCTACCTCGAGTTTCCAGAAGGGCAACCTGCTCACATCTGTCTCAGCGGTATCCATCCTGGATCAGTTGCTTCATTGTTGCATACATGCAGCACACTGTGCACTGCACAAAACCTTCCACCCTGCTAGCACACATTATCCCAGTTACAATATTAATAGGGAATATCAGTTGTCACAGGTTAGTAGACTCCTGTTATAATTTCCTGTTTTCCACTCCATTTTTTTAACTCCACTTTTCAGATGTCCACTTGGTCAAAGGTCCATCAAGCAAAATACAGGCAAGCTCAGAGTGAGCGCTACAGCAAGTTATTTAGGACCTGTATCACCTGTGACCAATTAACCCCTCCCCTCAATTAGCCGACTGAAGGAAGGCCAGGAAAGGAAGAAACAAAATGCTATTTAAAAAGTGATTTAAAAAAGTAAAAGATTTTAGCAAGACCCAAAGAAGAAAATAAAACCACTACAAGCACCAGCAATCACCAGCAGTCAAAAGTAAAACTTTTTCATTCTCCACTCAAATTTCCCACTCTTATTAGCTATCAGCCAGCAACAAATGCCAGACACAATTGTGCGTTTGAAATGGCACATACCATCTAATGGCTTAGCCTTTAAATGCTAGTCTAAAGAGTATCAGGTAGCATTTTCAGAATATGTAGCATACCAATCATTACACTAAGAGCATGCTTACCCGGAGGTCGCCCTATTGTTCATAAATGCACAGTAGCACAATGCCAGCCTGCTTCACAGCATGGCTGATTTCAGATAAGAGCTCAGGTCTTGTGCAGCTCATGGCTGTTAATAGAAAGATAATTGGCTTATGATTATTAATCAGTCAACCATTTCCCTCTTTGAGTTAGTAGAAGAAATGTAACTCTTTCTCTTTATTTTAACCTTTTTAAATTAAAAGAAGGATGTGAGACTATAATCTACTAATTTAGGTTGTATCTGCTAATGGTGCTAAACAGGAGTGTGTTATGGTTTTGTATGTATTTTTTCTTAAAAATGTATTTTATTACTATAATCTGAAGGAAGTTGGTTTATTCAGGTAAATCTGAAATATTGCAGAATATTATCTTGTATTTTCAAATGCAATCAGAAAAATGTGTTTTCGGTTTATTTTCAGTCTGTAGTCAGCAACTATTTAGCCCTATGTTGCAAAAAGCTCATTGGTTACTAAGTTCAATAGCTCCAGCTGAATACAGACAACAATACATACACAAATCAGAGCAGTAAAACTGGCCATACATAGATCAAAATTTGGCTGGTTCAACAGGGCCACTTGACTTCTGTTCGACCGCCCTATTGGTATATTCTCAATTGATTACGCTGCAGGCAATAGACTGCAGTGCTGGTCTGTGTGTTCTGACTGTGAAGGAGTCTCCCCACTGTAAGAATACAATGACACAGTGGGGAGGATTCCACCATCCACCTTGAACGTGTGGATGTCGAAATCCTGTCAACTATTTCATTTAACACGCTAGTTGAATAAAAAAACGGACCTGTGTATGGCCAGCTTTAAGCCATTCCATCTCCTTATAGCCCCGTCTGGATTTGCAATTAGAAATAGCCTATCTGAAAGGAGATATCTGCTGCTGTGCTGTCTCTTTTGAGTACCTATAGTGCTCTTAAAGTGTTCCCTTAACAGCCCATCTATATAGGGTATCATTGTCAAATATGGGTGCCCTTGACCCCACTGGCTGCTGTATAAGGTACAATAGATTGGGTAGTTTTATTACTAATGATACATTATTATTCCCCTGGGATACGCAGTGTGGCTCCCCCTACATCCTCTATAGACATTAAAAGATGACAGTGGACAGTAGATTCCACTGCTCTGCATTCAGGCTGGAATAGCTTTGCTATAAAAAAAAAATATTCAGTACAGTAGATGGACAAAATTAAAATATCCTTTTTTACCAATTTATTTCCAAATGACAGGCATGATGTTGGTGGCTGGATGCAGTGGCAAAAATATTTTAGTGGTCTGCCTCTGACTTTCCATGGGCAGAACAAGATATGTTCTTTCTATGACAAAACAAAATCTAAATGGCTGCATAAAATTTTTTTGTGTGTGTTTTTTTTAAACTATTACTTCAAAGGATTAACACTACTTTCAGCTAAATTAGTCTACCCAGTTAGAAATAATTCAAGCAAGAACACAGTAACACAGACACCTTTGTTTGCCATGCTGAATGTTAAACAATAATGATGTAATTTAGCAGTTGTTCAAATGTGTTTAGATGTGTAAACTAGAAAGGAAATAGGTTGCCCGCAGCTTGCTGATTATTGTGGGATTCTAGCAGGTTGGCAGGGGTTGCTTAGAGGTTTCATTCCACCCCACTTCCTAGTAGGAGCATATGCAGACACTAAGCTCCTCCCTTATTTGTGGCTGTTCTTGACGCTATGTGCATCAACTGACACACCTTATTGGTCCAATGGCAGTGCAGCTTCCTGCATCTGCTATAGCACAGGATATTAAAGGGGCAGGAGGGGTGAGGATTCACACTAGTGTAGTCCATCAAAGAAATTTGCGGCTTTATTTTATTTCTGTGCAGGAGTCTAGTTCCACTATTAGACTGTTTTTTTCCCTGTATTAGAGGACCTGCTTTCAATGGAGGTCTGTTGGTTTTGAGTACTGCTCCTTTAAGCTGCTACCAGTAGTTGCTTAAAGAAGATGTTGGGCCAAAGCTCTTTTGTGGGTCACTTAGATCTGCACTCCTGTGACCCATAGTCAGCCGACAGCATACTAAAATCTGCTGTCAGCTGATATCACTCAGCCAATCCAGACTCTGCAGGGATCCTAAGTTTAACTTCGGGATCCACCCAGAAGTATGACCAGCAGCTGACTCCGCCTCTCAGCAAGCTCTTCCATAGCCCAGAGTTCCAGTGAACA
The DNA here is from genome assembly GCF_062004578.1 of Staurois parvus. Taxonomy (NCBI): domain Eukaryota; kingdom Metazoa; phylum Chordata; class Amphibia; order Anura; family Ranidae; genus Staurois; species Staurois parvus. Next base: position 3,115,839 of record NW_028317894.1, on the reverse strand, counting down.
CTGGATGGGCAGAGCAGAGACCAAGCAGAGACTGCGGTTTTTGATTGCGAAGTTCTTGGTCTTAAAGGTGGCAGGGGACAGATGCAGCATCCGCTTAAGTGAGTATGTTTAAATATTCCAGCAGTGATAGCAAGTAGTGAGCAATCTGATAGGATGCAGTCACTGTTCAGTTTAGAATTTACCTCCCAGCTCCTTTGATTTTTAGAAGCAAAGCTTGTTGGCTTGGTGTTGCTGATAGGGCACACATGGCACCAATTTCACCCAATTCAGCAGGAAACAGCCAAATGTGGAGCCATGGCTGGAAAACAACCCCCACATAGGGATTATGCTAAAACAACCCCCACATAGGGGTTATGCTAAAACAACCCCCACATAGGGATTATGCTAAAACAACCCCCCACATAGGGATTATGCTAAAACAACCCCCCACATAGGGATTATGCTAAAACAACCCCCACATAGGGATTATGCTAAAACAACCCCCCACATAGGGATTATGCTAAAACAACCCCCACATAGGGATTATGCTAAAACAACCCCCACATAGGGGTTATGCTAAAACAACCCTCACATAGGGATTATGCTAAAACAACCCCCACATAGGAGTTGTGCTAAAACAACCCCCACAGAGGGGTTATGCTAAAGAAACCCCCACATAGGGATTATGCTAAAACAACCCCCACATAGGGGTTATGCTAAAACAACCCCCCACATAGGGATTATGCTAAAACAACCCTCACATAGGGGTTATGCTAAAACAACCCTCACATAGGGGTTATGCTAAAACAACCCCCACATAGGGGTTATGCTAAAACAACCCTCACATAGGGATTATGCTAAAACAACCCTCACATAGGGATTATGCTAAAACAACCCCCACATAGGGGTTATGCTAAAACAACCCCCACATAGGGATTATGCTAAAACAACCCCCCACATAGGGATTATGCTAAAACAACCCCCACATAGGGATTATGCTAAAACAACCCCCACATAGGGGTTATGCTAAAACAACCCTCACATAGGGATTATGCTAAAACAACCCCCACATAGGAGTTGTGCTAAAACAACCCCCACAGAGGGGTTATGCTAAAACAACCCCCACAGAGGGATTATGCTAAAACAACCCCCACATAGGGATTATGCTAAAACAACCCCCACATAGGGATTATGCTAAAACAACCCTCACATAGGGGTTATGCTAAAACAACCCCTCACATAGGGATTATGCTAAAACAACCCTCACATAGGGATTATGCTAAAACAACCCCCACATAGGGGTTATGCTAAAACAACCCCCACATAGGGATTATGCTAAAACAACCCTCACATAGGGATTATGCTAAAACAACCCCCACATAGGGATTATGCTAAAACAACCCCCACATAGGGATTATGCTAAAACAACCCTCACATAGGGATTGTTTTAGCATAACAAAGAATACAAATGTCTTTCAGCCTTCTGCCTATTTTGGTGCACAGCTCTGTTTGTTCCACATAGCTTTCCCAGGCTCAGCTCACATACGTTTTAGCTTGATTCGGGCACCAATCTGAACTAGCTCTTTCCCTTTACAATCTTCACTTCTCAGACTCTTGGCTTGGCAGCCTGTCTGTGTGGACCAGACAGGCCTGGACCCATGTTTAAGGCTTCAGTCTACCCTTGCAGCACACAGGAGCAATAACTGACTAGAAAATCCTCTTTTGTGGGCAACACCTACCTGTCTCCAATCATTTTCACATTTGTTTAGGGACCTTTTCCCTTCTTAAACAAACATTATGGGGTTATTTACTAAAACTGAAGAGTGCAAAATCTGCTGCAGCTCTGCATAGAAACCAATCTGCCTCCAGGTTAAGCTGCAGCAGCCAGGCCCTTTTATTCAATTGGACAGATTGGAAGAAATGCAACTCTACTGGGATCTTTAAAGTATTTCATAGTTGTTTCCTGTGTTTGGATAGGGATCTTGTGATTATCTGCCAGTGTGCTGGTCAATTTCTGATGATGCACAACAGGTGGCATTACTTTGCAATTCTCATCTGGCCTCCCTCATCCGTGTACCACAGCACCCTGGTCCTTGACAAGTAAACAGGCCAAATAATCATAGGGGGAGAATTATTAAAACTGGAGCGTGCAAAATTTGGTGCAGGTTTGCATAGAAACCAATCACCTTCCATTTTTTGTCAAATCTTAATTGAACAAACTGAAGATAGAAGCTGATTGGCTACCATGAACAGCTGCACCAGATTTTGCACGCTCCAGTTATAGTAAATCAACCCCTATCTGTGTTTTTACAAAGTGACAGACTTGTCTGTCAGAGTCCCCATTTTTCTTTTATATTTTGCCTCTGCTGTGGAGATTATTTTACTACTTGGCTAACTTTAAGTAAGATCATTTACAGTCTTTTGCCATGCTATCCTTGTAGCTGTGATAATATAGTGTTTACTGCCTTACGCAGATGTTCGTGTACTAGGACAGCTGAAAGTTTATGAGCTTAATTTTTGTCTCTACCTTGTACACTATTATTTTATGTACGTGTGGCACATTTGCTGAATAATCAAAGGCTGTTTACCTTCTCTACAGTACTCTCCTGAAATAACCATTCTTTACATTTCTGTGCATTTGAAACTGCCTTTAAATAAGAAATAAACTGAGACAATAACCACCTCGTCAATATACTGCAATCGCTTAATTCATTCTGAACTAACACTATACTTTTTTGCTTTCATGCCACTAAATGCTATAGAAATGTGAATTTTGTTCTTGTAATAAACACTCCCCCTCAGGACTTAATACCTGAGTCAGGAAAAAGCTGCATTCCCATAAGGCAATAGGAGCTTCCCTGGCTTTGGTTCTGTATGTGTGTTTCCCTTTTTTTTGCTGGAGCAGAGAGCACAGGCACACCATGCAACTGATAATTTTAATATTAGTTACACGCTTATTAAAAAAAAGCCACAATTTTGTATCTAAAATAGTCACCTAACTGAAAAAATACTAGATGTGTTAAATTTTTGTGTATACAGAGGACCGCTTGGTAGTTGAAAGCCAACTTTCAGTTGAAAGCACAGAATCGTAAATCCCCTTAATCAGGGGCTGTCCCCACTGGCTGTTTTGTTTTTTACTTTTTTGTTTTTATACTTACCTTTTTCAAAGTTTTCAGGAGGTTTCCAGTGCAGAGGCCATTTCATCTTCGCCTCTTTTCCAGGCTTGGCAGTCTTCACTAATGTAAATAGCAGTGGAGACATGATAGTGTCAACTCCACCATTTGCACCAATATACTAGTGGAGGGCACCATGGGTACACACCCATAGGGAGTGGGGCTATGACACACTACATTCACAGTGGAGTCATAGGTCTTCCAGATTGACATAAGTCTTCCAGATTGACTGATGCATGGCAGTATTCATTCAGGCTACTTTGGATCTTTCAAAATGTAGCAGAAGCTCCACCTAAACCATCTATTCAATTTATATTCCATCAGTTAGGCTTTCATACTACATATTTGTTGGTAGGTCTAAAGGGGATTGTACAATTAGATTGCAAGGTGTAAAACCAGCTTAAAGTGCAATCCTCCAACAGGGTCCACCAAATAAGAGATTTCCCACATTATGCACATAGGCCTGAGACGAAAGGGTAGCTTGATTCGTGACAGCTGATGTTGCACTCAGGAGACTGATTGGTAGGCAGAGAAGTCCATTAAAAAAAAAAAAAAAAAGAAATGCTCAGGGAAGGTGGTGTTTAGAGTAACAGCACTGACAGATGTCAGGTCAGCCAGAAAAACAGAATAGGCTATTTTGCTAAAGCACTGATCCAGTACAGTTAGTGAAAATTTAACTACGGCACCAAATGCATACTGACAGCATGCCCTAACTCCAAATGCTCATACATTTCTTTGTCAAAAAGCAGCAATGAAGATGTTGCAGTCAAACATGGTCTGGAGGTGTTTATAGCTGGAAGAAGGTCCATAGTATTTTTGTATCAATTATATTATTGAAGTTTGCAGGTTATACAACAAGATTATAAGTGTAAAATGGGATAAACAGTTTAAGTATTAAAGCAACTATTGTGTGTCAACTAGTCGTTGAAAGCTCAGACGTTTCTTGGTTCTCTGGTCCTGATTTGAAATAATTGATTTTGATTCAAGATATTGAACAGTATAAGATGATATTCTGAATCATAGGCTCCAGTTTAGGTCCAAGGGGAGGGGGTTTGGCATGACTTTGACTGGCAATGTACTAGTACACAGCTCTGAAATGCTGTGAGCAGGGTTTATCATTAGGTTCTGAACTATGAAGAAGAACTGGTAGAAAAGGGGGAGAGGCAAAGAAAGAACATGTTGGGAAAAGTTGGAATAAAAAGAGGTGGGGATTGTGTCAAAGTCCCTCCAGACTCTCATCAAGGCAGTTTTTACAGGAGTGTCAAGCTATCCGTTATGAATGAAGGATGCATATATTGGATCCAGGTATTCAGATCCAAGTATCTTTATGAACCACTTATGTGAGTTGGAAAGTATCCGGTATTTGTTGTTTTTTCAAACCCTCATCATATAGGATAAGTTGTATCTTCCAATTCTGCACTATGGCTTGCTTGGCAGCCAAAAAGACATAAGTCATGAGTTTATACTGAGCTTTGGTAAGAGAAGGGAACTGTAAGTGAAGAAGCTTTAGGCAGGGGTCTGAGGCTGTGAAAAAACTTTGCAAAAGTTTGAATATGTGTATATTGCCAGTGAAAATGCAGCTCCAGAAGCATTTTTGAAATAGGCTAGGGTGGAGTGTTCTGACCTGGATGGGACTATATGCCATCGAGCTAAAACTTTGAAGGGTGAATCTAGAGAGGTAATGTTAACTGTTCTTGTGGTGACCATGGCCCATATTTGCTTACAATTTTTTTCAGACCTGAATGTGGTCAGGTCTTTTTCCTTTTTTGAGACATGATGTCAAAAGGTTTTTTTTACAAGGCCTCTGCAACTTATTAAAGCTAAGTCATTCCAGAGTTCAGAAAGAGACCAGCTCATTTTCCTGTCCTGCTCCTGCATGATCTGTGCCATCAGTCAGTTCAATGCAGTGGAGGTGTGTAGCATAGTTTGTGAGGATGTCAGCTACTGTAAAGCAGATAATTTGCCTAATAGCTGCTGTCATATTAGAAGAAACGTAGGTCAAAGTGTTCTTTTATAATCATGCTATTCCCATTAGACCGAAGTTCTTCTTTAAAGGTTTGTTTACAAGAATTAAGTGGTGAGTCACCTGCATGCAAGGTTAACTTGATGTCCTCTGGTGAGGCTAAAAACGCTTTGTGTCAACCTTGGTGAATCTTTTGCTGATAAGCAGTCAAGCTGCCACTGAAAACTCTGCCTTGGTGATGGTTAAAGTCACCCTCAATCAATGAAGCTTTCAGTCCCTCCTCTCAGAAAAAAAAAAAAACCAAATGAGAATTTCTTGGATTAAAAAAGTGAGATTATATTTTACTGTCTGAAAAACGCTCTTCTGGAGAAATTGAAGTTTAACAAAGTCATTTTAAGGAAATAAAGATCAGATCTGCATTTGAGTCTCTCTCCCCCTCATAACCGGTAAAATAATGTTCCTGCTTGGAGATATAATGGCAGTACGTAAATACGTCTGTTTCAGCCTCGAATCTGTGACCTACTGCGGGGGGAATTTAAATGTGAAATCAAGCATTTTATAATGTTATAGAGAGAAACTGCCTTATCAGAAGAATGTATGCAGGGGAATGGATATCTATAATGATGTTTAGGAGGTAATATAAGGCAATTTAACAACATCTCAGTGATGCATTGCGTGTAGCAATAGACCCAGGGACACTGGCTGCTGGAAGGTTTTGATATTAAACTGTAGTTTGAATATTTACTTTTAAAGCATAAGCTCACCTTTATATACATGTTCTCACTGTAAATTATGCTCTGCACAATCCTAATGTCTCAGCTATATTTAAAGTAGTGGAACAACACCAATTGCTCTACTTTTAAATTGTACATTAGTGGGGTTTTTTGGGGGGGCGTAGGAAAAGTATGTACCGGTACTGTAAGTCTGTTGGTGAGCTTGGACTGCGTGAAGATATGGAAAAAAATATAAAAGTTTGTCAGAAAAAGGAAATTGTATAATAATTGCTAAACCTAAAGCTGTTAACCCCGTAGAGTTACCAGAACATCATTTTTTTTTTGCTATCAAGGGCCTTTACAGAGAATCTGTCACGTTTTCCTGTAAGGGCAAATGATGGGTTCTCTTCTTTCTTACTTCTTACTTATATTCAACTTTAGCCCACTCAGCCGCCCTGCTATTGCTTTGTTGGAGCCCTTGATGAGTACAGGGTACTTATAGGTATCAGGGGGCACATGACTATCTTACAATATTTGGGGCTCAGACCTTTATTGCCAATTGCCATGCAAAAACACTGTTTCGTGATGTTAAGAATAACCATGTGTAAGCTCGGGCACCATCCAATGAGCAGCTTACATAGGGTTTAGAGTGGAGTGGCAAGAAAGGTGCATATATTTGCACCCCTGTCACACTGGGTGCGACTTGGCAGGCGATGTGCATGCCATGCGACTTGCAAATCGTATGCCAAGTTGCACCCTATTGTTTGCGTTTACAGCAGTCAAATCGGTGCGGTTCCGACTTGGTCGGAGTCGCTCCGATTTCTAAATTAGTACGTGCACTACTTTTCGTGCGATTTTCATAGCCATCTGTATCAGATGTCTTCCAAATCACACCTGAAATTGGCAGTCCCCCAACTTGGAAATCGTGTGACTTTACTGTAAGTCTCATGATTTCAAAGTCGGGCTTGATGTGACCGTATACATAGTCTGTGTTGGTCTTTCAGGAGTCTTAGAACACATTGAATAGGCAGAACATAGAAATGTAATAAGCAAGTATGACGGCCCCACTACATATACTGTATATAATTAAAACCAGATGTTTAAGATTTAAGAAGCATATTTACAAGCATATTTATATTGGCTGCCCATTCACATAATCGCCTAAAAATAACTAAACATTCTCCTTTGTCTGTTTCCATACTGGCCTTCAGTTCTGTCAATCTCATCTTTAGGTATTAGCAATGAATGGAGGAGATGTTTAAACTGCAGAGTTCTGGCTGGCACGTCAAGGAGCTTGGAAGTTAATGTTTTTCATTTGTAATCAAAGATCCTCCTGCGCTATAAATGGTGAAAAAAACAAACTTAAAGCTGCCAACACTCCCCTGCTGATACCTAGTACAGTGTAAACTCCATAAATGAATAAATAGTGCAGCGCTCTAAAATAAATATAAACGTATTAAAATATGTGACCCAATTAATAAGTGACCAATTCATATAGTGAAATACCTAAAATATATCCTACCCAAATGATATAAATAAATAATATGCAACCTATTAACTATACCTCAAGTGATCTAAATAATAAAACTAGTGTCTACAAATCATGTTGGTTCATAAGAGACATTACATAAAGTGATCATATATAAATATATCCTATACAAAGTGAACAACGTGCTAAAGTGCCAAGAAAAAGTGCAAAAAACATATATTTCAATTCATAAATATTCTTAAAACACACAGTCCATCAGGTGATAATAAATCATGCGATGTGTGGTGATGAAAAATTGGTGATTTGTGCCAAACTCCTCTCCTACAGGTGGCTAAATTGCCTCCTCACCTCCTCCCGGTGACCCCTAAGGGCCAGCAGGCTTGCAGGATCACCCTGGATCCTTATTCCACAAAAGACCAGCAGCTTTTCTCCTTCTTTAAATTTCTTTTGTGAGACTCCTGTTTCTCTCCCTCCACCAGGATATTTCTAAAGGACAATGGCTCACCAGTCCAGTGAGTCAAAAAAGAGAATGCCCTCTAAGTGCAATAATTAATGACTCCTTTATTTTAAAAGTATAGAGTGACAACACTCACATTTTCTGTCAGTCCACCCTCCTCACCGATGTGTGGGTGTATTTCATGTGCATGGGATACCCCGAGGAAGTCACGAGCAGACAGTGCTGCACCTAGGAAGTCCCATGCACATGAAGTACACTCTGATATGCACGTATTTACCAAATGTAGTAAGTCTGAATTCAGAGAATGCATTTGTATATTTAATGTGGGTGTAGGCAATTATTGGTGTATACCATTATATAGGCCATTCATGTTTATGGCAAGCTGTATGCAGGACTTGGCAATGGAGACATGCCCAACTTTGCATCAAATGCAAACTCATGAAATATTGCAACTGTACTTGGCTAATCAAAATACATTTTTTTTTTCAAATATGATTCATAAGTCTTACCAACTAAAACAATTGTGATTCTGTTCAGCCGCTCTTGCAATCCAGTCCTGTGTGTAGTGGATTACAGCAAACTAATGTGAAGACAAATTCAATTCCTTCTATTGAAAACAATTAAGATATACACATAACAGGATTCGGTAGTGGTTTTCTACTGTCTAACGTTTAGGTTTATAGTTTTTTTCTTTAATTATTGTCTTTAAATCAGAACTACATTTTTCATGAAGTCCATGTAAAATAGCTAGAAAAATATTTTGCATGCAAATAAAAAAAAAAACAAATGCTTCCCTGAGACTGTCTGAAAAACCCACCATCTTGCAGAAATCTCTTCTGTTACTCTCTGAGCTGATGAAGGAGGTGCTTATCACATAACTGCTGGTATGAGTTGTTACATGTGAACATGTACTGGCCATTTGTACAGAATACAAATATGGCTGTGAATCGCTCACAAACAAGGAGTGTATGGGACTTTAGATGGCCATATATGGTTAGTTTTTTTCTCCATCCAAACAAACAAGGTGGATAGAGGAAACCCCTCTGCTGGGACTTTGTATTCTGATGGTGGAACCTGCTATTGTCAGAGCACACTGATCTGCAGCTGACTAGCTGAAGCAGCAGAGCGAATCAATGGAAATTTTTCCAACATGTCCCTTCAACAAAAGACGACGGGCCAAATTTCAGGGTATGGCCAGCTTTTCACAGATGACTGCGGGCAAAAATCAGAATATCTTGCTCTTGGTTGCCCATGTAAGTGATGCTTTAAGCTGGCTATATGCAGCTCAAATTTCACCTGACTCTTACTGAATCAGCCAAAATTCAATTTACCTGGCTTGACAAAATTTTATTTAAAAATCAAAGGAGCTGGGTGGAAATGGTCAGTGGAACAGTGACTGCATCCTGTCAGATGCAGTCACTGTTCAGATATTCAGGCAGCCATGGGTGTTGCAGACAGCAGAGAACATTCCTCTATCCATATTGAGTTGTTGGTGGAATCTATTGATATTTCTCATACAGCCTACTGGACTACATGGCTAATATTAGGGTGGTTCTACCTCCACACTATTCTTTCTTCTTTCCATGCAGCCCTCTATGTGGATACATGATCAGAGCAGATGATTTGTGCAAGTGGAACTCCCATGCACTGATGTTAGTTCCCACACTGTGAGCTGTGTAAAAATGAGGAGGAGCTCTAAGGCTGCAGGGAGAGTTTGGGAGGAGCAACAGAAAAGTATACTCCCCCTTCTGAAACAACTCAGGAAGAAATGGGGAAAAATCTGACCTTTGGGGATTTCCGGTTAATGGAGCTCAAACCAGCAATCACATAGTCTTCTGAGCCCTCCTGTAGCACCTGAAATGCATATTTGCAACTACTAAAAAAGCAAATCAGAGAAGTATACAGTTTTCATGTTCTCCCTGTGCTTGCATGACTTTCCTCTGGGTTCCCTGGTTTCCTCCCACACTCTAAAAGCACGCTGGTAGGTTAATTCGCTCCTGTACAAATTGGCCCTAGCATGTGGATGTATGCATGTAAAATAGGGACCTTGGATTGGAAGCTCCTTAAGGACTGTGACTGATGTGAATGTACAATATATGTAAAGTTCTGATGGAAATGTTGGCGCTATATAATTACCTATAATAAATAAAGTATTAAAAAATTTTCCTGCGTGCACATTTTCCCAATAAGAGATTGCATTAAAAAAAGAAAGAAAAGCTTAGTTCTGCTTTAATATTAATGGTCATATTGAATACATTTAAAGCCCAAATTTGGGTTCACATTTCACCCCTAACCCCTTCTCCCCCACCCCCATGCAAATACACACACACAGTGTATGTATTTCTTTTTTGTATACTTTCATTTTTTGCTAATTTTTCAGGCTGGGCACATAACATGCTGGGTCCTCTTCCGATCCTCCCCTTGTGGTGAGCAGTTCTCAATGCATACAGCAGTACTGATATGATGACATCAGGGCGGATCCCTGCGTCATAACGCTGTGAGCACAGGATGCCATGGTGACACCCCCCTCAAAGTAGAAGTCCATAACATCCTGCACTAACACTACATGTTTAGTCTTCCAGGTTGACTGTCGCTGGACATCATTCAGCCCAAAAGACTTAAGACATACTGTGAGTGCAGGGTGTCATGGAACTGTCCCCTGAGGGACATCTAGTGGCCAAATAATTTACTGATGGGGACCATGGCAGAGAGGAATTCCATATTGCAGCCAGAGCAGCTTTTTTATTGTTTACCATTGTTTGGGACTACAGTATTTACAAAATAAAGAATGGCCTGGAGGTGGGCTGTAGTGTTATCTGGAAAATCCTATCTGGTTTACAACTAACCCAGCTGTAGTATTACCTCTGAAGAACTGAAAATGTAAGATACCTTTGATAGCGGTGACCCACTAGAGTGACTTCAGCTATAGGCCCTTTCATATCATAAGACAACCATGCAATTGTCGAAAATTTCCAGAAATTAGGTAGGTAACCTAGAAAAGATGTGGCCCCTGTGTTTCCTGTAGATAAAGAAATTTCGCCCAGTGAGTGCCCTGCAGATTGTAGACGTTGACTAACCACCATGACCAGTACTCTGTGCAGAGGATCGATCATGCGTTTTGCTTGTGCTACGTGAAATAAATTGAAGGACTAAGCTGTGTTTTTTCTTTAACCTCCAGGTGGAAGTGTCTGACATTGAAAATGAAGAGAAAAGATATAGCCTCTTTGTAGAGCTGCTGGACATCAGTCACTCCCGCCAAGAGTTCCAGCACTTAGTTTTACTTCTACAAGCCTGGCCGCCAATGAAAGGAGCAAGTGTGTAAGTAATGGTTTGCTGCCTTCTCTCCAAGCTCAGTCAGCCAGGAAATGAAATAAAACACGTCAAGCTCTGCAACTTCAAATGATGTTATATTTCCTGCTGCTCCAAAGAAACTTTATGTAATTCTTTAATTCAGACTTACCACGTACATAAAAATGAAAATGGCTCATACAACTGTACTACATGAAAAGATAGAGAAATT